>NW_012143634.1:3473525-3476920 GCF_000956105.1 Propithecus coquereli | reverse complement strand
TAAAGTGTAACTATAATGTTTGTACCCTCACAAAACCCTGGAATAATAAATAAATAAATAAAAAGGAAAAAAAAGGTTATGAGAGGAAGAGAGAAGGCATGAAGCAAAGGTGGTGTTGTTACGCAGATGAAACCTCACAGGTTGCAGCTCTCAGAAACAATAGGTGGTAGCCTGTGGTCGAGTGCATCTTTCCAAGATCTGGATAAGGAAGAGGGCCTCAGAGCCTGATATTTATTTCACTAATGTAGATTTTTCTCTACAGATGCAAATCTCCTCCATCAAAGGCAGCTATTCAGGGCTATTCCTGTCTGCAGACCCTCTGAATAGCCATCTTGAAATATGTCAAAGAAGTGCATTCGGGGATAAAATAGTTTTGGTTTTCTTTAGTATGCCATTTGAAACTTTATTTTTAGAAAGTTTTAGATATTAAAGTCTAAGTTGGTAGCTTTGGAGAGATTTAGATTAGAGGTTTTGAGAAAAGAGATTAACAAAGGCCTGGGTGGGGAGACATGGAACAAGCAGCCCATATCTTCTTGAATCAATCTCTTAGTTTTGAGAACAGGTCAGTCCAGTTAAACCATTGTCCCATTCCAGGAGGTGGCATTGCAGATGAGTTCTCAAAGATAGTATTCTATATATGATGCAGAACTTTTACCTGAGTAATACAAGTTCTTTTAAATTATCAGGCCTAGAAAAACATTAAAATGAGACAACAATCACATCCTACCACCCACCTCGAACTGTGTACTCATTTCTTGAAACTGCTTGCTATTGCTACAAGTAGCTATAAATTAACCTAATAATGCTGCTCCAGCCACTATAACCCACATCCTATAGCTTAATGATATATAGCCAATCACTAATCAATGTTATTTCTGTAAACTAATGAGAATTCCTGACAAACAACTTTATAGCAGTCCACTACCTGCCCGCCTTTTTTGCGTTTAAAAAACTGCTTATAACAAAGGCTGAATGGAGCTCATACCCAAGGTTACTTGGGGGCTGAGTCTTCCAGGCACCTGTCCTCACTTTAGCTCAAATGTACTCTTTATGTTTTGTTCCTCAGCCTCTTTGTTTTAGGTTAATAAGGCAAAAAGATCTTTAATCAAATATGTTTGGGAAACAGACAAAAACCAAAGGTTAATGTCTACAGTAATCTATAAACTAGTGTTTATTGTCTCCAAAGTATCTTTAGTTAGACTGGGCAGGCAGTGGCAATCAGACAGATTTCCTAGATTATAGTTCAAATCAGGTGTTCCAGAGAACTTTCCAAATAATCCATACATTGAAGGCTGTTTATATAAAAATTGCTATAGTGATTTCTCCTGAAGTTTATATCAAGTTGCCCAGCTTCAGTTTGTAGGACTTTAAGGAAAGCACAGTTTAATTTCTGGTGATTTTAAGTCAAAAACATGGGAGAAAAATTAGAAATTTTAGTCTGGAGAGTCACTGCTAAATATTGGAGGGAATGAAAAATTTAAGATTTAGTCCAGAGTGTAGGTAGATGGTAAAATCTCAAAAAAAAAAAAAACCCACAAAAAAAACAATGAGCTAGAATATAATAATGAGTGTACTATAGGTTTTATTTTGAAACATAATTTTTCTCTTTCCAGTTCCCCATTATTACCAAGGATAAATCATAGTAAGACCAATTTATTTGCAAAATAAATTTAGTCATTGGCCTGATTACTTACATAAGTTTAGCAAGAATAATGATTTATCATATAGACTCTTTTTAAGTTGGCTTTAGTGGAACTTTTCATAAGAAATCTCAGATTAGACTTTTAAAATCTTCTTGATAGACTTTTAAAATCTTCTTGAGGCTTAGGAGCCAAACCTAAGACTGGGCCAGTAATACTTGTATAAATTGGGTAAATCCCTCTTTCCAAGGTCCCCAAAATACATTGAGGTTTTTGGGCCTGTCAGAAAGTGGCATTCTTGGCTGGCTGCGGTGGCTCATGCTTGTAATCCCAGTATTCTGGGAGGCCAAGGCAGGAGGATCTCATGAGCTGAGGAGTTCGAGATGAGCCTGAGCAAGAGTGAGATCCTGTCTCTACTAAAAATAGAAAAATTAGCCCAGCGTGGTGGTGCACGCCTGTAGTCCCAGCCACTCAGGAGGCTGAGGCAGGAGGATCGCTTGAGCCCAGGAGTTTGAGGTTGCTGTGAGCTACGCTGACTCCACAGCACTCTACTCAGGGCAACAGAGTGAGACTCTATCTCAAAAAATAAATAAATAAATAAATAAATAAATAAGAAAGTGACATTCTTTATTTACCACAAAGTCAGGAGCCTTGTAAAGGAACTATGTATTACAGAAAAGGTACCAGGTCAGTCCTTTTCCAAGTCTAATGGCTTTATAAAGTCAAACTCAATTCCTCAAAGTAGTCTGGTCACATTTGAAATTATGATATTCCAGGCAAAGCTTTGGTAAAATAACTGGTATCTCTGATTGTGTCCTCTTACAAAAGAAAACCGATTGTTATTGAACTTGTGCAAATAACTGTATTGCCATAAAATAAGAATACCCACAAATAGTTTCTGAATTTTGGTGAGATCAGGTAAAGAGAAAGGTAAATAATTCAATTTTGCTCACAAAAGTATATGTTAGCCAATTGCTATAAGCTATAAATAGCTTAAAAGAAAAAGGTTTTATTGACTCTGGAAAATGAAAAGAAACAGCAATGTTTCAGAGCAAAAAAAGTAAAAAATAATAATTTTGTCCTTCATCACTTCAGTCCCTTATAATTAATTCTTGCTTTGCTTGATGTTAGGTTAGCAATTTTATGAGTCCATTTTTTTTTTCCGTTGGAGTTTTTGAAATTCTTACCCAGTCCAGTTGAATAATCTGAAAGTCATCAGCAGAGGTCTTTTCATTCTTTCCGTGAACCTCCTGGAAGAATAACACTTCAGGATTATACTTGCTTGCAAAGATACTTTAGAAGCATCAGAATAAAGCAATTAGCTGTGCACAAGACTTAAAATGGCCATGGTTAAAGACACATTGACAAGGAAATTTGTTTATTTTTTTGTGGCCTACAACAATTTAACATAATTGCCACAATTATGACTGAATGACATACACTGAGGTATATCAGAATTTTAGGAATTACATACAATTTTGGAACACATATCAATAACACATTTATAAAAATGTAACTCAAAGAAGGGTAAACATTATGTCTTATTTTATAATGCTTCCTGTATAATTTAACATATGAAATGAACCTGTTTACTACTCTAAAGGTGAACCAAAGTATTTTACTATTTCTTATTAATACTATACGAAAATCTTGTTCAAAACAGAAAACCAAATTCTAGTTTTGCATTAGTGTCTTTTTGATATTAAGGCTCTATTTAAAAACATTTAGAATAGATTTATTTAATTAAATAAATTA
>NW_012143634.1:3465956-3471841 GCF_000956105.1 Propithecus coquereli | reverse complement strand
ATTTTTTATTTATTAACAGGTCTAAATATATTTAGCTTTTCTATACCATATAAAAATAAGATGTCAGCTGAGTATGGTGGCTCATGACTATAATGCCAGCTATTTGGGAGGCTGAGGTGGGAGAATCACTTGAGCCCAGGAGTTCGAGGCTACAGTGAGCTATCATCACACCAGTGTACTCCAGCCTGAGTGACAGAATGAGACCCTGTCTCAAAAAATAATTAAAGATGTCAAAGTATATAATCTTAAACTTATGTTTAATAATCAATGTTTCAGTATTTTAACTTACTTAGAAATGATTCAGATGTTTTATGGTTATCTATTATTTAATTTAACATAACACAACTTGAAGATTTTGAATTTCTGAAAAGAATTTTGAAACTGTGACAGAGGTACCATCCCTAATGTCTCCCACAGTTATCCTGGGTCCTGAGTACCCATGTAGTATTGAGGATGGCTGTGAAAGGCACGGATCATCTGAGTCTTGAATTTACAAATCAGGTATAGAGCCCAGGACAGAGGACAGAGCTTTGAAGACAATGCCTGGAGGATCCAACCCTTCCAAACATGGCCAGGAGGCACAGGTGGGCCACCGATGATGGGATCACATTGGGCTTGGCCCTGCCCTACGGCTGGTAGGCTCTGAGGACATGTATATTTCCCCAGGTCTCACCATGGCCACATGTCTAGACCCTAGAATCCAGAAGCTCAAAACCAAAATATAAGCCCACAGTAAGATATGTACAAGGTTGTGGGGGAGTCCAGCAGGTAGCCCTTGCAGCTTTAGTTTTCAGATAAATCAAGCAAGTATAAAAAATATTACAGAGGTAGCAGTTTTATGACTTTAAACCATGTAGTAGAGACATTATAAACTTGTTTAGCCAGTAGACCCAGGCAAAATTTTCTGAATTATATTTAACATTGAACATTCTGAAGACACTCCTATTTTATCAATAATTTTAAAACTAGCTTCATTTACCAAAGATTGTCTCAGATCACATAGAAATATCATGTATACATAACACATACAGACATATGCCCGGGCAGCAGAGCGAGACTCTGTCCCCCCTCAAAAAAAAAAAAAAAAAAAAAGAATCAAGACCAGACATATGGACATACAGACACAGACAGAAGTAGATTTTAGAGCGTTCACCAAGATTCTTCATTTGCCAGCTCCCAAATAGATTTTCTTCCCCCATTCAGACCATCAAACTTCCAGTACCTGTTTCATTGCCCCAAGTAATTGTTAGCTAGGCAACCTTAAATTTGCACTTCTCAAGGATGACTTTTAGGTGAAACAAGGTAGAAAATTTTTTTATCAAACACACAGACCTTATAGCTAAACATCATTATTTTCCAAGAAAAAAAAGGACACAGGTAAAGGCCCATTTAAGGCAAGGAAACCAAGAAAAGTACCTTAAACAAAGATAACATTATTATGTAAATTTTTAAGTCAATGTCTCTCCCATCATAAAAGTTTCCAGTGATTTAGGTGAAGAGAGGAAGATGACCTTACAAATGGAGATTTGCTTTATTGATGTAAATTTTTCTTACAAAGAGTTTTAAAATAGCCAGCTAAATGCCAGAAAGTTGTACTTGTGAGGCCAATTTAGTTGGACATGTGGCCTTTTAATTTAGTTTTCATTTATTAACTATATTACTGAGTTCAGGGCAGAGCCTATTAACAAATATAGCTGAACCCACTCACTACTCTTGGGGCTCAGTGAGGAAGAGGAAGACAGGGGACCTAAAAAGGGATTAGTAGTGCTTTGACTGTGTTCCTCAAAGGGATCTCAGAGCCACCAGAAATTTCTTTTATATTCCTTTATGTGGTGACCAGAACTCTCATATAGTTTTTCTTCCACTAACCACCAAATGGAGGAAGTAGGGACTTGAAGGGGAAGATATTAATGATTAAAGGAAACTGGATGACAAAAGGAGGGACAGAGAAAAATGGAAGAATGAGTCCTAGAGGGGCCAGTCCAGAAAAACTTTAAGCTTTCCAGAAAGGCCAATGAAATTTTATTTTTTTATTATTTATTTTTTTTAGCAAACTTATACCAACAAGAATGGAAACAAACAGAGGGATTGAACACACAATTAAAAGGGGGTTTCAGTTGACTAAAGACAAAATTCCCATAGGAGAAGTAGGGTTGAAAAAACAGAAATTTTAAATGTATACATGTATATAGTCTGAATATCAGCTTTTAATTAAATCAACTTGTGACCATGAGCTCTTAAAATCTTTTCAAATATCTCATTATCAGATTTTAGCTGGGACAAACAGCTAACATTCTTGGTTTTTGAAGTTTTTATTCTTCTTTTTTTAAATCAAAATTATCTACCAAGTGACTCAGAACCCAAACCAATAAGCCTTTTATGACTTAGCCAAGGACACAGGAGGCATCTCTAAAGAGATAAAAAGAAGCAGTCCTCACAAGATCGAGAACCACTCCAAAGGCAGCTATAAGAAAAAGAGACTTAGATAGAAACAGAAAAACGATAGCTGTCCATGGAAGCGAAATGGATCAGTAACAAGTGGGTATTCTCAAAAGTCAAGAGTCACGCAAATATGAATTCAAAACAAATAATTCAAACTAATCCTTATACATGTTTCTTTTTTCTCCTGAGTTAAAGGATTTACATCTCCCAGGGACTGGTTCTTTGACTGACTAGAAATCAAATCCTGGGGTCACAGCAGTGAGAGCATAATCTTAGTCACTAGATTACAGGCCGTGGTACAGTTCTGCAAATCCTGCAGGAGATTCAAAGCAGGCAGTTTAAGTGTACAAAGGATTTTAATTTTGTTTTAAATCTGATTTCTGCCTTTTTTGATCTTGCCAAAGGGCTTTGTTTAAGGCTATTCCTTTTTGTATTTTTTCATAGGTACAAATATGATACCTGTTTAAGACAAGAGCACTCCAATACATTTTCTTTTAAATATAGATAATTTATTTATGTCATAATCAACTCAAGCCAATAAGCCTTTTCGATGGGAAGTCCCAGAGGTAATTTCCTGGGTTTAGAGTACCATAGATGTAAGTGGTGTTTTAAAAATAAGCACAAAAGATGGAGCTCCTCATGATCCCAAAGAAAAAATCACTCCCATAAATAGGTTAAGATAGCAAAAGACTCTTGTTGTCCCAGACAGTTAAGGATGGTGTCTCCAGTATTCCACAAATTTGTGGGGAGCCGCCAGTCATAGACCCATTAATCCCTGACATCAGGTAGGCCCTCCTGGGATTGGACTTTCCCAGGACTAACCAGGCAATAAGGGTCAAGACAAAAGCCCTTTATGGATGGACTTCTGATTAAGACAAACTTTTCTGATAGCTTGGTACATTCATAAAAAGCAGTGTGATGCTTAATATTTTATGTGTCTCGGGATTCCAGTCCTTTCAGACTGGCCACCAGATGTTACCTGAAAATCACACCCTCCCACCCCATGGAAGAGATCAAGAGAGAGTGCTCTCACTTGATCATAGGTCAAGATATCCAGGACATAAAACAAGATGAGAGGAACTCTTTATAACGAGTAACACAGAAAGAGACAAAAGAAAAAATAAAGACTATTTCCTAGAGGAAAAGGATCAGACAGTATGAATATTGATACCAAAAAATACACCAGAGTTGCTAGACCTAAGACTAGTATGTATAAATGCTTTTCTCCCATCAATCTTAAAACTGGAAAAGGAAAAAGAGATAAGCAATGATTTTTACCACCCACTAGACCAGATTCCACAGACAGACACCCAGGAATCTGACCAGTGAGAAATTCTTATCCTTATGTTGCCTTGTCAGGTCCTATATTCTCTTAACTGTGGCTTCCAGAAAAGCATAATAGTTTTGGTTATACTGCTCACAGTGACAAAATTGAAGCGGCTAAGGGAAAACTTCCCCTTTGCCCTCTGAACATTTGCTAAAAGTCAACTGAAAAAAGATAGATTAATAGAAAAAAGAGCATAAAAAATTTATTAGGGCCACACATGTGCACAGGAGTGATGCAAAATATGAAAGCTCAAAGAAAGGGCTATTTGGTTGACACTTCTATATCATCTTGAGGCTACAGAAAGAATAGGGGCTTGGAGGTTGGCAGGACGGGTATGGGAGGGAGAGAGAAAAAAAGGAATAAAGGAATGAGGCAAAGGTGGTCTTATTATGTAGATGAAATCTCAGAGGCAACAGCTCTCCAAAAGAATAGGTGGTAGCCTGGGGTTGAGTGTATCTTTCCAAGATCTGGATAAGATGGAGGGGGGAGCTCAGAGAAAGTCTAGATGTTTATTTCACTAATATAGATTTTTCTCTACAGATATAAATATTCTCCACAAAAGGCAGATTTTCAGGGCTATTCCTGTCTGTAGGCCTTCTGAAGAACCCTCTTGAAATATTTCAAAGAAGTATATGTTGGGGTGAACTATGTTTGGTTTCCTTTAAAGAAGTTTTAATTTATATTTCTCATGTTATAAGTGAGGCTGAATGTCTTCTCACTTATTTAAATGTTATTTTACGTGAACTACCTGTTTATATTTGTTGCTCATTGTTATTAGATTATTAATTTTTATCTTATTGATTTGAGGAAGCTCTTTCTTCGTTAGGCTAATATCAATATATTATTAGCCTTTTGTCCATGATACAAGTTGCAAGAATTTTTCCCCTACTTATACTTTTTTAATGGCTCTTTTCTATTTCAAATTTTTAAAATGTAGTCTAATTTATAAATAATTATTTTCAATTGGCAATTAATTTTTACAGTAATTTAATGATTTGATCTATTTGAAATTTATCCTTCTGTACTTGTGTTGTATGTATTTAACTTTTTAAAAAATTTCAAGATGGCATCCAGTTGTTCCAAGAAAATTTTTAAAATACATCATATTTTGTCCAATTAAGTTGAAATGTCACAATTTTTCCTGCGTATTCCACTATATGAAATATCTATTCTATTCTATTGGTCTTGCCTATCACATGTCAATATTGATAGCAACAAAAAGATGGAATTCATGAGAATTATCTTAAAAGGAAATATGTGGGAATCATATAAAATAAATTTCAAAATACTCTTAAGGAAACGACATGAATGCCATGTTCTTGTATAAGGACAGTCAACATGATCAAGAAGTCAATTCTTCTTAAAATAATTAGTAAATTTAACATAATAAAAATACTAACAGATGTTTTGGAATATCCAGAGAAGCTGAGTCTAAAGTTTATGTTGAAAAATAAGTGAGTAAAAGTAGTCAGGGAAAATTTGATAACAAAGTGTGATGAGAAGGGACTAACACTATCAGATACTCAAATATATCACAAATCCACAATACATGAAAAGTGTTATATTGGTGAATGTGTACACCTTGATATGTGTTTCAATCAGTATGTCACCAGCAATTGATTTTTAAGTATTTTATTTTTTATTGTGGATTCACTATGTTCTTTTTTCAATGATTTTCACATCCAGGGTATAGAAGAAAGACAGTTTCAGGTAGAGTTGTAAGAACCGGTTCCCCTCTGCCCCAGGAACAGAGAGGCAGAGTCACCGAGGATGCAAATGGCAAAGGAGTTTATTTGCTAGCTCGAGCTAGGGTCCAAGTCCCAGAGCACCAACGCAGTGGCCTCCCTATGAACCAGGACCCCGACCCGGGGTGAAAGTCAAGCTTTCATACTTTCTGTGGCACATGACACACCAGTGGCACACGACACGCTGAGCCCACCATCCCCCTTCCCCCTTTGTCCATTGGTTCCTTTGAAAGTGGAGAATTGTTTTGACCCCTGATTGGGTGGTCCCAAGCCTCGGGATTTTCAATTTTCGCACTGGCGCCAGTTCTGATCTGCATTTGGGGAGGGGGACTGAAACTTAGGCCTACTCTAGGAAGTTCAGCCTGTCATGG
>NW_012143634.1:3459284-3464176 GCF_000956105.1 Propithecus coquereli | reverse complement strand
GGCATTAACCACCTGACACCCTACCCCCCAGACCACCACAACTTAATAAAAGTGGGAAAAATCTAGTAGATGGGGCTCAGAATTTGGTCGCGAGGCCCCTCTGAGCCTGCCGGCGAATAAACTTTGATTCTCCGACTCTCCGTGTGCTGCTCGGTTTGTCCTCGGGACCACCTGCTGTAACACTTGCTGTAACAGTTGGTCGAATTGTATCTGTGCTTAAATGTTTATTTGATGGCTGATCATGTAGCAAAATGGTTCTTCTTGATCTTGACAATGTGATAAAAGGCATATGCAATTCATTTACCTTTCTAATGTCCTAAGATTACCCTGAGAAGATTAGTTAGTTAAAAAAAAAACTGGAGAACACTATATAATTAACTAAATTCTATCATGTGATTTATTGATATTCTCTTCCCTGATAAAAGGAGTTGAAGGAAACCAGAATTCCTCACCTCAAAAAAAACTAAAATATACTTCTTTGGCATATTTCAAGATGGCTATTCAGAGGGGCTCCAGACACAACAATAGCCCTGGAAAGCTATCTTTTGGGGGGTTATTTGCATCTGTAGAGAAAAGCTACCTTAGTGAAATAAACAACCAAGCTTCCTCTGAGGCTCCCATTATCTGGATCTAGGAAAGATTAACTCACAGGAAAAGGAGCTAAAGTCTGACAGTTTCCAAGGTCTGACAAAGGAACATTACCACAGGCTACCATCTATTCTTTCTGAGGTCAGCCCTGAGATTACTTGAGATGTTTTCATCTGCATAACAAGACAGCCTTTGCTCTCTGTGCTTTCGGCCCTCCACTCTCTCCCATAACCTTTGAAGCCATGTACCTCCCCCCTAAGCCTCAAGCCCCTATTCTTTCTGTAACTTCAGGGTGATATAAAATAACCATCTGGCCAGTTAGTGTAAGGACTAGGACCTAGCACCCTGTCTTAGGATCAGGACCTAGGGGACATGTATATAAATCTTAGCATTAGGTTGTGAGAGAAGGATGGAGGAAATATCAAAAAATGAAGACCCTTACCCTTAGTGCAGTAGTATCCCTTAGAATGCTAGAAATCTTTACAGCCACTCAGTAATTATCATGTTCAACCTCCAAGTAAGAGGCATCTGGGTATTCATTTTGTGAATCAGGAGTGAAAGATTCTTGGTCTTATTTTGTGCTACTGCACTGATGGCCCTAAGTGCACTCTTCCTTGGCCTTTGACTCTAACTGGAGACAAAAGTCATCAGGTCACATGGTTTTCAGATGATCTAGGACATCTAGAATTTTGAAGTTGTTATGCAAAGGAGGAGAACAAAGACTTCATTGATTCAGGGGAATTAGTTATAAAGATTCAGTCAAGCTTTGAACTTGTTTGTATGCAATTCTACACTTTTTAAGATGCAAATCATTTTGTCAGATAAACCAGAGGAGATCCGTTGAAAAATATTGTGGACTTTGGGAGTTTAATAAAAGGCCTGTTTTTAAGGCATTGCCTTATGTGTGTAGGTCATGTCAAGTGATCTCCTTTTGATGTTACTTAGATTTAATGAAGGGGCAATAACTTCTGGCAAATGGTGCTGCAATCTAATAAAGAAAACACAGTAAGGGTGGAAGAGGCCAGGTTCTATCCCCATTTCTGTAGCTAAGAATCTTTGTGAACCCAAACAGATTACTTAAACACCCTGAGCCTTGGTTTCTCCATGTAAAAAAAGAATAAATGCTAATATCTTCTTTTTTTTTTTATTTCAGCATATTACAGGGGTACAAATGTTTAGGTTACATATATCGCCTTTGCCCCACCCGAGTCAGAGCTTCAAGCCTGTCCATCCCCCAGACGGTGCGCACCGTACCCAGTAGGTGTGAATATACCCATCCTCCCTCCCCCCTCCCATCTGTCTGTCACCCGATGAATGTTACTATTATATGTGCACTGAAGTGTTGATCAGTTAATACCAATTTGATGGTGAGTACATGTGGTGCTTGTTTTTCCATTCTTGTGTTACTTCACTTAGAATGGGCTCTGTTAGGTCTGGAGCCGAGAGGGAGACATGAAGCCTTATGTGTAGCAAAATGCTGTTTTATTTTGAGCATTTGGGTGAAGATGGCTGGAGGCGAAAAAGTGTCCACCACAAGGGAAGGGAAAGCCTCAGGTTTTATAGATGGTTTTTCCAGGGGGAGTTAGCAACACCTGCAGAGATAGGGGAAGTGGGTAGCTTCGTCTTTGTCTTTATCAGGGGGGATAGGAGTGCCGGCGTGGCTGCAGCTACCTGTGGTCAAAGTTAGATTTACAACCTTGGACTCTCCAGACTCCTGAGGCTTTTGTTTCACAGGCTTTATGATATTTTTCAGGTTCCCACTGTAACTAAACCTAACAGGCTCCAGCTCTATCCAGGAGAATACAGGAGGTGCTAGATCACCATTGTTTTTTGTGGCTGAGTAGAACTCCATGGTATACATATACCACATTTTATTAATCCATTCATGGATTGATGGGCACTTGGGTTGTTTCCACATCTTTGCAATTGTGAATTGTGCTGCTATAAACATTCTAGTGCAGATGTCTTTTTTATAGAGTGTCTTTTTTTTCCTTTGGGTAGATGCCCAGTAATGGGATTGCTGGGTCAAATGGTAGTTCTACTTTTAGTTCTTTGAGGTATCTCCGTATTACTTTCCACAGAGATTGTACTAGTTTGCAGTCCCACCAGCAGTATATGAGTGTTCAATTCTTGACAGAGGTGTAGAAACCATCAACTGACATAATGTGTGGAAAACTAGATCAGTGCCTGGCACACAGGAATTGGTCAATAGGTTAACCAGTATTATTACTGGTAAGAATAAAATAACATTCTCAGCTTGAAAGTATTTGTATTGGTATATTTAACTGTAAATTCCTTACACTTCTCTATTGGAGAGATGTCTAGCCAACCTGTGAACTCAACTTTTCTGCTCTTGTTTGGCCAGCACTATAGTTTGCTTTTAAAACTCTTATTTTGGCTGGAACTTGAGTGTCAGAAAACTTAGTGGAGACAAATAAAGAAGAGAGAATATTGTTTAACAATTATACTTTTCTTGCAATGTAGCTTTGAATCTATTAGGCTGATCTGTCCAGAGTGGTGCTAAAGACATCTTTTGCCCTCTGAATGGCCTGAAAAGAGCTGTCAAAAATTGATTTTCCATTCCACTTTAACAAGCCCATTCTGAGACATTATAGTTTCCATAGTTAAGTACTTCTGAAACACATATTCCTTAATTGACAGATTATTTCAGCTCCGAGTGATCTTAGTATTCAATTGTCATTAAATTAATATGTATATATGTAGTAGAAACTGATATGAAGAAAAGTTACTGCACTGAGGCTTATGATAGAAAAGCAAACATTTCAAATCTGTCAAAGTGTGACTGTGTGGTTAGAAGGCATGGCATTTTTAACGTATAATTTAATAGTCATAAGTTTGCATGTCTCTAAAATAATATGAATTGTTGGTCTTGTTATTGTCCTCTAAACACGTATTAGTCCTTCATTACTATAGTTTTGTAAAAGATGAATGAACTTAGCCTCAAGCTCATTCTCTCTAGTCTTTCTGGTTAAGTCTATACACTGACCTGAAATAAAATATCAAAGAAATAAACAAACCAATATAACCAAGTACAATAGAAATGAGATTGCTTCTGCCCCTTCTAACATCCATTTTCTAGGCAAAAGCCAGAGTGATCTTTTCAAACTGTAAATCAGATCATGTTATGCCCTTGCTAAGAAAGCCTTTATTGCCTTTCCAATGAATCTAGAGAAAGAATCCAAATTCCTTCCTTGACAGGTCTTACATTATCTGGGTCCTGCCTCCCTCTCTGTCCTCATCTTCTTCTGTCTTCTCTCCATAATCATCTTGTTATTTCTCCAAATGCACAGTTTGGTTCAACTTTAAGGACTTTGCCCTTGCTGTCCTCTGTCCCTGATGATTTGCATTACATGGTTTTCAGGTCTCAGCTCAAAGGTCTCTTCCTCAGTGAAGCCTTCCTTGACTACCCACTCTAAGTTAGCACCCTCACCTTCCAAACACTATCATTTTGAGGTTTAAAAAATTATTACTTAATACAGTACTCATCACCACCCCAAATTACCTTCATCTTTGTTTTCTCATTTGCTATTTGTCTTTTCCCACTAGCACGAAGGTAGGACCTTATTAACCTTATTCATTGATATATCCCCAGTGCCTGAATCCATGCCAAGCACATAGCAGGCACTCAATAAATATTTGGAAGAATCGTATGGCGATCCCTCAGAGAGGTGGTATGTAATTCTTAGGTGCCTGGTAAAGTGTGCTGTTACCTAGAGGAGGTTCTCATCTAAGCTCTGCATTTATTATACTTAGCTGCTGGATCTTAGACAAGGTATCCACATGGTCTTTAAAACTAGAACCAAGAAATTAATAATGGATACTCCCTATTTTTAGTGTTTCAAAAAGGCTGATGAAAATCTTACGTTTTATCCATATTATATTTGTAGAGAGCAAATACAATATCAATTTTTTGATTTTGTCTAGATTTCTATTAGTTCAGAATAAATAATATTTTTGTGCCTCTTATTTATAAAAAAGGTGAACAATTGAAGGATAATTTATCTTTCTAGTAAAAAACTTTTGAATGGGAAAATGAAAGAGTATATTATGGAGGCTGAAAAGACATTGGAGGAAATAAGCTCTAAGTGTCTTATCAGCTTCAAAATTCTATGATTCTTAGGGCATAATTCAGAATTCATAGTTGTAAGTGAAATAGTTCTTTCTAGCCAGATGTATCATAAAAAGGTTTTAACAAAGAATGGCAGGTACATCACAAAATCTCCAAGGCAGCAAGTAGCAATCCCTAAACATACCTTGGGATTACAAAGTAATGATACTCTAAG
>NW_012143634.1:3454816-3455633 GCF_000956105.1 Propithecus coquereli | reverse complement strand
AATTTATTTATCACAGTTCTGGAGGCTGGAAGTTCAAGATCAAGGTTTCAGCAGGGTTGTTTTCTGGTAAGGCCTCTCTTCCTGGCTTGCGAATGGTTGCCTTCTCACTCTGTCCTCACATGACCTTTCCTCTGTGCAAGCACAATAAGAAAGAGCTCTCTGGTGTATCCTCCTCTTCTTATAAGGACACCAATCCTATGAATTAAGGCCCAATACTTGTGACATCATTTAACTTTAATTACCTCTTTAAAGGCCCTATCTCCAAATACAGTCACACCGCAGGAGGGTTGGGCTTCACCAGATGAATTCTGAGAGGGCATAATTCAGTCAATAACAATGCTCATTGAACCAAATGAGATCATGTGATATATTGAGGTTTTTTTCTATTACTTACCAGTTGTGAGACTAGGGGGAAGTTTTTATTTCCATGTTTTAGTTATATCTTCTATAAAATGAATGTAATATTTACCTTTAATGTTTGCACTAAGGATTACATTACACAATGCATCTAAGACAACAATAAATCTTAGTGACTCTTGTCATTTCTTTAAATAGTTCATGGAATATTTAGGCATCTGAATGCATTTTTTGTTTGTGACTTTCCTTTAAGAGCAATCACTAAACAGAGAAAAAAATTCTATAAAAGAGACTACTCAAGAAGGATGCAATACAAAGCTGATTATATATATTTTGGAATTCTTAAGAATAGATGGTTAGGACCTAAATGTTGACTGATTCTTAGTTGGAATGGCTAGAACAGCTAATTTATCCTGATAGCCCACATTTCCAAATAACTCAAAGCTAACAGACATAAAAG
>NW_012143634.1:3452431-3454766 GCF_000956105.1 Propithecus coquereli | reverse complement strand
GCCCAGAATTATTTCTCTCTCTGAGTATCACAATCACAAGCCTCTGGGCTCCTTCCCTCCCCTCTGTCACTTTTTCTTCTCTCCCAATTCTAAAGAATATTTTTGCAATCTGAATTGCAGTGATTCCCTACTGTTACTCACATGATGATTCTTCCAAACATTTTCTATGCCCAGGTCCTCTCTAATTTTGCTAAAACAGACATCACAATATGGTGGCCAAATTGTGGCAAAATTTGACTATAGATTAGTTTGTTTGGCTGGGCAGTATTTTTAAAAGTAATTAAGTTTGAAACTTTTACATGGGCCAAATACTTTTTGACCAAGAAAACGTTTCTAACAGAAACAAAGAAATAAAAATCTTAAATAAATGTTTAAAAATATTTTTTTCTCCACCTGTGTGTTTCTTTGACCAATTGGAAATTCTTGGAAACTTCTTCAAAGGTAAACACTGGGGTCTCCTCTCTTTTCCTCTTTATTCTGCTGCTAGGCCATCTTATCCATGCTCAAGGCTCTAATACCCACTTGTATAGTCTTTTATTTGATATCTCTACTTTCTTGTCTTGAAGATTCTCACACTCAACAATTGCAAAGCCAAATTCATGATCACTCCTCCCTCGTCTTCTTCCAACGTATCCTATTTCAATGAATGCTACCATAGTCCTGCTGGTAGTAAAAAATAAAACAAAATAAATAAAACAAACAACAAATCCTGGAGTCACCCTTGATATCATTTTCTTTCTCATCCCCTATACCCTGCATATCCATCCTTACTATCATTAAGTCCTTTAGATGGCTGCCTCTAAAATCTAATGAGTCTGTCTTCTCATCTCCATTTCTACCACAATCTCTCAAGTCCTAGCTACCATTATCTCTTAACAGTCTCCTAACTGATCTCCTTGCATCCATTTTTTTCTTCAAATTAGTTATTTACCAAAGAGTCTGAGTGAGCTTGTTAAAATGCAAATCTAATCATGTTAGCCAATTTCCCCAACTACCTCAAAGAGTAGAAAGGCTCTGTAATTCTAAGATGAAGACCACAATCTTCATAGGGTCTGCACAGCTTTGCATGGCCTCACCTCTGGCTTTCCCTTCTAGTCTTGTTCCATGCTGTTCCTGGATTTCCCTGCTCTAACCACACTGGCTTCCTTTCTTTCTGTAAACTGGCTATATTCCCTCCTGCCTTAAGATCTGGGCAATGACACCCACCCCTACCCCCAGGGTAGATAGCTCCTGTTCCTCTTTCAGATTTCAGCTCAGGAATCACTTTCTTGGGAAAACTTTCTCCAACTCCCCTGAAGACCTCAGGTCCCCATGGTGTAATGTGTCATAATGCTATGTATTTTCTTTTTAAATCTAGAGTGGACATTTGTCTCTTTTTTTTTCCTTTTGGGCAACCACTAGTCATTCTTGAAATATCTGGGGTCAACGTATTTGGGAACAAACACAACTGATTCTTGGTAAGCATACAATTCAAATGGTGGGGAGAAAAAGAGCATAGGAAATCAAAGAGGGACTATGAGTCTCAAACATGCAGCATGCCATGGGCACCTGTTAGCATGTTGAACAGTGGCAATGGAGATCACTAACAGATAACCACTGGTTGTGGACTTATATTGCCATAACAAATGATCACCAACTTAATGGTTTAAAATAACACATTTATTCTTTCACAGTTCTGGATGTCAGAAGTAAGAAATTTCACTGAGCTGAAATCAAGGTGGCTTCAGGGCCAAATTCTCTCTCGAGGCTCTAGGGGAGATTCTGTTTCCTTGTGTTCTTCTTCTATAAATGCATTCTTCACATTTCTTGGTTCATGGTCCCTTTCTCAATCTTCAAAGCCACCAGTGTAGAATCTTGGTTCAGTCATCAAATTATCTTCTTTTCCTTTGGTAGCATCTCTCTCTGCCTTTATTTTATAAGACACGTGTGTTTACATTGGGCCCACCTAGATAATCCATGATAATCTCTCTACCTAAAAATCCTTATCTTAATCACATCGGGAAATTACCTTTGTCATGTAAAGTAACATATACACATGTTTCAGGGATTAAGACGCGGATATCTTGGGGGCCACTATTCAGCCTATCACAGTCTCTCTTCTGTATTAGATTTTCAGCTCCAAGAGGGCAAGGCTTACATCTATTTTTGTTCACTGCTGTGCTTAGTGGATTCTTTGACCTATAGTAGACACTTAGAAAATATTTTCTAATAAGTGAATGAATATGTTTTTGTGTATCCTTTTGGTTATCGGCCATATGTGGCTCAGTTTAAATTTTTTTAATATTTATTGTGTTGGAATTAGAGTATAGCACTTTAAATCTCTCATTTACTAATT
>NW_012143634.1:3447556-3450617 GCF_000956105.1 Propithecus coquereli | reverse complement strand
ATGAAAAACTTGCCTCCAGCTCTCCTTGTAACCTTTAGCCCATGCAGAAACCTTGTAACTATGAGCCCAAGTTGTTCCCCCTTGTAAGGCAAGTCAGCTTCAGCACTTGAAACCTTTATAAACAATAGCTACATCAAGTATATCAAGTATAGATATATTTGTTATCTATTACCACGTAACAAATCAGCCCAATACATAATGACTTAAACAACAATTTATTGTTTCTCATGATTCCATGGGTTGATTGAGCAGTTCTTCTGTGAGTTTTGCTTGAAATCACTCATGCAGCTGTATTCAGCAGAAGGCGGGGGCCGGGGGATGGGCAGTACAGTCTGAGTTCTGCTGAAATAGCTGGGAGGGCAGGACCGTTTTCTCCACATGGTTTTTCATCTCATACTTTTCAAAGCATGGCTGTCTCAGGTTTCCATGAGAGCAACAGAAGAAGCTGTAAGACCTCTTAGGCCTTTACTCCAGAGCTTGTGCAGCATGACATCTATCACATTCAAGCAAATTATAAGGCCAATTCTCATTCAATATTAGAGATGACTGCAAAAGTCTGTGAATTCAAGGTGGTATGATTCACTGGGGCCTATTTTGTAGCAATCTGTCAGTCACTCAAGCCTTTTAAAAAAAGATCAGTCTTTCTCTTCTGTGATTGCCTGGGGTAATAGTAGCTCAAACAAGAGGAGAAATAAGCATTTTTTAGCGAGGACCCCTTCCAGAAAAAGGTATCATGCCAAGGGAAATGTAAGACATATAGTCATTTATTGAGCCTTTCCTTATTTTAAATGATTTCCATGGCATCTAAGTGACTTTTACATGATCACAGACATAAGAGGGTGGGAGAAATATGGACTTCATCCCAGGATGCAGTGGAGTATTTCTGGCTTAAAGTTGGTTAGGGCTGAAAGAGGGAAGGAAGGAAGTTGTACAGAATGTAATATTTCCACAGGGCTGTCATACTCTAATACTGCCATACTCTAATGCTAACATACTGTCGTACTCATGGTTAACAAAATAAATATGCATATAGAGAAGAGAGAGGAGATTACTACAAGACTATTTTTTTTTAACTTCAGAATACTACAGGGGTACAAATGTTTTGGCTACATGAATTGCTTTTGCATAGTTTGAGTCAAAGTTATGAGTGTGCCCATTACCAGATAGTGTGCATTGTACCCATTAGGTGTGATTTCACCCATTTCCTCCTCCCCCACCCACCTGCTTTATTTCCATTGAGTTTTACTTCCATATGTACACATGAGTGTTGATCAATTAGTTTCAATTTAATAGTGAGTAAAGTCATGTTTGTTTTTCCATTCTTATGATACGTCACTTAGAGGAAAAGTCTCCAGTTCCATCCAGGTTGTTGCAAAAGGTATTAGATCACCATTTTTTTATGGCTGAGTAGTACACCATGGTATACATATATCACATTTTATTAATCCACTAATGGATTGATGGGGACTCGGGTTGATTCCATATCGTTGCAATTGTGAGTTGTGCTGCAATAAACATTCTAGTGCAAATGTCTTTTTGATAAAATGGCTTTTCTTTTCCTTTGGGTAAATACCCAGTAGTGGGATTGCTGGATCAAATGGTAGGTCTACTTTTTGTTCTTTAGGAATATCCATACTACTTTCCATAGAGGTTGTACTAGTTTGCAGTCCCACCAAAAGTGTACAAGTATTCCTTCCTCTCTGAATCCACACCAGCATCTGTTGTTTGGGGACTTTTTGCTAAAAGCCATTCTCACTGGGGTTAGGTGATATCTCATTGTGGCTTTGATTTGCATTTGCCTGATCATTAAATATCAGCATTTTTGTCATATGTTTATTGGCCATTTGTCTATCTTCTTTTGAAAAACTTCTGTTCATGCCTTTTGCCCACTTTTTAATGGGGTTGTTTGATTTTTTTTCTTGCTGATTTCCTTGAGTTCTTTTTACATTCTGATTATTAGCCCTTTATCAGATATATAGCATGCAAATATTTTCTCCCATTCGGTAGGTTGTCTATTCATTCTATTGATTGTTTCCTTGGCTGTGCAGAAGCTTTTTGATGTAATCAAGTCCCATTTATTACTTTTTGTTGCTACTGTGATTGCCTTTGGGGTCTTTTTCATAAATTCTTTGCCTAGGCACTATCTAGAAGAGTTTTTCCAACATTTTCTTCCAGAATTCTTATAGTTTCATCCCTTAGATTTAAGTCTGTTATCCATCATGAATTAATTTTTGGGAGTGATAAGAGATGCAGATCCTGTTTCAATCTTCTACACATGGGTATCCAATTTTCCCAGCACCATTTATTTAATAGGGATTGTTTTCCCCAGTGTATGTTGTTGTCTGCTCTGTCAAAGATCAGATAGCAATATGAGCATGATTTCATATCTGGGTTCTCTGTTCTGATCTACTGGACTTTCTCTGCTTGTGTGCCAGTACCATGATGTCTTGATTACTATAGCCTTATAGTATACTACAAGTCTTGAAGTCTGGTAAAGTAATGCTTCCCAATTTGTTCTTTTTGCTTAGGGTTGCTTTGGCTATTTGGGCTCTTTTCTGGTGCTATATGAAGCACAGAATTATTATTTCTAGATCTGCAAAAATGATGTTGGTATTTTAATGAGGATTACATTGAATATGTAAATCACTGAGTAGTATAGACATTTTAATAATGTTTATGCTGCCGATCCATGAACATGAAATGTTTTTCCATTTGTTTACATCCTCTGTGATTTCCTTCCTCAGTGACTCATAGTTCCCCTTGTAGAGGTCTTTCATCTGCTTGATTAAATATATTCCTAGGTATTTTATTTTCTTTGTTGCTATTGTGAAAGGTATTGAGTGTTTGATTTGATTCTTAGCTTGACTGTTGTTGCTGTATAGAAATGCTACTGATTTTTATACATTGATTTCATAGCTTGAGACTTTGCTCAATTTATTTATTGATTCCAGGAGTTTCTTGGCAGAATCTATGGAGGTTTCTAGATATAAGATCATATCCTCAGCAAAGAGGATATGATCTCTTCTTTCCCTATTTAGATACCCCTTTATTTCCTTCTCTT
>NW_012143634.1:3445732-3447506 GCF_000956105.1 Propithecus coquereli | reverse complement strand
GCCTTTTAAGGCCATTAATAGGGGTGTTTTTGTTTTTTTGTGTGTGCATGTTTACCTATGAATGTGATTTTTTCCTTGTGCAATATTGGAGGCTCATCAAGAACCAGGGCTCTCCAAAGTGGAGAGTTAGTCTGTAGCAAAAGCTCCAAAATATAAATGATATAAATAATTGATGATAGATAATTCCTGAGGTGAATCTAATCTCTGAACTTGGGGATAGGGTGGAGGTGGAAGTTAATTTAAAGCAGGAAAGAAAAATACTGATTTTGGTTATATAGAAAAAATGTTATCCTAACTTGGGCTACAGTTGTGGCAAGACCAAAAGGGGCTGAATACAAACGTCTATTTCACTATGTTGTCTATAAGGCATAAGGATAGATGTGATGAAACTCATAGGAAGAAAAGCAGTATCCTTTCTGATCCTATAATTAAGCACCTCTTCTTGGCAGGTTCAGGTTTTATCAAAGCACCTCTTCTCCATCTTTATTGCTGACCAGTGACAAACATGGTTTTCTGGTCTTCCTTCCCCTCTACTTGTATGCACTTGTCTTCTTGATCTTGGAATATCCTTCTGAAAATCCTCTGAAACCAGTAAAATTTATATGAATACATGGCTCCTCCTTGTTTCAATAATTACTTGATCTTCAATTTCTATCATCCATCACAGCCTAGGTGAGCAATGCCCAGTTTATAATTGAAACCACATTTCCAAACAAAACAAGGCCTTGATTTATGTATAGAACTACACTATGCTTCAAGGCTTCTCTGGCCCATTCTGGACAAAGAGATGGAATGTTTTACTCTCAGTGGTCATAGTCTGAGAGGTCAAAGTTAGACCTCCCTCCCACACTTCATAGATTGCTTGAATTTTAAACCTGAAAGGGTCATTACTCATTTCACAGATGAAGAAACTTAGGCCCAGAGACATAGTAATTTGTCCAAGGTCAAGCATTTAGTTTGTCAAAGACTTGGGTCTAGATCCCTTGTTTTCTGCCTATTATATTCAGTTCTTCTTCCACAATAATCAAAATAATACTAGCAGCCAAGCTTCTATAGCTACTAAGTGCCAAGTTTACATTTACCTTTACAATAGCTCTCAGGTAGGTATGAGTTTTATCATGCCCATTTGACAGATAAGAAAGATGAAGCAAAGAGAGGTTAAATAACCTGTCTGACATCACACAGTTAGTTACTTGCAGACTCAGATTGATAACCAAGCAGTCTGGCTCCACAATTTATATGTTCTGCCATGGTATGACTCTACATGATGAGGCCCTCATTTCAGTGGTTGTGTTTCTAAACTGAAAAGCTTCTTACTAATTTCCAATGTGATAAATATTATAGATAACACTCTAAGCATAGAATTAATTCACCTGAGGCTTTGTCAACAATAAATTGGGCAGAAAACCCAACAAACTTGGATAAGAAAACGATAGAACAGAGAACTTAGGAAGACCTCCCATTTTAGTCCAGACATAAGCTGGAGAGGCACTGGTGCATAGCTGGGACATTGCCATTAAAAAATGAAATAATAAAATATGGACAGCCAAGGTGGGAGGATTGTTTGAGCTCAGGCATTCGAGACCAGCCTGAGCAAGAGCAAGACCCCATCTCTATTAAAAATAGAAAGAAATTAGCTGGAAAATTAAAAACATATAGAAAAAATATTAGTCGGGCATGGTGGCACATGCCTGTTGTCCCAGCTACTCGGGAGGCCGAGGCAGGAGGATTGCTTGAGCCCAGGAGTTTGAGGTTGCTGTGAGCTAGGCTGACG
>NW_012143634.1:3444406-3445682 GCF_000956105.1 Propithecus coquereli | reverse complement strand
CTGACTAATATACTGACCAAGAATATTTTGAAAATGACTGTCATGAACTTTACATTAAAGGGATCAGGTGCAGTGCAGTCAGGGAGATGACTATCATGCTCAGACTCCCAAATTCCAGAATAAAGAGGCTGTCTTCTGGGACACCCTAATCCATCATAGATGCCCTAATTTACCCCAGATAATTTGATTTCTTTTATTTCAATAGCCCTTCTTTATCTGTTAAGAGATAGGGAATGTACAATACCATATTGTATGCTGTTTTGCCTGCATGTGTTGGAGAGGGACTGAGAAAGCCAATATTTCCACTTATAGATTTCACTTGATCACCACTTCTAACTCTTGTACCTGTCATGCCTGCCAGCTCCCATGCTGAATTCTTTTCCAGGGCTCTTCCAAGTCCGTTACTCCTCTTCTCTTACTGCAAATCATCCCTGTGTATGTAGTCTAGACTTTGGTTTTCTACTCTCTGCTTCATCTGTTATCATTTTTCTACTATCTTTCTGCATTCCAGAAATCATTGAAATCCCTTATCTAATAATGACTTGCATTTTCATTTTTTCATTCTTAGGAGTTCATCCTTTTTTGAATAGTTTTGCTATTATTTTAATAGGGCTCTTGAGAGACAAGAGAAAAACTTATGTGGTCCTTTGCTATTTTTAGCAAAAGAAGGGCTTTGGGGGTGTGTCACTCCATAAATTAATATTACTATATTAGGGACAGAAATGATCTCGGGAGTTTTGCAGGGCTTTGCCCTGAAGGAATATGTGAACATGTTAGTTTGCATATCAAAAGCTGCTCCACTTCAGGAGGGTGTCTCAAAGGTCAGTAGCAGCTGCTTTCCAAGGTGACTCAAACCCGTGGTTCTCACCTGCTTTGAAGGACAAAGCAAGATCTGCATGGAACCACGGGATGAGAGCTGATCAAAGAGTGTCCACCCGAGAGACAGATACCTGTGGCTAAAAATAATTAGCCCAAGGGACAGTTTCTGCTTGACTTCTGATCACCTGTCTCTATCTGCAATAACTAGATAAAGAAATATGGAGCCACTATATCTCTGTTCAACCCTTCTGTTAAGTGATAGCTTTATCTTAGAACTTAGAAGTTTGTCCTTGAAAGATTTTGTAACCAGAGTTAATTAAGGGATTTATAGAAGCCTTTTGAAATACTTTTAACCTAAAACAAACTACCCGTTATTATGTAAATCTGTTACCCCTGGCAACCGATCTCTGCACCTGTAAATACCCATGTGAAACTTTATTCTGGGCCTTACAATTGA
>NW_012143634.1:3427865-3429567 GCF_000956105.1 Propithecus coquereli | reverse complement strand
TTTTTTTGCATCTGTTGAGATTATCATATGGTCTTTGTTTTTGCTTCTGTTTATGTGGTGAATCACAGTTATGGATTTACGTATGTTTAACCATTCTTGCATCTCTAGAATGAAACCCAATTGTTCATAGTGTGTTATTTTTTTGATATGGAGCTTAATCCAGTTTTCTAGAATTTTATTGAGAATTTTGGCATTTATATTCATAAGGGATATTGTCTGTAGTTTTTTTCTTTGTTGTGTCCCTTTCTGGCTTTGTTATCAAGGTGATACTGGTTTCATAGAATGAGTTGGGGAGAAATCCTTCCTTCTCAATGTTATGAAATAATTTCTGCAGTATGGGTACCAATTCTTTTTTGTAGGTCTGGTAAAATTTTGCTGTGAAGCCATCTGGTCCAGGACTTTTTTCTGTTGGAAGATATTTTATTGCTGATTCAATTTTGTTAGTTGATATTGGTCTATTCATGGTTCCTGATTGGGAACCATTTCTTCCTGATTGGGCCTAAAGAGGTTGTGTGTTTCTAAGAATTTGTCCATTTCCTTAACATTTTTGAGTTTATGTGTGTAGAGATTTTCATGGTATTCAGAGATGATCTTTTGTATTTCTGTGTTATCAGTTGTAATATCTCCTTTTTCATTTCTGATTGAGCTTATTAATGTCCTTTCTTTTCTTTTTCTGGTTAATCTAGCAAGAGGTCTATTGATTTTGTTTATCTTTTCAAAGAACAAACTTTTTGCTTCATTAATCTTCTGTAAAATTCTTTTATTGTTGATCTCATTTAATTGTGGTCTTACCTTAGTTATTTCTTCTCTTTTGCTGGGATTGGGACTGGTTTGTTCTTCCTTTCCTAATTCCTTGATGTGATTCATTAGATTGCTGATTTGTGATCTTTCTGTCTTTTTGACATAGGCATTTAAGGCTATGAATTTTTCTCTTAGGACTGCTTTTGCTGAATCCCACAGATGTTGATAACTTGTGTCCCCTTTGTCATTTAGTTCAAGGAATCTTTTGATTTCCATCTTTGACCCAATAATCATCCAGCAGTAGTTGTTTAATTTTCATGATTTTGTGTAGAATTGAGTGTTTCTGTTGGAATTGATTTCTAATTTTATTCCACTGTGGTCTGAGAAGATACGTGGTATAATTTCTATGTCTTTAAATTTGTTGAGATATGTTTTGTGGCCTACAATGTGATCAACCTTAGAGAATGTTCCATGTGCTGAGAGAAGAACAAATATTCAGTAGTTTCTGTGTAAAATGTTTTGTAAATGTCTGTTTGGCCTATTTGTTCTAGACTTGCATTTACATACAGTGTTTCTTTTTTATTTTCTTCTTGGAAGATCTATCCAGATCTGTCAGTTGGGTGTTGAAGTCCCTGGCAAGTACAATGCTGGTGTTTATCACTGTGTTTAGATCTAGTAGGGTTCACTTTATGAATTTGAGTGCACTTGTGTTAGGTGCATAAATATTTAGGATTGTTATGTCTTCTTGTTTAATTGCTTCCTTTAACATAGTATGATGACCATTTTTGTCTTTCTTTGCTATTTTTGGTTTAAAGTCTATGTTTTCTGATGTAAGAATGGCTATACCAGCTTTCTTTTGGTTTCCATTTGCATAAAATATTGTTTTCCATCCCTTGATCTTGAATCTGAATGAGTCCTTGTTGGTTAGATGTGTTTCATGAAGACAGCAGATACTTTGCTT
>NW_012143634.1:3411930-3427310 GCF_000956105.1 Propithecus coquereli | reverse complement strand
TAGAAGTTCCTCCTTCATGTTAACTTTGGCCCCTCTGATGACTATGTGTCATGGTGATTGCCTCTTTGGGCTGAATCTCCGAGAATTCTGTTGAGCTTCTTGTACCTGGTTATCTAAATTTCTAGCAAGACTGGGGAAATTTTCCTTAATTATTCCCTAAAATAGATTTCTAACCCCTGTGTATTTTCTTCTTCACCCTCAAGGATGGCTATGATTCTTATGTTAGGCCTCTTTACATAATTTCATATTTCTCGTAGGCTTTGTTTGTTCCTCTTATTTCTTTGTTTTGTCTTTGACTGACTTGTTTAATTCAAAGGTGGCTTCAAGCTCTGAGATTCTTTCTTCTGTCTAATTGAACCTATTCTTAAGGCTTTCCACTGTGTTTTGTATTTTCCCTAATAAATTTTTCATTTCCAGAAGTTCCATTTGATTTTTTAAAAATAATTCAATTTCTGTAGTGAATTTTTCATTCATTTCCTGCAATGTTTTTTTTGTGTGTTGGGCTTCTATTTTCTCTTGTATTTCATTAAGTTTCCTTATAATCCACATAAAAAATTCTTTATCAATCATTTCAGTATTTTCATTTTGATTGGTATCCATTGGTAAGGAGTTATTGTTTTCTTTTGTGGTTGTCCTTTTGCTCAATTTTTTCATATTTCCAGAGTTCTTTTGCTGATGCCTTCTCATCTGGCCTCTTGACCAAGACCTGGGGGCGTGAGGGGCTAAGCCTGGCTTGTGGGCCTATCTCCAGGTCCCTGAAGATCAATCCCTGATTGTGTTCAGGAGATAAGTGTTGGTTCTGAGTTGTCTATAGGGTGTTCTAGCAGGATTAATGAAATTTTTGGGTTACCTTTGACCTGTTGACTTAACCTCTTTCTGACAATGTAATTTGAATTAGGTCCCCCATTTTAATCTCTGAGATGGTGGGTGTTACTTGTGAGCACAAAAAAGCCACTCCCTATTTGCTTGAGCTGGAGGGCACTATGCTTACATATAGAGTTGTTCCCCCTGTTATTGGTTGATATTTGTATGAAGAGCCAGCTGCCGAGATGTTCTTTCATGTTTATGGTTAGCCTTGGTCCCCCAGGTGGGGCACACAAATGCCCTAAGCTTTAGTAGGGAATCTATAGCTCCCAGGGGGTTACTTGATCTTTACTTCCACTGAAGTGGGGAGAGGAGCAAGATTGCGAGATTGGCTGGATTGCCAGCGCCTGAAAGGCTTTGCAAAGCCTTGGTGGGGCTCAGAGGTTGCTTTTCCCACTGGTAGAGGGAGCCGCTAGTATGAGGTTCAGGGCAAGCTCTTCAAATGGGGAAGGCTGTTCCTGAGGAAGGGGTCTAGACTCTTGAGTGCTAAGGCACTGGGCCTGGCTCTCTCTGCCCTTGTCCAGTAGCACAGTTTTTCTGTGGGCAGGGGTGAGTGCCCTCCTAACTGCCACTCACTGTAACCCCACACCGCACTCCCATCAGATCAGTCCAGATAAATTCCCCCACCACCCAAGACTGGCTCTTGAACTTCTCCCCAATCCTTGTGTCTGACCCACTAGCGTGTGTCTCTGTGAAATGCTGGTGGGTAGGGGTTTCCCTAATTATTCACCCCTGTCCCACCACAAGACCCCAAGGTCGGAGTAGTAGGCCTCTGTATCTGCAGGGGCTTCAGCCAAGGGCATACTCCCACCAGAGAGAAGTGGCCACTTGTGAATTTCTTGGCTGCACTCCCTATTGTAGTGAGGGGGGAGGGGCCGCTGCTCCCATTCAGCCAGCATGCCTGAGGCATTCACTTGCCATGGGAACCAGGGGCTAGGCTATTTCTGTCCCCGTGCCACACCCCTATCCAGGAATATGGTGTTTCTCTAGCGGGGGTGGAGAGTGCACACGCTCACAGATCCCCATTCCTGAGCACCCCTCCACACTCTTCTGTGGAATATGTCTGCAAGGGATTCCTCACTACCCACATCCAAGACTGAGACCTCTCCCCTGCTTCTCCCTGCACTGCTCTCATGACTTGGGGCACCAGGACCAGCCTGGCTGTCTAAGCCGCCAGGGTGCGATCCTGTGAAATTCCGGCAAGCAAGAAGCTCCCAAATTGTGCAGCGGCCCCGCTCTCTGTGGCAAGCTCAGCTTGGAGCGTGCACTGGCCATAGAGAAGCGGCTGTTCGTGAGCTTCTCAATTCAGAGTACTCATGCCATTGCAATCGGTGGTGCAGGGGGTTGGAGGGGGATGGTGGCTACCAGTTGGCCAGAGCTCAAATTACTTTCTCTAATACCGTGAGTAGGGGAAGTGCAGAGGAAGAAGTGTCTAGGAGAAAGAAAGCCAGCACTCCGGTATCTCGTGGCACTCTCCTGTGGGGTGTCCCTTATGGACACCCAAACACTTGGGGTTTGCTGGTTCACCCCACTATTCCTATTTAGGTGCCATGCGTGGGCTGGTGGAGGGTGGAAGTGCCTTCAATATACTTTGCGTCCTGCTGTTCACCTAAGGCACCTAGGTGGAGGAGGGGAAACCCCCATTACCTTTCACTGGGAGCCTCTCTGTGTTTGATCCACACTGCTATCTTCGCTCTATCTTATTCTTTCTCACCTTTGCAGTTTTCTTCCTGGGGTCCCAAGACATCTCTCTTGTCTCTCTCTGTGATCCACACCTGAGCTACGACTCTTCTCCACTCTCCTCAGTCCGATATTCTACCTTACAGCCAGGACAGTCTGACAAGCAATGTCTCTAGTTGGCCATCTTCATCCTGCAAGAGTATTAATTAAAGCTTTCTTTCCCCCACCAGCATGCTCAGTAGCAAAGCTGGAAATAGTTCACAATGATAGAAGATTGGTTCTTCCCAGTCTTTTACTAGGACATGCTTACAAGGAGGTAGCATAGTAAGGAATGTGTGTGTATATCTGTGTTTTGGGGGATGTACTGTTAAGGTACAAGAGATCTTCTGAAACAGATGTTCCAAAAGGATATACATGTCTGCATCATATAATCTTACATTTTTACCCTGAAAAAAACCTTCATAAACTTCTTCTAAGTTTTAGAAAAAAGCAAGAAGACAGGCATTTGGTTACTGCAAATGGATATAACAGCAAAAGGCTTCTTCATTTTTTCCAGACAAATTCTGATTATGCACAGATCAAATGGGGTAGATTTGATCAAAGTCTGGTCACCAAGCCATTTCTGCTCTATTTCTTGTTGGTAACTGCATCTGAGACAAGTGCCAAAAATCAGGGTCTCCCATGCAGACCCTGTAAAAATGCCTGGTTACCACTTGGAGTTGTTCTACAACTGACCTCCTCTGAGTGGAAGTTTCATGAATTTGAGGGGTGAAGTAGTGGGAAGGCTTTTTCTGGAAGAAAATATCAGATATAAATTTCACATCATTTGTATTGCCTATCAATCTACCCGAGATTAATCCCTAGATATAGAGGTGGCTCAGACCTGTCAAGTGGCTCTTTAGGCCCATTGTTCGTGGCTTCCTGCTTGAACGAAGGTATATCAGCAATCCAGCTAATGCAGTCCACATACTCTATTGTCTACCCAGGTAAGAGGCACTCAAAAATCAATGATGGAAAGAGGATCATACATGTTTTGCACTTGTTCAATAGTGCTTGGCAGAACAATAACATTTGGCGATATGCAGTAAGGGGTGAAGAGAAAGGGAAAAGGAAGACACCTTGGAAGAAGTAGATTGAGATGTATCTTTTCAACCACTTAGATCTTATATGATTCAAAAGATAATGTTTTTATTCTTTCCTTAAAATTTTGGTAATTTATCAGAGGGCTATAATGAATTATGAACCTCCTCATGAAGATACCTTGGTCTTCTCTCAGCACAGTTTTCTCCGTGCTTCTCTACTACTTTGTTTATGTTGCTGCCACAGAACTGATTGCATTATCTCATAAAGACTGAGCTAGCGGAGTTCAGGAACCATATTCTATGTTTGTACTTGGTCTTGCACTTAGTGTAATGTTTGGAACATTTGTTAAAAAATACATTTGAATAAATTAGATAAATGTTAGGTAAATATAGTTCAATTTGGAAGCTCCCATATTGCTATCTGAGATTCTTTAGTACATAATGATGAGATTTGGTCAGAAGCAGAAATAATTTATTATTTTAAAGTATAATAATAATTTGGTCAGGCATAATTTGTAAAGATTATAAAATAACATTTTGCTTTAGCGAGAGATTTTGCAAAAAGCAAAAGACAAAAGTATGAGGATAAGTGGGAATATTTTGAGGTCAATGCTAATTTACCTACCTAACAAAATACAAGTGGAGAACTTCACTACTTGACTTATAGAAATATGACAAAGACCCAATTATGTGTACATTCTTACAATCAAAAGATAAGATAAACCAGGATGTAGTGGGAGCTCAGTAAAGTAGCAGAAAAGTTTATGTGAAGACTAGGCTGTTCAAAACCCATGCTTCATTGTTCTGCTTATGATTCCCTTTCCCATGTTAGTGGTGTTATAATGAGAAAAAGATGCATGCAAATGAACTGTACAGTATCCAGGGACAGAGCAACCAGAGTCTAGCTTGCTTCAATTTTGGGAAGGACTGGGGAGGAGTTTGGGAGAAGATTGGGTTGTATACAGAGGATTAGATTACAAGGGGAATTGAGTTGTAATAAACAGATTGCCTAAGCCTGTGAATTGGTGCCAAGTTGGGGTTGGCGGTGGAAGTATGTGATGTTAATAGATGAGTGAGAAAGCAAAACTATTCAATTTCTATTGTGTTGCCAACATCTCTCAAGGAAATTCCTCTTCAAGAAGAAAAAATTTGGAGAAAATATCATTTAGAGGGAAACTAAGTCTAAGAAACAGTAAAAATTTAGCTACTTTAATGAGTTCAATATTCTAGATCACAGATAATTTGCCTTGATAAAATCATTACTAAGCAATTATTTTTATTGAATAGAAGCAAATGTATAAATGAAAGGATAAAAAATAAATGAACAAGTAAATTTCATTGCACAATATTAAAAGAAATCATATGTATGTAGGACTGTGGAAGCATTGCTACTGGCTGAGCCTTAGGTATCTTCAGAAGATTCAATGGTTTGATTTAAGAGATCACATGCCCTTTTATTATGGTCAATAAAAGGGCCTTTGGGTCTGAGTTGAGGGGAAGGGTTTCATGGTGCTCACTTCTCCGTGACTCATCGGCATGAGAAAATTTGCCACTACAACAGAGAATCTAATATTTAAGGAAACAGATGACACAAAAATCTTGCTATGGAAGTATGCTCTCTGCTTTGAAATAGACACTATTTTGTTTTTATTTTTTCTCTATACTGCCAAAGTCTTTTGCTTTCATTTTCCCTTAAAAGTATTTCCATTAGTCATTTGCATAGGTTGCATATTTCATTTAAAGTTTTTAGGCTTTGAATTCTTCATTTAATCTTCAATCACTTCAACCTATCTAATTTTTAACAGCTTTATTGAGATGTAATTCACATACCATGAATTTTACTCATTTACAGCATACAATTCAGTGTTTTTTAGTATATTCATAAAGTTGTGAAACCATCAGTACAATATAATTTTAGAACATTTTAATCACCCTCAAAATAAACTCTCTACTCATTAGCAGTCACTTCCAATCTCTGCCTTAGCCCACCCCCAACACACATACCACACTAGCATTAGGCAATCACTAAACTAATTTCTCCTTCTACAGATTTGTCTATTCTAGATATTTTATACAAATAGAATAAATAGAATTACACAATTTGCAATCTTTTGTGACTGGCTATTTGCCTGGCATAATGTTTTCAAAGTTTGTCTATGTTGTAGCATGTATCACCACTTTATTCCTTTTTATTGCCAAATAGTATTCTATATTCTATTGCATGGATATATCACATTCGTTTATACATTCATCAGTTGATGTACATTTGTCTTGTTTACACTTTTTGGCTATTATGAACAATGCTGTTATGTGCATTTGTACACAGTTTTTATGTGGACATATATTTTCAGTTCTTTCAGGTGGATAACTAAGGGTGGGACTGTTGGGTCACATGGTTACTGTATTTAACATTTTAAGAAATGTCAAACTTTTTTCCAAAACAACTATACCACTTTACATTCTCACCAGCAATGTATGATGGTTCCAATTTCTCTATATCATTGCCAATACACTGTATCAACTGTGCTTTTCATTTTAGCCCTCTTAAGAGACTCATAACGTAGTATTTCATTGTAGTTTTGATTTGCATTTCCCTAATGACAAGTGAGCATCTTTTTATGTGCTTATTGTCTACTTGTATATATTATTTGGAGAAATGTTTATTTAAGTCCTTGACTCATTTTTAAGTGGGTCATTTGCTTTTTATTATAAAGCTGTAAAACTTCTTTATATATATTTTGAATACAAGTTCCTTATAAGATTTGTAAATATAGTCATGTGATGCATAATGATGTTTTAATCAATGATGAACTGCATATATGATGGTGGTCCCAGAGATTATAATGGAGTTGAAAAATTCCTATTGCCTGGTGATGTCATAGCCATCATAACGTCTTAACCATTGTAATAACATAGAGCAACACATAACTCATGTGTTTGTGGTGATGCTGGTGTAAACAAACTTACCATGCTGCCAGTCATATAAAAGTCTAAAACATACAATTATGTATAGTACATAATACTTGATAATGATAATAAATAACTAAGTTATTACAGGTTTCTGTATTTACTATATTTTTATTTTAGAGTATATTCCTTCTACTTATAAAAAAGTTAACTGTAAAACAGCCTTAGGCAGCTCCTTCAGGAGATATTCTAGAAGAAGGCATTTTTATCATGAAAGATGACAGCTCCTTGAGTTGTCCCTGAAGACCTTTCAGCGGGACAAGATGTGGAGGCGGAGGACAGTGATATTAATGATCTTGACCCTGTGTAAGTATAGGCTAATGTGTGTGTTTGCATCTTCATTTATAACAAAAAAAATTAAAAATAAAAAAATAATTTCTAAAAATGGAAAAAAGCTTATAGAATAATGATGTAAAGAAAGAAAATATTTTTGTACAGCTATACAATGTGTTTGTGTTTTAAGCTAAATGTTATTATAAAAAAGTCAAAAGGTAAAATAATGTTTATGAAGTAAAAAAAATCACAGGGAGCTAAGGTTAATTTATTATTGAGGATAGAAAAATAATTGTTAACAAATTTAGTGTAGCCTAAATATATAGTGTTTATAAAGTCTGCAGTGGTGTACAGTAGTGCCATAGGCCTTCAGCATTCACTCACCACTCACTCACTGACTCACTCACAGAAACTTCCATTCCTGCAAACCCCATTCATGGTAAGTGATCTATACAAGAGTACCATTTTTTATCTTTTACACCATGTTGTTCCTATACTTATTCTATGTTTAGATATGTTTAGATACACAAATACTTACCATTGTGTTACAGTTGCCTACAGCATAAAGTAAAGTAACATGCTGTACAGATTTGTAGCCTAGGAGCAAGACTATACCATATAGTCTAGGTGTGTATCAGCTTATACCATCTAGGTTTCTATAAGTACACTCTATAATGTTCATACAACAAAATCACCTACGACACATTCTCAGAATGTATCTCTGTCACTAAGCAATGCATGACTATGTTTTCTCCAATTCTTACATTGTCTTTCCACTTTCCTGATGATATCATTGCAGTATGAACATTTTAAATTATGATGAAGTCAAATTTATCTGTATTTCTTTTATTGTTGGTGTTTTGGTGTTATATCTAAGAAAACATTGCCTAATCCAAGGTTATGAAATTTTTCTCCTGTGTTTTTTGTTAAGAATCACACAATTTTGGCTATAACATCTAGGTCTATGGCCCATTGTTAGTTAATTTTTGTGTATGGTATGAAGTAAGGATCCAACCCCTTTCCCATGTGCTGATGAGAAAAATGTATATTCAGCAGTTTTGGGATAGAATGTTCTGTAAATGTCTGTTATGTCCATTCATTCTAGATTCCTGTTCAAGTCCAGTGTTTCTTTATTCATTTTCTGCTTCAGTAGTTGGTCCAGTTGTGTCAGTGGAGTGTTAAAATCCCCAGCAATTAAGATGATACTGTTTATTCCTTTGCTTAGACCTAGAGAATTTGGTTTATGCAACTGAGAACTCCTGTTGCACAAACATGCATCCATGTTGGATGATACTTATTTTTTTGTTTTCCCTCTTGTGCTATTGTTTCATAAGAGCTGTGAGCTATAACCTTTGGGCATTTTCACACTGGTGGGTATCTATTGTGCTGTTGCATGTATAATGGATTTTGAGCATTTCCTGTAGGGCAGGTCTAGTAGTTACAATTTCCCTCAAAGTTTGCTTGTCTGCAAAAATGTTTATTTCTCCATCATTTATGAAACTTAGTTTTGTAGAATACAAAATTCTTGGCTGGCAGTAGTTTTGTTTGAGAAGATTAAGAATGGGTCCCCAATCCCTTTTAGCCTGTAAGGACTCCACTGAGTAATATGCTGTTAGTCTGACAAGTTTTCCTTTGTAGATTAGTTGTTGTTTTCATCTTGCAGCTTATAGAATTTTCTCCTTCATTTTGACTTTAGTCAGGGATGAGTATGTGTCTTGGAGATGTCCTACTTACTATGAATTTTCCTGGTGTTCAATTACCATTTCATATCTAGACACCTGAATATCTGGCAATACCAAGGATGTTCTCCTCAATAATTCCCTCAAATAGATTTACCATGATTTTGCTCTCTCTTCTTCCTCTGGGATACCTGTAATTCATATATTGGTTCATTTCTCATAGTCCCATATTTGTCTGAGTGATTGTTCATTCTTCTTAATTCTTTTCTCTGCATCTTTAACTGAGTAGGTTTGTTCAAATGCCGTGTCTTCAAGCTCTGAAATTATTTCTTCTGCTAGGTCTAGCTTGTTGTTCAAGCTTTGTGCTGTATTTTGTAATTACCTAAATGACTCTTTCATTTCTTTAAGTTCTGTTATATCCTTTCTCATGTTGTGTAGCTCTTTAGTGTCTTTTTAATTTTTTTTTATTCATGTCTAGAAATATTTTTTTTGGCTTCTTTGTGTTGGTTTTCAACTTTCTCTTCAATTTCATTCATCTTGTTTGCCAACTATGAATTCCATTTCTGACATTTCAGCCATTTAGGTTTGAATGGAGTCTTTTGCTGTAGATCTATTGTGATAATTTAGGGGTGTTGAACTAGTTTGTTTTTCCATATTGCCAGTATTTTTTTTCTGGCCTCTTCTCATGTGAAACCTCTTCTCTCAACTCAGGGCTGGAGGTTGTGGACCACCAAAAGGAGCTTGGGTCTGTGGGGGCATGGACCTCTTTGTGGTGTGTGGAGGTGGGGGACTTGTTCCTATAGTTGGTGCACTCTACTGGGGGCCTGGTCTGACAGTTGGCATGTAGGGGTGTGGACTGGGTCTGTAGGGCCAGGGGGTTTATTCCACTCTTTGGCGTGTGGGGCCACAGGGGCTCAGCTGCTGTATGACTTGGGCTCTTTCTTCACACAGGTCCTGCTGAAGCTGCTATCTTGGGACTTCTTGAGCTCCATTCATGTTCCCTATTGGGCAGGGTGCTTGGCTCCCAGTTATAGGAATGCAAGATTGTCTGTTCACCCTGCTCCCTCTTCAGCCCAGTAATGGGTGATATTGAGGTAGCTGCAGTGCAACCAATCCCTGTGTAGACTGGTGTCTCTAGACCTGAGAGCTCAGAGTTGCATCAGTTGAGGCTACCCAGGAATTTAGGTTAGTGTGTCCCTACTGAGCCTGCTCTCTGATGCAACTTTGCTACACAGTTCCCTGATTAGTACAGAGGCCCACAGTCGTGGTGGGAAGCCCCTCACAGATTGAGTAACAATGTTTGCATGGGAAGTGTGGGTCCCTGGGGCTCTCTCCTTTATCACTTCTCCATGTGTATCAATCTCTCCCAGATACCATCTAATCTTGGTGAGTGGAACTCCTCATTCAGTCTCTTTTACTCTGAGTGTCTCCCATTGGTTCTCTGATGATTTGCAATGTTCTCTTTAAGAGGGTCCATCTGTAAGTGGGTATCTACTTGCAGTTTTTCAACCTCTCTTAGAGAGCAGCATGTCCAGACTGCTTGTAGTTCATCATTTTGGCTCAATTTTCTATTCTTTATTCCAATTTCATCTTTATTATTTCCATCCTTTTGCTTTCTTGGGCTTAGTGTCCTCCTCTCATTAGGATTTCTTAAGTCAGTAAGTTAAGTTACAGATTTGAAATCTTTTTTTCTTAAGCACTTATACATTTCCCTCCATGTGCTGCTTTGATTTTTGGTATGTCAGCTTTTCCATTTTGTTCATCTCAAATTATTATAGAATTGAACTTGTAATATCTTCTTTGGATAATTGATTATTGGGAGTATGTTATTTAATTTCCACATATTTGTTAATTTTCAAATTTTCCTTCTATTGTTGATTTCTAATTTAATTCATTGTGTTTGGATAAGATACTTTGTATGTTTTCAATTCTTTTACATTTATTAAGGCTTCTTTTATAGCCTAACATGTAACCTATCCTGGAGGGTGTTCCATGTGTGCTTCAGAGGAATGTATTTTCTGCTGCTTTTGGGTGAACAGCAAATATCTGTTAAGTCTACTTTGCTTATAGTATTGTTCTGTTAGGCTTTTTCAGGGACCTGCAAAACAGGTCAAATAGTGAGAATGTTCTGGGAATAAGACTTTTGAAGAGTTCTAAATCCAGTTTACTCCCTTCAACAAGGTTGCTGGTTTTCTCAGATGCTGTGGTTGTAAGGCTGTTCATTCTCATGTCTATTGTGGAACTAAGAAGATGGGGATGAGAGTAAGGAAAGTTAAATTGCAACGAAGACTGTCATTCTTACTCAAGGTCTGCACTTTTTTCTGGAATTAATGCTTCTCGGATTGTTGTAAGTCTTTGGTTAATTTCCAGAGTTATGTTAAAAGTTATTTCGATAAATTTTGCCAGGATTTTTATTACTTTTATGGAAGAATAAATTTACAGAAGTCCTTACTTCCCTGATCCAGAAGTCCCTCTCTCCTAACACATGAATGCTTAAGTTAGTTTCATTAATTTTAGCCATTTATCCTAATTATGTATCTTTGCCTTTTATATTTTTATCTTTTCACCCTGTTTTCTCTTCTTCTCTGATTTTAATTTTTTTATACAACTAGTTCTAAACTTTTTTTTTTTTTTTCTGAGACACTCACTCTGTTGCCCAGGCTGGAGTGCAGTGATATGATCATAGCTCATTATAACCTCAAACTTCTGGGCTCCAGTGATCCTCCAAGCTCAGCCTCCCAAGTAGCTAGGACTATAGACATGTACCACCATGCCTGGCTATTTTTTTTTTTTTTTTCATTTTCAGAGATAGAGTCTTGCTATGTTGCCCAAGCTGATCTCAAACTCCTGGTATCAAGCAGTCCTCCTGCCTTGGCTTCTGGGTCTAAGCTTTTATTTTTAAGTGTCTCTTTTCCAATTTTTTAGTAGTCTTAATATCAATCTTTATTGGAATTATTTGCCAATTTAAATCGTAATCTATTTTAATTCATTTTATTTTTTCTCTTCTGATTTCTAATTTGTAGTTTCAATGTTCTTAATATTTTCTTCAGCTTTTTTCTTTGTATTTCATCTTTAATTTTTTTCCTCTTCTTTTCCACATTTGTTAATTTTATCATTTATGTTCTTGAGAACTGGTGAAAGTTTAGCTATGGGAGTTATAACATTATTAAAACTCATTTCACAAATTGAAGAGAATGTTGTACTGGGTCTGTGTTCGTATATGTGTGTACACTCTACACTTTCTACCCCTCAGCATTGGAAATTTGCAAATCTACCTCGAGCTGTGATTAAAAGAGTTACCCAAGAGAAACTAGAATCTCAGGCTTATATAATACACAGTATAAGCTCTTCATGCACACTCTACACAAAAGGAAATAAATGTATGTGAAGAAATTAACTTTAAAAATCTTATTTGGAACCAGTGAGAGAAGTATTTCAGGGAATCAGGAAGTTACATTAAATAGTTAATTTCCTACGTCTGCCATAACAAATTATCACAAACTGGGTGGCTTAAAACAGCAGAGATGCATTCTCTCACAGTTTTGGAGGCTAGAAGTCTGAAATCAAGGTATTAGCAGGGTTGGTTCTTACTGAAGTTTCTGTGGGAGAATCCGTTCCACGCTTCTCTCCTCGCTTCTGGTGGTTGTCTGCAATCCCTAATATCCCTTCGCTTATAAATGCAACTCTAATCTCTGCCTCCATTTTCTTTTTTTTTTTTATTTCTGCATATTATGGGGGTACAAATGTTTAGGTTACATATGTTGCCCTTGGCTCCCCCCCCAAGTCAGAGCTTAAAGCGTGTCCATCCCCCCAGACGGTGCGCATTGCACTCATTATGTATGTATATACCCATCCCCTCCTCCTCCCTCCCATCTGCCTGACGCCCAATAAAAGTTATTCCTATATGTGCTCTTAGGTGTTGATCAGTGGAACCAATTTGATGGTGAGTACATGTGGTGCTTATTTTTTCATTCTTGGGATACTTCACTTAGTAGAATGGGTTCCAGCTCTATCCAGGAAAATACAAGAGGTGCTATATCGCCACTGTTTCTTATAGCTGAATAGTGTTCTCTCCTGTCTCTTCACATCATCTTCCCTCTGCGCATGTCTGTATCTAAATTTTCTTCATCTTAAAAGAATGCCAGTCACTAGATTAGGGCCCACCCTAATCCACAATGACCTCATCTAAATTTGATTACATCTACGAAGACTCTATTTCCAAATAAGGTAACATTTTGAGCATCTGGGTGAACATGATTTTTTAGGAGACATTATTCTACCTAGTGCAGTAGTTAGTAAATGAAGGAAACAATCACTGATACTCACAACTTCCTGCAGCACCTTGGCAAAAGTGTGAGCTAAGAATATTTCATCCAACCAAATTGTGTTTGAAGTATAAATGGATAAAGACAAATATTTTTGGTCATGAAAGAATGCAGAGAGTATTTTTGACATGAATACATCCTGAGAAAACTACTGGAGGACAAGCTTAAGACAAAAAAGAAATGACCAAGAAAATTATGGAGAAAGAACTCAGAGTAAACTTTAAATATATTTAACAATAAAACCAAAAGAATATGGGAGAATAAAGCACAAAATTGAATGTAAAATTATGGGGAAATTATATATGTAGAATACTCTGTCAGTGTCCCGTCTGTATTACTGTAGCCTTACAGCTTCAGTTTGTTCTAGCTGACTTCCATCTACCAATATATGCATCTTTTTCCTGAGAGAAGTATTCAAGATATGCCAAAGATTAAATCGCCCCAGGAGAAGCCCTCAATATCTGCCATCTGCCACTGATGGAAGTTGGTGAATAAATATCCTGGATTTCTTGATCCTTAGAGAGATAATGCTAAGGCATACATATTACAATATTTCCCAGAATTTCCTGATAAGATTAAGCTTCAGTCACCCACAGAGATAGCTGGCTTAATTCTTCTTCTTCTTTTTTTTTTTTTTTTTTTGAGACAGAGTCTCACTCTCTGCCCTGGCTAGAGTGAGTGCCGTGGCGTCAGCCTAGCTCACAGCAACCTCAAACTCCTGGGTTCAAGCGATCCTCCTGCCTCAGCCTCCCGAGTAGCTGGGACTACAGGCATGCACCACCATGCCCGGCTAATTTTTTCTATATATTTTTAGTTGTCCAATTAATTTCTTTCTATTTTTTAGTAGAGACGGGATCTCGCTCTTGCTCAGGCTGGTTTCGAACTCCTGAACTCAAACAATCCGCCCGCCTCGGCCTCCCAGAGAGCTAGGATTACAGGCGTGAGCCACCGCGCCCGGCCTTTAATTCTTCTTTTATTGGTTATTTTTCTGTGTACTTCCTTACTTTCCTACTGGTGTTTTCTGCCCTTCACAAATAAAGCAGCTACTCTTGAATCATTGTCTCATGGTCTACCTCTGAAAGAACCCAAATTAAAATAATATTAGCCAAAATTGATTAGGGAAGGGAGAAAGAAAGTAGGAAGTATTGTACATATCTAATTGCTTCATCTATAATTGCTGAGAGTCCAAAGAGATAATTTAAAGTTGCAGATGAGGTCATAGAAGCATAAGCATAGTTAACTATAAATGGTAAACTAAAATTCAATATAACTAGCTAAAATTGAGTTACAGAGATAAAGCAAAAAAAGGAAGAGAAAAAAAGAAATAACTTTATAATTACTAATGTTGAATAAATAATCAATACTGCTTAAGAAGTGCAAGATTAAGAATATTATATAAATTTACAGTTATAGAGCGAAAATGGCAAAGCAGGGCCCCCGAAAACTCTCTTCCCCATAAAAACAATGAGAAAACTGGCAAAGGTGATCAGAATCAGCTTTTTCAGAGCTCTGGAAATTAACCAAAGTCTTGTAGCAGCACAGGGAATGTGTATTCAAGAAAAACGGCTGAGTCTTGGTAAACCAGTGAGCTTTGAGGTGTTTAAACTTGTCTTGGTCTCATGCTCTGCTTTCCAGCTTTGCAATAGTCTTGAAAAATAACATTTCCCATTGATGGTGAAAACTGGAAGCTACTGGAAAGAGCATAAAAAGGATGAAATTCTTTCAAAACCTCAGCCAAAAATTGTTGATTTGTGGCTTGCCTGTTGGTTTCCTGGAAGACCATGCTTGCAAACTGTCTTTTAGCTGACTCAGAGATTGCCCAAAGTGAAAAGTATTTTCTTTGGGACATTTATCAAAAAGAAATTACAGACAATTGCTTAGCTTCATAGCTGCTTGAAGCACTAGATAACAGTTGAAGCAAACAATAGACTAATCAAAAAGCTTGAAAGGAACAGCTGAGGAATTAGATTCCATAGGGGCTTTCAAAAAGTCTGATATATTCCTGGAAATCTAGAAGGCCAAGCACATGCCTAAGGCTATTGTATGTCCAAGGCTGTGCATATGCTCAGGAAATACCTGGGAAGGACCTACACTTTCACCTCTGGCTGATCTGGAGGCTCTGCACAAGCCAGAAGTAAAGGCTAATGCAGAATTATAAACTGCCTAGCTGAGTGTTAAAGGCATACCCCAACGCATACACGGAGTCTCTCAGCAAAGACTAGGTGAGATTTATTTGTCTGAAGTATTTATGAAAATCTCTGTCCAATTATTAGTTGACGACTAATCTAACCAAGTAAAGACTTCAGTGACCACAAAAGACAAAGATATAGACTTTACAGAATTAGTTCAGAAAAGTCAACAAATAAACAAACAGCGAAAACTACAAGTAGAAACAACAACAAATCCTAGGGAGGGGGGAAAATCTGATTTTCAGAGTTACCACATTATATTACTTCAAAGTTCAATTTTCAACTAAAAAATTATGAGGCTTGCAAAGAAACAAGAAAATA
>NW_012143634.1:3409621-3411130 GCF_000956105.1 Propithecus coquereli | reverse complement strand
ATTAAGACCTTCCCAGAAAAGTAAAAACAGTGAATTAATCTCTAGCAGACCTATCTTACAAGAAATATCAAATTGTCCAGGAATGATATACAAATGACCAATAATCCCATGAAAAAGATGCTTGATGGCATTAGTCATTTAGGAAATGCAAATCAAAATTGCAATGAGATACTACTTCACACCCACTCAGATGGCTAGAATCAAAAAGTCAGATAATACATGTTGGCAGGTATGTGGAATAATCAGAGCCCTTATACTACTGGTAGTGAAAATGTAAAATGGTGCAGCCACTTTGACAAACAGTCTGATGATTCCTCAGATAATCAGAGTTACCAGCAACTCTACTCCTCAGTATACCCAAGAAAAATAAAAACATATGTTGACAAAAAGACTTGTGAATGAATGTTTATATAAGCATTATTCATAACAGCCAAGAGGTGAAAACAACCCAAATGTTCATTAGCATACGAATGGATAAACAAGGGGTGGCATATCCATACAATGGACTATTATTTAGCCATAAAGAGAAATGAAGTACTGATACCTGCTACAACATGAATGAACGTTAAAAACATTATGTTAAATGAAAGAAGCTAGTCACAAAAGACCACATTTTATATGATTCTATTCATATGAAAATCCTAAATAGAAAAATCTATTGAGACAGAAAGTAGATTAGTGGTTACTTAGAGTTGGGGAGTAGGTTGGGGAATAGGTGTTGTCTAAATGATATAGGGTTTCTTTTTGAGGTGATAAAAATGTTCTGAAATTGACTATGGTGGTGGTTGCATAAATCTTTGAATATAGGAAAACAATTGGATCGTACATCCTGAATGAGTAAATTGTATGGTATGTAAATTGTATGCCATTAAAGTTGTTAGAAAAATACCAAAGGGAGTCCTTCAGGCTGAAAGGAGTAGACAGTAACTTGAATCCAAATGAAGAGATACAAAGGACAACTGAAGATTCAGAAATCAATCTTCTCAGCACCACTATGCTTTCAGTGCATTTTTTGGAGGATCTTCCACGCACTAGGTCATTTGTTAATGAGATCAGCAATCCCCACTCCTTTGGAAATTTTAGACCAGAGAGGAAGACAAACACTGGATGCAACCTTTCCCTTGTGGTGAGTGCTGAAACAGGGAACAGACAGGGCACTGCAAATTATTAGCCCTAGGCCTCTTCATGCATCAGTTCATGAATCCTTGATACTCCTGTGAGGCAGGGACTGTTGGCTTCTCACTTTCTCACTTTCTCTAACTCACTTTCTCTATCTTTGAAATGAGTTCAAGATAGTTGCCCCAGTTCTTAATTCAACAGAGACAGAAGCTTTACTTTTAATAGAAAATAAGCTAAACTCAAAATTCCAGTAAGTTAATTATTATATCACATCAATTTAGTGGAATATTATACAGGCATTCTTTATTATTAATGCTATGTTCACACATGACATAGAAACTTTATTGGTATTCTGACATGTTAAATGAAAAGAAGCACAATACAAAGTTT
>NW_012143634.1:3397688-3408931 GCF_000956105.1 Propithecus coquereli | reverse complement strand
CTCCAGATTCACATTCTACCCTCTTCTATCTTGCTCTGGTGCCCTAGGAAGCTGAACTCTTCTGGCTTCTGGTTAGGGTCAGTCAATAGGGAGCACTAGTAATAAAACAGAGGATGGAACGAGAATGAGATCAGGATATTTATTTATTTCCATGTCTCTCTCCTTGTTGAATTGCTGCAGGTTGGCTGCATCCTTCTACTGAAGCCATAGCTCCTATCGAGTGGCCCTTTTCATACATTCTGTCCATCTCAAGGTCTGTAACCCACTCTCTTTCCTTCACCTTTAGTCCTAGATGTAGTAATCTCTCCCCACTCCCAAATATTTGAGTTATTGCTCTTGTGCAGTTATGCTTGTGTTTTTTCCTTCCTCTTCCTATACCATTGTGAATTATCTCTATTAAAATCTCTTCAAGTTACCTAATTTACGTATGGTCTACTTGTTTTTTGATGATACAAAAGCCAAACATACTTAATTAGATCTAATTTATACATATCAAATTCTATTTTGAAAATAAATAATATACTTTCGTTCCAAGTACTCATTAAACAGTAATGAAAAAATGACCATGTATTGGTTTATGAAGAAAAAGCACAAAAACCTCAGTAAATTAAAAAACGTCCTTGTTCCAATACAATAAAACTAGATATTAAAAATATAATCAGAAAAAAAACTACCTCCTGGAAATTAAAGAAAGAAAAAGGCTTATCACTTGAGTCAAGGAGGAAATACAAACTCAATTGCATGCTGAGTCTCAGGCAGAATTAATAAAAATAAATCAATACCTAGACATCTTGTAATAAATGTGTGAAACAACAAAGACAAAAAGAAAATTTTAAAATAGTCAAGGAGAAAAGAGAGCTCACCTGGAAAAATTGATAGCAAACTTTTGCCAGTTATGCAGAAGAATAGTATTTACAAATTGAGGGAAAATATTACACTAGAATTCTGTGTTAGATAAAGGCATTAGAGTTATATGATAACTGGAAGAGTTTACTATTCACAGAACCTTATGGAAAGAGTGAAAGGATGTGCTTTAGTAATAATCCAAAAACAGCATGTAAAATACAAAAAGCAATGGTAAGCAAAGAAGTTATTAAGTATGATACTAATTCTAAACAATTATAGAATGTTAATAGAGGAAAAAAACGATTAGATTTGGTGTGTTTAAAACAAGAGGGAGCTAAAATGCAAAAACATGAAAACAGGAGAGTAACCTTAAAATTTTCTGAGTTCATTCTATTGTTTAGACTAGAGATGAGAATGATTTTTGATTTTATTTTGTATGTTTGTTAAAATGTGATTCAAAATCACAAATGCTAATTTTTTTAGCATGCAACTGACATCTACATTTGTATTACAGTCAGATATTAGTAGATACCCAGCAATTAAAGGAAAAATGGAGGCCAGCCCACCTTCTGAGCTGTACTTCATAGAATAGAAAAAAACACTACCAACTGTTATTGATACCCAGGATGCTCATTTTGGCTCTTGTGGAATAATGATTTTATATATCATATTGCACCAAATTGCTTCTTTGGTGACTTACTGGGTGTGAAGTTCAGTGGCCTGTATATCATTGGCACATTCTCATTCTAAGCATCTGTTCTCAGAATGAAATGAGCATAAATAATTAGCAGAGTTGTTGAAAAGATTCAAAGTCACAAAACAAGTATTTGGAGACTTGAGACATAATAGTCTGCTTCCTAGCTTAATGTTGTCTGATGGTAGCTTCCTTTATGGTGGAATTTATTGCCATGTTATCGCCAATGGCCTTTCTTGTGGCTGACTTAGTTGGCCTGCTGAGCTAAAGTGTCTACTTCCAGGGACCAAACATGATGAGTATTGGGTGTAGCAGCACAGCATTTTTTAGCCCTGGGGAAGAAAGGCCAAAATCTATATCACATGTAGCTTCCTTATGTTCCAAATGACTATTTAACTATCCAACTACCCTGAGTTTCAAAGGCTGTGAAGGGCTAGGAGTTGCCGGGAATTTCATTTGATGAACAGTTCTGATTGCTCTATAATGAGATTAATTGCCTTGCCCCCAGGTATAGATGCCACATTTTATCTCCAGAGCCTGGGAAAGCACTCTCATCTTTTTAAAGATGGTTCGAGGCCCCAGAAGCTCAATGCTCAGGTTTGCACAAATTGGAAGGAAAATCAGGGAAACTCCCTGTCCATATTTCACTGCTTTTTTTTCTTTATTTTTTTCAGATTCTTGGGATTTTGCTGAGTCTGCTGGTGGGAAAGCTCGCCCATCTCCCACACCCCATATAATTAACCTGAAATTAACCTTCTCATTAACCCACAGATGCAGAAGGGCAGCACGCAAATTTATGCATGTATATGGTCACATGGGCTCTTACTGGCTACAGCTAAAAACTAACTTCCAGTTGATATATGTAGAAGGAGTAATTAGAAGATATTTGAATTGGAATTTTCATAACAATAATTGGTTGCCAAAGCATGTATTTTTTATGTTAATTAAGAGCCCACACTTGGAATAGAATTGTTAATTGAGGAAAATATTGAATCATCTCAGGAACCTGATTCATGTTTCTTTTGATTTTTCTCTACTTTACGTATCTAACGTACGAGGGAGCAATATATCCAACCTGTTACAAATTGGTTTACTCACTGCCTGGGAAACATGTGGGTCTCTTATAAATCCAGGTCTATACTGATGTCCTTACCTCTGTTAATCTTTCCCCATGTGCAAAGCTCAATATTCTCCCCTTCATCAAGCGTTACTTAACAGAGTGGCTGCATTATTGACTGCCCATGATTGTGGGCACTATTTCTAAGGCAATCTCTGTCATTTGATAAGTCCCAGGAAACTCTCCCTAATTAACACCTGTGCCTCAATACTCTCTCCCTTTACCTGGTCTTTTGGAGTCTTACTGTCAAAATTCAAGTATAAAAAACAGAAAAAGCAGACAATGGGTTTCCAGTTTTATGCCTGTCTTAGCAATTCTGTGAGAGATGTTTTGAAGCTCCTCATAAAAAATCTGTGCCAAAGACCTGATAATTGTTTTTTATGGTTTTCCAATGAAGTGTGAAGTCCTTCTAATAGCTGTCAATAGTTTCTCTTCTCTGTAGCTGTGAGCACTAAGAAAGAGGCCTTTAACAACCTTTTTCGTTTTTGTTCTCTCTCCCATCATCCCTACTCTGGTCCCATATCTGGTTACAGACTAAACAGTTGGCATTATACCCCGAATAGCTTAAGGAGTTGAGGGTAGGTAAAATAAATCATATTGGATCCCTTCTGACTTTCAAAATAATAATAATTTAAAAATCATAGGCAATATATATCCAGTAGTTGAACAAAAATCATTTATTTTTACTCTGTGCCAGGCACATTGCTAGGAGCTAAGGATATGTAGATAAAAAAGGAAGGTCCCTGTTTTCAAGTAACTCATAGCCTAGTACTGTAGAGAGAGATGAAAACGATAACACTGCAAGATCGTACGCTCAGGGGAGAGAGATAATCAGAGGAGGGATTGTGAATATAGGTGTGTCCTATCCTCATTATGTTTCTAGTACTTAACACAGGGTCCACTCTTTAATAGATATGCAATAAACATATATTGAATTAAATCCTATTACCCTACTCTTGTTAAAACATCCATAAGGACAGTGAGATAATCTTCAATGTTATTACACTATTGTAAAGTTTATTAAAAGAAAAAGGAGGTCATTTATGTAAGTTTTCCTAGATATCTTTTCAAAGAGATGACTCAGTAAAACCATCCCTTACAAAGCCCTTTAATTTTTTAAGAAGGCACATGTAATTATTGTTAAGTAAATATTTTATTAGTGTTTTATATTAAACTTAGCATAACGGTTTAGATCAAATTTATGATTCATGAGAGTTGTATTTTTATGTGCTATGTGTATTCTTTATGGTACATTGGAGTCCCTTTTGGGTAAACAACGTGCACAATGTATTTATGTCCATTGTATAGGAGTTGGTACATAATTTTATTTTTTTAAATTTTTATGGGAGTTTGTATTTGTATTTTTGCTTCTATAACATCCTGTTTGTACTTATAATTCATTTTATATCATATTCTTGGTTAGAAATACAATCTCAATTATTACATTGTTTATTCGGGAGAAAAGATGACCTGTTTTAGAATGATCTGTTCCCAGAAATACAAGAATGCATTATGAGAGAAATTGGTGACTATCTGTGCAGTCAGGTACAACTTGTTATTTTCTCATAGGAATATTGGAGTTCTTTCCTCAGACCGAATGCAAACCCCTTCTGGGAGTCATTATTTGTCTTATAACTTCTCTCTCCTGATTTTTCCTTCCCCTATAACTTCCTGTAACCACTGGCAGGTTTAGGTGGAGGTTGGTCTCTGGCCCTGAGCCAATCCTGGACACCATAAATACCTAAAGCTCCAATCCAAATATCAGTAGGAACTTAGAACTAAGTTTTAATGCCATAGACTCAGGAGTAGGTATAGTGGGGATGTGTGTTCTCCCCTAATTCCTGCAAAACAGCCTACCCAGTTAGCCTAACTGTCTCCCCCTGAATCTATCCACCACTTAACTGGGCCCTTAAATCCTGTTAAATTCTTGTCAACTTCTTTTCTACACCTTACTTCCTCCATCACTACTTGAGATCTGCCTTTGAATGGACAGTGTTCGGACACATGATGCAATCCAACTTGCATCCAACTAACCCCTGCCACCTGACTTTTGAACTGGAGTTTCCCGAAGGCCTACCAACTTTAATACTGGTCCTGCAAGGTTAGACTACCTGAACTTTACCAGAACATGTCACATCCTTAGGACAGCGGGTTTCTTTCTGCCTTGCCATGCTTGCTAGGGCAAGCTTCTAGAGCTTCCCCAGAGTTACCAGTCCTGGTTTTGTCTCCCTTTTCACTAGTTCATGTTTCTGAGGTACCAAGATGTCTCACAGCAACACTGGATGGGATCTCGGTTCTACAGACATGAACCTTCTATTAATCCTGCACCATACACAACATCTAGTGCAAGACTGAGCATACAGAAATTCCTGCTGTGCAAATGCTTAGCCCCCAAAGGGGGAGCTTTTCTGCACATCTGGATCCAGGGATCTGGGACAAACAACAACAGAATCAATAAACTAAACATCACTGCCCTAAAGAGTTTATAACTCGATGGGGAAAAGAAGATGAACACACAGAAAATAAGAGTGTATAATGCAGACTGTCGGGTTCCTTTGTTTTCTGTGGAGATCCATGTTACTCCTACCTACCCAGTCACTCAAGCAAGAAAATATCTATTCTTCATTTGGCTATTACAATGACATTCCTTTTTTATTGTATCTATACCATTTAAAGCTAAATCTTTTTTTTTTTTTAACTGAGGACATATGTTATTCTTTCCAACAGTGTAGAATGACAGAGAATGGAGAATAACTATCCCTACCACCTCAGATGCTCATTTCTTTCCAGTGGTGATTCCAGAATATAGGAGGGCTTTTCTCACCTCCCACTCCTTTCTCTTTCCACTCCCATCTGGCTTTTGCTCCCCTCATTCAACTGAAACAGCTCTCTGAAGACAGCAATAATATCCATGTTTCTAAATGCAATAGACTTCACATTTGCCATCTCAGTAGCATGTGGCACTGTTTGCTACATGTTCCTTTTAGAAACTTTCTTTTGGGCTCTGTATTAATTTCTGATTGCAACTGTAACAAATGACCACCAACTGGTGTCTTAAAGTAACATGGATTTATTATTTTTTAAAAAATGTATTTAATGATGTCTCTTGAGTCATAACATACATTTATTCTTGAACCTTTCTAACAGAAGTCCAAAATCAGATTTACTGGGCTGAAATCAAGGTGTTGGCACGGCCATGCTCCCTGTGAAAGTTCTAGGAGGGAATCCATTTCCTTGCCTTCTCTAGCTTGGGGAGGTTGCCTGCATTCTTGGGCTTGTGACCTCTTTTTCCATCATCAAAGGCAACCATGCAGTGCTTTGTTTCAGTTTTCACATTGCCTTCTTTTTTCCTCCTGCCTCACTCTTAGAAGATCACTTGTGCTTATATTTAGCACCTGCAAGGGTAATTTAGGCTAATCTCCTCATCTCAAAATCTTTAACTTAATCACATCTGCAAAGTCCCTTTGACCACATAAGGTAACATTCACAGGTTCCAGGGATTAGGACAGGTATTTGGTGGGAGGGGCATTATTCAGTTTATCACAGGCTCCATAACATAACACTCCTAGTTTCCTTCCTCACATCTCCTTGGCCACTTGTTCTTTGTCCCCTTTGAAGACATGCATTGCTCCACACAAAAATTAAATATTGGATTCTCTCAAGGTTTAATCCTAGTTCCTCTTTTCTACTTACTATTTATGAACGATAGTTTTTTGAGAAAGTGTGTATTTAAATAAATTTAATTTAAATATAGTAAGTTTAAATTAAATTGAATATATTATTAAAATAAATTAATTTAAATGTTATAAAACATAACATAGAGAAAAGTGCAAAAACCATAAATACCTAGCTTAACAAATTATTCTAACATAAAAATGTGTAACCATCACTTAGGCTGAGAAATAGAACATTGAAGCAGCCTAGAGACCCTCTGGGGGTCCCTTTCCAATTACATTCCCGTCCTTGTTAAATTCATTCCCCAGTGTTTTAGCTTGTATAATGCTATTGTGTGTGAGATCTTTCATTCCTTTTGAGAAAGAGGAAAGCAGCCTCAATATATGGGAACTGGCCTGGCCCTTTCCTGTTGAACATGAATAAAAAAAAATTTCACATGAAGGGTAGCAGTAGATGCCACTTCAAAATATGCCACTTTGGCATAAGGTTTATTTTGAGCTAAAGGCACTTAAAAAAAAAAAAAAGCAGGTGCAAGAAGGGTGTGCTGACTGTCCTCTTTTTCTTCCTGAAAGCAGAAGATAAAACCCTCATATGGAAGATGTCTTTTCTATACCAGAAGGAAAGTAACATTCTTCTCATCAAGGATGAGAAGTTGCAACCAAATGAATTCTGCATAAACAGACCTTGTTAAAATAATTCCTACCTTCTTTAGCCTCCCACTTTAGTTACTTTTCTTCAATTACCTCTTTTTGTTCAGCCTAACATACAAGCATTTAGGGTTTGCCACTTCTTTGGGTCTTCATTGCCTTATGAGAGCTCTTGTGTCACAAAAAACTTATATTAAACAAAATTTTATGCTTTTCTTCTGTCAGTCTGTCTTTTATGCCAGTTTAATTCTCAGGCCCAGCTGACAAAACCCTAAGAGGGGAGAGGTAAAGTTTTGACTCCTCTACACACAGAACACCAACATCAGACACTATTCTGTAACCCTAATGGTTCAAGACAAATGCTAAAGCACTCCATAATTGTGTGTGAATACAGACAAAAAACATAAACTCTGCCAAACCACAAAAATGACCAGGCATCCCCCTATCCCAGATGACAAGAATGTCTGCTGCTTTTTTTTCCAATTAGGGCTTTGACCTCTCTCTAATCTTTAGTCTTTAGAGAGAAGATGTACTGATAATCACAGAATTACCTCTGCTTCCTGAGAGCAAACAATCCGGAGCAGAGGCCGACTTGCACTCTGCCCCAAAAGTCCTGGACACAAACCCGAGTCCTATCAGTCCTTTCTGAATGCCCTTTCACTGAGATGTCCCCTCAAGTTGTATTAATACCTTTCCTCTCTTTGCAATGAGCAATAAACCCAGCTTGTTCAACTACAGGTGTGTTCCTTGTGATCTATGCCTAAAGGGCACTGACATTTTGGATTTACTAAGTGATTTTTATTTGTGTAAAGGTAGTTAACATTTTTTTGTATGTTAATTGTATCAATCTTGTGAATAGTCTCCTTAGTGATTTTTCTTATTGCTTTAGGTTTCAAAAATAATATTTATTAAAATTATGAAAAATTTTCTACCTTCTCTTTTCTACCTTCTCTTTTATTTCTCTTATTCCTTTTTCATATCTATGTGCATTGATTAGTACTTGTAGACCATAATAGATATTTCTGGTGGTGGTAATGGGTATCCTTGCCTTGTTTTTACTTTAATGAGAACTTGTTGGGTTTCTCACTATTAAACATGATGCTGGCCTTTGGTTTGAGATGTACATCATGTAAGGAATTAGCCTGGTTCAATTTCTGGCTCTGCCACTTACACACCGTGTGGCCCTGGGCAAGCTGCTTACACTTTTGGTGCTAATTTTCTCATCTGAATAATATGGCAATAATAACATTACCTCACAGAGTTTCGTCATGATTAAATCTATTAAAGCATGTTAAAAATATGAAAAATGCTTAGAATAGTGCTTATTCATGATAATTGCCATGTAAGTACCTTAATTATATCAATATACTATACTATGATAAGATAGCTATATAACACATAGTAAAAAAACTATTTCATATATTGTATAAATGCTATTTATTATTCCTCTATTCTGATTTAATTAAGAATTTTAACAGCACTAGGGGTTGGATTTTATCAAATGCCTTCATGGCATCTATAGCAATGTTAATATGGCATTTCTTCTTTCATAGAGTCATTTTTCTTAAACACCCATCTGATATGTTACACCCCTGTTTGGACTCATCCTTCTTGCATAAGATGATGTATTAACATAATTTCTCAGTAAGACATTCAAGAACTTCCATGATATAATCCTAGCTTTTGTTTCCAGCCTCACCTACTTCCTCCCTGCACTCTGGGTATATTAAAGTATCTACTCCATGATAGGTCCATACTCTACAATAATAGTTTTACCATGTGGGTTTGTTGTGAGGATTTATGTATTTTAAAAATATGTGAAATGTGTAAAACAGTACCTGGTACAGTGTAAATTCAATATAAGCATTCCTATAATTATTTTTATACTAAGGGCTTTATCAGTATTAGATGTTGAATTTTATCAAGTTCCTTTGGGGCATTTGTAGAGATATTTATATGTCATTTTTCCTTTGAGGGACTCATTTTTTAAAACACATGTCTGATCATATGACATCTTCATATCAACTCACTACTGACTGCAAAACAAGACATTCAAGACCTTCCATGATCTAACTTTGCATTTGGGGGCTTGACTGTGGTCCTGTAAATAGGTTTGAAACATTTCCCTTAGTCTAAAACAATTTTTGCCAGACTGAGAATTTTCCATTTTTTGCTGCTTTCTTGTGTCCCTAGTGTTAGTGCAAATTTTCAGACAGACACATAGCATTGTAGGTGTTGGTGTTTATTGCTCTGAAATCTTTCAATTTATTGGAGCGATTTCTTGTCAACTTTATGTTCCTTCTTTGGGGCCCAAGATGCTGCTTGGTTAAGTGCTCATTAACATGACTTCTATACTGCATATGTAAAAATTCTACATGTATTATAAAAGACTTCCGCTTCAATACTTAAGTCCTTTTTTCTGGCAGTTTCCTGTTTACTATGCATACATTATAGACAACTAAACAATATTTGGAGATCTCCTTAGGGCTGCCTGAAAATTCAGAGATGCATTGAAATTACATCAGCAATACCTTTCCCTTTCATAATATATTATGCTATAGGTTTATAATCTCTCCTAAGGAAACAAAATTAATTTTTTGATGTTCTTCCCTTGTGAGAGTGGAGAGCATAATAAATACTCCTTCTTTGTACCTTTGGCGATAATTGGCTGGAAAACGATTGGGTGAAAATTGTTTTCTTGCTCAAGGTCAATCTGCTGTACATTGGCACCACTGAGGCATGCTTTTGAATATCAGGCACATGCCCTTCAGACAAAGATTAATTAGATGCAAAAGTTAAAAGAGAGAAACAGATGAATCCTCAGCATGTTTTTTAGAATATAAAAAGTATAGTCCATGTTAATGACTGAGCTAGTTTTCAAAGCTAGCCTTTTGAACTCGTCTTTTTATGTATGTAGTTTAGAAGGCTTGCATTCCTATTAATAATGAAATTTTTAAATGAAAGTCAGCCATATAATGATCTAGCATTCATGCAAAGGAAATAATTATTTACCATAAAAGAATTAATTCACAAATATCACCTAAGGAGCCAAACTGTGGAGAAACCCTGCTTTGCTCATCCTCTTTCATCCAGTTATAACTACACTGTGTTGGAAAGGGCTGCACTGGGGTTGCAAAGATGGGTATAATGTGGTCCCACTGCTTGATGACAAGATCTTTAAGAGCAGCAATCAGGACAAATATACAAATAACTTTGTTGCAAGGCAGAAGGTGTTAGCGCCCAGAAGAGAAATTTCTAAAGAGGGAAAGATCACATTCTGTGTTTTGCTTCTGATGCTTTATCTTGCTTTATTATTTTATCATAACTTTTATATATTGCAAGACTGAAATAACAAGTGTATAACAACAGCTCAAATAACACAGAGGTGTAAAGAGAAATAGTTTACTATCTGCTCCTTCATCCCTCTAATTTCTGCCCCTGTTCAGGGTAACCAACCTGAAATGTTTGATGTGAGCTTTTGTACCTTTCTACATTTTCATATTAAAATATCCAAACTTTTTTTTATTCTTTTACCAAAAAAATAGGATCATCCTATGTATCTTTTCATGCAACTTCCTTTTTTAAAAAGATTCTAGTTTAAGATATACAGAACTAGAGATGCCAATGCAATTTGATGGAGGGAAGGGAATCTTTTTCAGCAAGTAGATGTGGAGCAACTGAATATCTGTATGGAAAAAAAAATGATCCTTAACCCCCTCCCTCACAGATATATAAAATTAATTTGATATGGATCATAGACTTAAATGTTAAAGCTTAAACTATAAAGCTTCTAGAAGAAACCACAGGAGAATATAGTCATGACCTTGGAGTAGGCAAAGATTTTTAACAGGACAGTTAAAGCACTAATCATAGATGAGAAAACTTAATAAATCAGACACACACACACACACACACATACACACACACACCTGTGCACTTTTGCTCCAATTTCCAAAGTAAACATACCAATTTATACTCTCATCAGCAGCATATAATGGTTTAATTTTTTCCACATCTCTGTGGGGATACATGATATTGTAGGTTTTTAATCTTTACTAGTATTATTGTTGTTTTAATTTTAACCAGTCTGGTTGATGTGAATCTCATTGTGGTTCTGATTGTACTTCCTTGATAATTAATGAAGATGAGTATCTTTTTATTGGCTATTTGGATACTTTCTTTTGTGAAATGTCTTAAAATTTTTTGTCTATAAAAATAAAGAAAGAAGTAGGTTGTGTGTTTCTCATTGACTTGGAGTCATTTT
>NW_012143634.1:3364548-3396618 GCF_000956105.1 Propithecus coquereli | reverse complement strand
ACAGAGACAGCACAGAGGGAGGGTATTTCCATCTCATCTCAGAAAGTTCTATTGGACAGTGCTATTTCACAGACTTTATTGTTTTGCCTTTAACATTCTCATTTGGAGTTCATATTTTAATATAGGGCAAGGTAGAGGTCAAGATTTATTTATTTTTTCCGTTTGGAAATCCAATTAATTGACCCAGCATTATTTCTCAGAAAGCCCACCCATTCTCACTGCATTTCAGTGGCTGGTATCTTTGTTGTAAATTGGATGACCACATATGTGGTGATTTTGTCTATTTCTGGGTTTTTCTGGATCATCTGTTAGCTTTGTCTGTTAGTTTTTTATAGCATTGCTACCTGATGTTAATTTCTGTCTTTTTATATTAAGTGTCTATATCGGTAATGAAAGTCTTCCAGTTGTTTTTCTTCTTTAAAACTGCCTCAGCAATTTTTGACCTTTTGTCTTTCTATATGCATTTTAGAATCAACTTGCCAATTCACACAAGCAATTTTCTTGGGTTTTCATTGGGATTGCATTAAATTTATAAATTAAATTGGGGGCAAGTAAGAACTTTCTTTTGCATTTAAATGCTATTAAAAACTGTCCAATTTGTTCAATTAAGTTCTTAGACACATTCTCATTGGCAATGTGTGACGTGCCTACTTCCTTGTGTTCTCATCACCAATAAGTATTTTCAATCTTTAAAAATATATATTATCTAATGAATGCAAATAATATCTTGCTGTTTTAATTTGAATTTTCCTAACTTCTAATGAGGTTGAGCATCTTTTCATATTTTTTATAGTTGAATTTTCATTTCTGTGAGTTGATTTTTCACTTAAAATTATTATTGCTAATTCAACTATAAGTCTTTTCATATGTTATGGATGTAGTGAATACTATGCCATGTCACCCAAATTCCCTTTGAGGAAAGAATCATTTATTCCTCCATTTTCCTGGAGTGTTAGCTACTGACAGGCCACAGGCGTGCCCTCTCTGGGAGTTACCCTTGGCCAGAGGATTCTGCATCATTCTAAGTTGCACTTTAGTATTTGGTTAACATTGGTGTGCAGAGTCCTGGTTTCCTTGCCATGACGTGGGGCATCTTTGAAAGGCCATGCCAGTTTCAGAGCTCCCCCATTAGATTGGCTCAAGCTTCTGGTGCCATTGTACCATAGTTTGACCTCTGCCTCTGCCCAATCTTGTTTTCTGTGTTCTCCCACAGGTATTTTTATTCAAGAACATTCCCCAATAAATCTCCTGTGAGCAAATCTCAGCATCTCAGAGTTTGTTTCTCCAGAAACCTGACCTGTGACAGTTCATATAGGAGGTTGTCCTAGACAGCAGATTCTAAAATGGTATTTTGGAGATGGTATTTGGAGATGCCTGAAGGTTGGCTGGCAATAAAGACCCCAAATGCTGGTGGTCAGTAGAGTTTTGAAAGTAGCTGTTACAATTGTTAAAACTTTCCCCAGTGGTAAACTCGTGTAGAATATTGTTGGAGCAGAATGCACTGGTGGGTGAAATATCTTAAGCACTTGAGATGTACAGGGGAAATAGTAATTTTAAGAATTATGGTAGCTGGACATGGTGGTGTGTGCCTGTGGTCCTACCTACTTAAGAGGCTGAGGCAGGAGGATCACTTGAGCTCAAGACCACACTGAGCTATGATGCACGCCACTGCACTCCAGCCTAGGTGACAGAGTGGGACCCTGTCTCTAACAAAATATATTTATATGGGACCAGATAGTTGCTGTTGCAGGCCATTGTATTGGATAAAGGGAATGTAATACTGAAATGGATCAACCAGAAATTAAAATCTAAATGTGAAAGTCAAAGTCAGATGGTCTACTTGGTAGCATATAAAGAAGTTGTCCTATAGGCATGGGGCAGAAAAAGTGGAGAGTCAAGACTGGGACTTAATTATAAGAGTAGCAAAGCTCTGCAGGAAGTTGAACTCTCACAAATGTATTGTTGGAAGGGCACAGGTCAGAAATCCATGGGACTTTTTAAGAAGTGAGATTGAAATCATTATATTTTTAAACATGTACTCATGAATATAAGTTTTAGCTCTCCCATTTAATCTTTTCTTGCCCAATAAATATAGACGTTGTAGGTATGGATATTAGAGGAATCTGACTATGTCACTGTAAAATTATTTATATTGTGATATTTGCAAAAGAACCTGAAATGGCAGCTCTCAATGGGTCTTTTCTTACCATTTTTTTTCTTTCTTAAAAATTATGTAATTTTTGAGATGTATCAGGAACACTTGAAGGATAAACATTCAGGAATATCTTTCAAAGGGGTCAGAGTAAAAAAAAAAATTAACTCAGAGAAAATATAGCCCCCAGATGTTTTTAAATACTAAATAATCAAGTCAGCATAGTGGAAAACCCAATAAAACAAGAAAATTCATTTAAAGGACAAGTGCATGTGTAAAAAAGAAGAGATGACAACATGGGATTAAGAAAAAATATTAACTCAGAGAAAATATAGCCCCCAGATGTTTTTGAATACTAAATAATCAAGTCAGCATAGTGGAAAACCCAATAAAACAAGAAAATTCATTTAAAGGACAAGTGCATGTGTAAAAGAGAAGAGATGACAACATGGGATTAAGAAAAAATATTAATACTAAATAAAAAGTAAAATAAATGTGTGTAGTCAACAGGGTCCTGGAGTTTTATTACTAAAGCTGCTTCACAAGGCACCAGCCTACATTGAAAGGAATAATTTCCTAAAAGTCAATATTGACAGAATAATAGAAAAGATTGCTTTTACTTGCCTCATGAGTCCAATGCAAGACCTTTTCGTAATCACACAAGTCAGAAAGATATTGCTTCTCAGTTTTCCATTGTTCTGCTTTTTTAAAATTAAACCAGAAATAGAGATGCCGATGAAAACTAATATTGAGAATCCTTCATGGATTTGTATTTTTCTAAATGCTAAACTTTTGGAAGGTAAAATGACAAGAAATCCCTAGGAAGTTGATTGTGCTAGGACAGAAAGATCATCTGACGACATCGTTGTCTTATTATTTGAGAGAACTCTAGAGTGAGGTGTGCACAATATATAGAACATATTCTTGCCGATCAAAGCCAAGTGAAACTATATTCAAATACCACTCAGCTCCTTATTTAAAAAAAAGATCATAAATGATGATATCTAATATTACATAACCAGGTTGTAGCAGTAAAAATTCCGGTATTGATGCACATTGTGCTAGACTAAAATGTATCTGGAAAAGACCAAAATGGCATTATTTTTCATTCTGCTAATGTGTATTTTTTTAGTGACTTCACTGAATATCAGAAACCTCTACATAGAGTGACATCAGGTGGAAAATATGGCCCTCTTTCATTTAAAATTTAAAATGATCTAACTCCAAAAGTGTCAATTATTCTCTATAGAATTTTTACATAGTGTATACAACTGTTTTGTAGCCATGTTTTATTCAGGGAGTCTGGCTTTGAAAAAATAATGTAAATTAAAATCAGAATATAGGTACAGGAGCTGGCTTTGTTAATATTATCATAGTCGATTGTTCGAGCCTGGTGCATCATTGCACAGGTCACTGTACTTACTGTGATGTGAAGGCCCTGAGTGAAGTTCAGGGCTTTTTTCATTAAGTGGCCTACACCTTCCTTTCCTCATTCCCTGCTTGCTGCAGCTTCTGATGTTTAAAGTCCCGGGAAAATTGTCTGAGGATAGAGGCATGTCTAGGAGTTGCCAACTGAGCTTTTCATTTGGCACTATCTTACCGGGCATCTTTTCAACATTTTGTGAAAAATAAATGGGTCCATTAACTATTTTTCTGTATTATAAATCCAAATGATCTTCTTTGCCAAAATTAAAGTGCTGACTGGTGTTTTCAGGCTGCACTATGGACTCACATTAATAATTTACCTTGAAATAATCCTTTCACAGTGTTTTAGTTAGTGCTGCAGGTAGACATGTGGGACATATCCTTTCTCTCAGGAAGTTTCCAATCTCAAGGGAGTAGCTAAATAAATTTACAGGGAACTAAACAGTGAAGATGAATAGAATTATTAGAGTCAAAATTTAGAGTTAATCAGAGTCACTTGGAGGGCTTGTTAAAACACAGATTACTGGGCCCACTCCACTATTTCTGACTTAATAGGCCTGGGGTAGGGCCTGAGGATTTACATTTCTAACAACTTCCCAGTTAATATTGATGGCTGCTGGTCTGTTGACCACACCAATTGAAGACAGATTCTGAGAATTTGCTCTAATTAATGATGAAGATCTGATAGAAAGAAACCCACATTTACAGAGCATGAAAGTGCGGCAAAACCAGTATGAGTCATGCATGAAAGAATGAGTAGAATTTTTGCAAAGTTCTTTCCTGTAAACCTCCTGAACTTGTTGAGTGGGTTAAATGAGTTTAGCATCATCCCCGTTTTAATGATGAGCAAAGAGAGCCCAAGGCAAGCGAAGTGATTTATCCAAGATTTCACAACTAACAAAGCACAGACCTACTGCTCTGACCCAGCCCACTTGGTATTAGTACTGTTTCCACACATATTTGTGCAGAAGAGTGTTATGATGAGAATGTTGGGAACAATATAGGGAGTCTTGGAGATCAGGCTTCCAGTGAAATTTAAAGGATGGTTAAGTTGCAAATGATAAAAAGCACAGTGTGAATGCATTGATCTGCCTTGGGTAATGAGGTAGCAGTGAGATTGGAAGATCTATGTAAGAGAGGGAAAATAGGGACCTCCGACTATAAGGAGGAGTCAGACTAGGACATAACAGGAGATGGAGGGGACAATCATGTCAAAAGTAGCTAAGGAGGAAGCCTAGAGACCTAATTCTGTAGGTGTGTCTTATCTAGAAGCAAATGAGGAGACTCTCTCAAATATGAAACAGAGAGGGATGGCTGAGAAACAGGTATGGAGGATATTTGGTCTCTGTCTTGGGATGCATGGGCAAAGTTTCAGGGCAGAAACACAGAAAAGTCATTTTCATAGTCCTAACTGAGTCACTGAAAAAGAAATGTGTAATATTTATTGACAATTCAATCAAGAATCTTGAACTAATAATATCACAACTCTGAAAGTTTCGAGTGTGAACGAGAAAACCCCCAAATTCTGCAGGGGCTGGAGTGTCGCAGGAAGAGCCCAATGCTTTCTTTGTATTCTATCCAACTGAAGAATCTGTTCTTAAATTTGGGGCCAATCTGAAAATTATTGTTGCTGACAGAAGCAGAGGTGTTTATACTGCTACCTTGGAATGAGCACTGAGGCAGCTAGAGGTGTTTAGCAAAGGGGCCAAAGGTAGAAGAACCATGAAAATAAATAGCTAAACTATTTTCAGGATAATAAGTTAATAACAAGAAATGTTAAGAGTTTTTCAGAATATTCTGTAGAATTGATTGTCTATGGCTTCTGAGAATTTACTGTAATTAGTGATGAAGGCCTGATACAAGAACACCTGCCTTACATATAGGTGACCAACGGGGGCCAAACCAGCATGCCATTGTGGGGCCAAAACAAGCATGAGTCTTGCAGGAAAGAATGTGTAGAACTTGCAAAATAATAGGAAATGATAATTCAGAACCAAATTGGAAGATTCCACCAGGAACTTCGCCACTGTCTAGATGGAAGGAATGCCCTTTCCCCAACTCTATAACGTATAAATATCTTCTGGGTAAAAAATACAGTCATATTTAATAGTCAATTCTTCTGGAAGTGCTTCCTAAGATGTTCCCTTACTTAAATTTAGATATTGTATTCATCAACAAATGTAACTATCAGCCTATCTACCTGCTTCCTCATCTACTTACCTCCAACTGTATCTATTTTATGTTCACAGTTGGCATTTGGTAATACCAACTTTGAAGATTTTTAGGCTAAAATTTCTATGTGCATGTTCTATGGTATGGATCTTGAGTTCTAATCACCTATAAATTCATATAAGAGAGATAACTGCAAATTACTTTTTAGAAAATCCTGAGCCTTCTCTTGCATATAGTTCTTGACTACTTCTATGAGCAGTTACACATTTATGTTACTTTACACAACTTTTACATTTTAATTTTTTTAAACTTTTAGATGTTCATTTCACCAGCAATGTAGTATATATGTACTTTAGATACATTCAGGCAGCATAACCTTGAATTCACTTTAACTATTACTGAAAATCTTATTCTATAAATGAAGGAGCCAAGAGATATGCAAACTTCCATGTCTCTAAAGACTCTAAATATCCTTGGGTTAACCTAGATTATCAGAGAACCACAAACCCAGAACATTTTGTTTATACCTGTCCCCCTCCCCTAATCTTGTTTTTATTGAATCACACTTTAACTTTATGTCATTGACCTATATTGAGGGACATTACACGAAAAGTTCAACAACACTAGTTGTATTTATTGGACAGTGTTGCTGAAGATGTTTGGATATTTTTATTGCATGTCTTCTTTATCTGACCCCATGAAAGAAATTCCTGTCTAGTCTCAGCTATACTACCCCTGAGCTCTTTTTTGTTTTTATTTTTTGGCCATCTTGAATAACTTTCTTCCCTCTTTGTGTTAATCACTAGAAAACTTAGAGCCAAATTTATGAGTCCATTTGTGAGTACACTAAGCATTTTGTTTCCTAACGTCATATCTGGCTTCCAACTTGCCTTTCTTATGTACATTTCCCCACCTTTCTCATTTTCTCCCCTGACTTATTGTTTGTTTATACACACACACACACATATACACACACACACATACATATGTATGTGTGTATATAGAACAAGGGGCCTTCTGCCTCTCTCCTTCCCTGTGAATTCATCCTCAAGAATGAAGTGTTAGAATGGATTGGGGAAGGAGACATCACTTAATCTTAGGGACTGAACTATGATGTTATGAAGCATATTAACGACACTCTTTTTCTTTAATTGAGCAACTCTACTAAGGTATAATTGGCACACAATAAATTGCACATATTTAAAGGGTACAATTTGATAAGTTTTGACATATGTATACACCCATGAAACCATCGCCACAATCAAGATAATCATATTTGTCACCCCCAAGAATTTCTTCATGCTCCTTGCTAATCACTTCCTCTTGTATTTTCCAGTCCCCACTCCCATCCCTAGGCAAACACTGATATGTTTCTATCACTATGAACATATTTTCTGGAATTACATAAATGTAATTATACTGTATGCACTCTTTTTTGGTTTGGCTTTTTTTTACTTAGCATAATTATGTTAGGATTTGTCTATGTTGTTGTGTGTACCAATATTCATTTCTTTATATTGCTAAATGATTTTCCATTACATGAATATGCCCAGATTTGTTTATCCATTCACCTGTTAATGAGCATTTTGGTTGCTTTGGGCTATTACAAATAAAGTTTCTATGAACACTTGTGTACAAGTTTTTGTATAAATATATGCTTTTATTCCCTTGCATAATTATTGACATAACCATTCCAGCTTTCTTTTCAGTAGTGTTAGTTGGTTTTATCTTTTCCCATCATTTAGTTTAACTTATTTGTGCCTTTATATTTAAGTGTGTTTCCTATAGGCAATATGCAGTGCAATCTTGGATTTTTTTTTAATCTAATCTGACAATCTCTGCCTTTTAATTGAGTTGTTTAGACAATTGGTCAGATTTACATTTACCATCTTGCTATTTGTTTTGTATTTGTCTCATTTGTTCTTTGTTCCTCTTTTCCTCTTTTTCTGTCTTCTTTTGGATTATTTTTTATAATTCAACTTCAATTATTTTGTTGGTTTATTAGCTGTAACTCTTTGTTTTGCTCTTTTAGTGGTTAGTTTAGGGCTTATTGAATAAATTTTTAATTTATCACAGTCTACCTTGATTTGATATTATACCATTTCACATAAAGTATAAGAACTATAAACAGTATACTTCCATTTCTCCCTTTCTGGGCTTCATTCTTGTGGTATCGCACAGTTTACTTAACACACGTCAAAGTATTAGATTGGTGCAAAAGTAATTGTGGTTCTAGCATTGTTGAAATTTGCCATTTGATATTGGAATACATTCTTAAATAAATGTGGTTGTGTTATACATCATTTTAATGTACATTTCTCGCTTTATGTTTTTTTGCTAATGACTTATTGCTTGCTGTTTATTTTATATTTAGACTATGGAAATGATGGTAGACAAAAATCAAATTCCAGCGATTTTCTTATTCAAGTTCAAAATGGGTCATAAAGCAGCGGAGACAACTCACAACATCAACAACGCATTTGGCCCAGGAACTGCTAGCAAAAGTAAAGTGCAGCGGTGGTTCGAGAAGTTTTGTAAAGGAGACAAGAGCCTTGAGGATGAGGAGTGCAGTGGCAAGCCATTGGAAGTTGACAAGGACAAATTGAGAGCAATCATCGAAGCTGATCCTCTTACAACTACACGAGAAGTTGCTGAAAAACTCAATGTCGACCATTCTATGGTTGTTCAGCATTTGAAGCAAATTGGAAAGGTGAGAAAGCTCAGTAACCGGGTGCCTCATGAGCTGACTGAAAATCAAAAAAATCATCATTTTGAACTGTCGTCTTCTCTTATCATATGCAACAAAGAACCATTTCTCCATTGGATTGTGACGTGTGATGAAAAGTGGATTTTATACAACAATCGGCAACAACCAGCTCAGTGGTTGGATGGAGAAGAAGCTCCAAAACACTTTCCAAAGCCAAATTTGCACCAAAAGGTCATGGTCACTGTTTGGTGGTCTGCTGCTGGTTTGATCCACTACAGCTTTCTGAATCCCGGTGAAACCATTGCATCTGAGAAATACATATGCTCAGCAAATTGATGAGATGCACTGAAAACTGCAACGCCTGTAGCTGGCATTGGTCAACAGAAAGGACCAAATTCTTCTCCACACCCAACCGCACATATGCATCGAAAGTTGAACAAATTGGACTACGAAGTTTTGTCTCATCCGCTATATTTGCCTGACCTCTTGCCAGCCTAGTACTACTTCTTCAAACATCTCTACAACTTTTTGCAGGGAAACACTTCCACAACTAGCAGGATACAGAAAATGCTTTCCAAGAGTTTGTGGAGTCCCAAGGCATGGATTTTTATGCTACAGGAATAAATAAACTTATTTCTCATTGGCAAAAATGTGTTGACTGTTATAGTTCCTATTTTGATTAATAAAGATGCGTTTGAGACTAGTTATAATGATTTAAAATTCAAGGTCCAAAACCACAATTACTTGCGTGCCAACCTAAAATAAAATGAAGGTAAATTTTAGTTTTATTTAATTTGAAAAAAAAGTTGGCCATTATTTCTTCGAGCATTTTTTTCTGCCCCCTTTCTGTCTTTCATCTCCTTTATGTATGCCAATCGCATGTAAATTAGATGTGTAAAATTGTGCTACATCTCATTGATAATCTGTTCATTTTTTTAATGCTTACACTCTCTGTGTGTTTTATTACAGATAGTTCCTATTGTTATGCCTTTAAGTTCACTAGTCATTTCTTCTGTAATGTCTAGCCTTCTATTCATCCCATCAGTGTATTTTTCATCCTATACATTATTGTTTTTATCTCTATAATTTTTATATCTTTTAAAATAATATCTTCAATCTCTCTACCTAACATGTCCAATCTTTCCTCTAGATTTTTAAGCATATGGAATAGAGTTATAGTAACTGCTTTAATGTCATTGCTCGCTAGTTAAAATTCTGCATCAGTTCTGGGTCTGTTTTGGTTGATTTATTATTCTCCTCATTATGAGTTGTTTTTCCTGCTTCCTTGCTTATTTAGTAATCTTTAATAGGATGTCAGACATTGTGAACTTTTTCTTATTGGATGCTGGATATTTTTGTATCTCTATAAATATTCTTGAGCTTGTTCTGGGATGAAGTTATTTGGAAACAGTTTGATCTTTTGGGTCTTGCTTTTAAGATCTGTTTGTCAGGAATTGGAGCAGCATTTACTCTAAGGCTAATCCCCACTACTGAGGCAAGACCCTTCTGAATACTCTACCCAACACTCCATGAATTATGAAGATTACCAGTCAGGCCAGTGAAAACAGCACTGTTATTGAAGCTGTGTAAATACCAAGTATGGTTCCCTTTAATCCTTATGGGTGGTTCTTTCCTTGGCCTTGCGTAATTTTCTTACATGCATGTGCTGATTGGTACTCTGCTGAAGAAATGAGGTAGACCCTCTGTAAACCTCCAGAATTGTCTCTCTTTTTGTCATTTCTACGTTATCTTAACTCCAGATGTCTTGCTTTCCTAAGCCTCTTAGAAATGTCTCCTTGATTCAGGGCATTCGATGCATTTCATCTGGGTTTTCCCTTAGTACATAGTGGCCTGGAAACTCTCTCAAAGCAGTAAACAGGGTAATACTAGGGCTAATCTTGTTAGTTTCCCATTTTTCAGGGATTATATCCTTCATAGCCTGATGTCCAAAGACTTAACAAATACTATTTCATATGTTTTGCTAGTATTTTATTTGTTTCGGATGGGAAGGTAAATTTAATCCCTGTTACTGCATCTTGGTTTGAAGAAGTTCTTAGTCACCCTTTTTTTTTGACTTTAGGTTTTGCTTTCTTTTGAATTGATTCTCTTAGGATTGTTTCTTCCTCAAGTCTGTTGGCAGTCAGCATAGGATAAATCTGCTCTTGTCTCTGGGGGGAATAGGTATTTATTTATCTTGGTATCTTTTGCTTTGATTTAATGCTTCCTTAACTCTCTACTCAGGATCAAATGGAAAGATGCTGAAGTTCAAGATTAGCAGTTGTACTGGGGAGCAAGAGGTCCTGGAGACCACTCAGTCTCCTCCAAAGTTTGGTTCTCATGCAGAAGCACAGAGGGAAGCCTTTGTTTTAATCTAGGTCAGGAGGGATCAGAGCTCCCACATTGATTGGAGTGTCTATTCATTAAATCTGCCTCTCATGGTATCAGCAGTTGGCTGAAGATATTGATACTCAGAATTCTGGGCAAATATCTTTCCATCCTCTGTGACTAATACGATAAATTCATTTTGGTACAAAATAGAAGAAAGGAAGAAAGAATATTTTACTTAAATGCCAGCATTATACTTCCATTTTTTTATAGTTTATTATGTATGGTTATGTTAATTTTAACTGTATGTATTTCTCTCCCCCTGCTGTACATTCAGTTTTTCTCAATTAATCTTTGTTATTTTTAGAGTTTGAATTAAAGATCCCCTCCAGATTTGCCCACAGGTAAGTACTACACTTTGGTGGGTCCAGATGTTCATAACAACATTTCAAGATGAACAGAGTGAACAGACAAAATAAGCAGCCCCTTTATAGGTGACTTGAACCACAAACCTTTCTGCACATGCCATAATTCACACTAGTAAATATAGTGTGTACACACTAGTTATGGAAATTTAGTTAGGAAAAATTAAACAAATATCAAGATGTTATACTTTAAATTCTAGGCTTGCTCGTGGGAGTTATCAGCCTTTAGCCGGATAGAGATTATCAAGCAATTTTTCCTCATATACTTACTCTGATCACTTATGGCAAGAACATTTTGATAGTATTGGAAAGTGTCCTAATGGGAAGAAGGTTGACTTTTTTATGAGACTAAGATTTTAGGGTCAAATTACTAATAATATTCAGAGTCTTGCTTTCAAAAACAGACAACAACTGAAAATCTACAATGGGAAAAGTATTCCTTAGTAAACAGGCTGATAAAGATCTTCAAATACTTGGGGTGAATGATTGGAAAGCAATGATTGAAAATGTTTACTCCCTTACCCCTCTTTCCTTGGCAACAGAGAAAATCAAGTCTTTAGTCTTTGATTATTGTATTGAAAGGAATTATGATTGAGTTGGGAAGTCTAAGGAAGACAGTATGGTACAGCTGAAAGAGCACTACCAGAAATTTTTGTGTCTGCATCCAGATCAGCTATGAAAAGATGTGAGTTTTAAGAGCTCATAAGCTGAATTCACAATACCCTACATCTTAGCATTCCTACCAAAGAGTAAATTTACCATTCATTAAAAAGATATTTTGTAAGCACCTACCAATTATCATGTACCATGAACTAGAAGGAGAACAGACAGAAGTGAATAAGGCAAGCTTTGCCTCAAGGAGCCCTCATCCTAGCCATTCACTTGACACACCCCATACACCTCATATTTCTCCTTTGGAGTATTGATGGGAAGGAGAAAGCTACTGATTTTATGACTATAACTCTGTTTGATTAAGATGTATTTGTCTACCTTTTATATTTTATTGTATTTATTCTGCTCTACTAATTAACAATCTCCCCCAAAATAGGACTTGTGTCTTAGATTACTTTTCTAATCCTCTCCTCTCTTCCCTTCCACACCAGAACCATAGACAGAAGGCTACATAAATCATATCAAAAAACTATTTAATAAGTTTCAATTATTCAAGCTCCTAGGATTCTCCATTAGGTATCTCTTTTGTTTTTGAGAAATTTTATATGATCTTTATTTGATTTAGAATTGTATATTCTTGAAGTGGAAAAAAGGCCCACTGCACCTTTGAGAAGAGCTTAAAACTGAAGTCTAAAACTATGGCATGTTAATGTAATGGAATACTATTCATCAACAGAAACAATGAACTACTGATACACACGACATGGATAAATCTCAAATATATTATTATAAGTGAAAGAAGCCAGACTTAAAACATTACATACTGTATGACTCCATTCATATGGCATTCTGGAAGAGGCAAAACTACAGGAGCAGGGGCGGAGGAGGAAGGAGGACTACAAAGAGGTATGAGGGAATTTGGGGAGTGATAGATACGTTCAACATTTAGACACGGTAATGGTTACTATATGCACTTGTCAAGATGTATATAACTATACATTATATAAATTACACCTCAATAAATATGGGCAGAGGGAGGCATGGCCAATGACTTTTAGGACCTTGAGCCTATATGTGTTGGGGAAATGTTGGGAGCTGTGAACTTATATGGGGTGCAATCATTGGAGTAATATGTATTTCTACTATATATATTTTGCATCCAAATGTATCAGCCAACCAGTAAAATGATAAATATTAATAATGTGTACATGTGTGTGTGCATGTGTTTCCTATTTAAGGTAGTAAAGGACAGTTATACTGTTTGAGGTTAAGAGATAAAAATGAGAATACTGCTGCTAAAGCTGGCTATATGCAAGATATTTTTTTTTTGGCAGTGGTTTTTTAACTTTATTTGATATGTCTGACAATCAGTGGTTAGTTCTCATCCACGTTGACTGTCTGTAGATTTTTGAAAGTGGTAACAGGTACATAGGTAACCAAAGTATAGAGCTTGTTTGGTGAATCTTCATCCTCATTACGTTTTCTGGACAACTGCACATGGATCCGGTATGGGACATTCCTTATTCCTTTGGCCCAGACAGCTTTGTTGAGCCTGGTATCAATGCGCACATCTGGAGTTCCCATCTCCTTCATGGCAAATTTCCTGATCTCTTTGAGTGCCCGAGGGGCACGCTTCTTGAAGCCCACTCCATGGATGCGCTTGTGAATGTTAATGGTGTATTCTCGGGTCACCACTTCGTTGATGGCAGAACGGCCCTTCTTTTTCTCGCCACCCTTCTTTGCGGGAGCCATTCCGCCGGGCTCAAGTCAGAAAGGAGGAGCGCGAGGGATTGTCAAGATACTTTTTAAAAACATTTTATGTTTATAAATTATTTCATTTTCACAACAACCTTATGGTAGGTATTATTATCATCCCTGTTTTACAAGGAGGAAACTGATATGATGGAGATAAGTAAATTGCCAAAGGTCACAGAGTTAGTAAGTGACGAGGCTGGGATTCAAACCCAGGCAGTCTGATTCCAGAAGCCAGGCTCTCATCAACCTCTACTCCACTGCCTTTCTAATCATTAGAGAATATTAGAATATTAGGAAATAATTGCTCCCATCTATTATTCAAGTCAAGTTTAATTTCCAGGATCACTTCCAATAAATGAAGGGCAATGTTCTCCCCACCCAAATCCAAAGGGGGAAATCAGGCAGGCAGACCATTCACAAAGTTGTTCATTCCCAGCCATGTTACATAAAATTACACTGGGCTTCACTTTTGATAGGGAAGAGAAAGATAAGACAATATTTTGGAAAAAGGGGAGACAATTTGTTTGTGAGAAGGTCAAAGGGCAGGCTGTGTCACAATTCATTATGAGTATCGGATATCTAGAGAACTGCTTTCCCCCCACAATTCGGTTTCGTATTACATAACTTTTTTATAGCTATGATTTATTCCATTTGCCCCACATTTTCTAATAATACAGCAGTGTCTTTATAACTGCAATCCAACAGCAAAAGCATTGACTCTACCACATACAAAAAATCCTCAGCGATATATTCCTCTCCTTTGATTTTATTTAAGTAAAAATCTATAAAGAATAAATTCATTTGGATATTATTATTTGCTTATACTCTGCTAAAAAAAAAGATACAGGATATGGTATTTTTCTCTGCAAAGTCCATAAACATACACATTTTTAAAAACCCATATTTCGGCAGTCTCATGATAGATGATGTACTGACCAAATCTGATACATGTTGTAATTCATATTTGATATTGCATGTATCTTCAAGCTTCAATCTTTTTCCATTTTTCTTTGTCAAAGACTTTTGGAAATGTTATGCTAAAAATAACAGACTTTTAATGTTAGTAGCAGGTTAACAAAATGAAAGTTGCTATAGAAACAGAATGCACACTTCAGAAAATGGAACTGCAAGGAGAAATCATATTTATTGGCTGAAGTGAATTGGAAAATGCTTATCAATATATATCCCATCGTCTGTTGCAGATAGCTTTGGTAGCTGATAATAGCAATATTTCCCAATATGTTCCTGAGTTTTAAGAACGTATGCAATCAAGGATGTTCAGTCAAGAGGCAGAAGGAAAAAAGATGGCTACCTCATAAATTCTTATATCATGCAGCATAAGCAAAAGTGAGTCTATTAGGGTAGGGCCCTCATGTCTCTTTAAGGCTGTGTTTTGTTTCGATGTCTTAACCATTAGTATTTGCAGAGTTGTCAGAATTATTCATGTCAACAGAGGGGAGCTCCCGAGTCTCTGAGGATTATCATTTACATGAGGTTTAGTGTGCTTCGTTTGCTCTGTGTAGTAAGCTTTCAGTATACTTAAGCAAAGCTATAATGGTTGGGTATTTCCTGTTTAACTGCTTTATTAAGGGGTATTTTATTTATTATTGCTCTCCAACTGCAACTTTTGACTGAATATTGCTACGATTTGGCTGTATTCTATTAAAGAGAAACAAATAGCAGTTTTTATACAGCATGCGCCACTCTGCTTTTATAGCCTGCATTTTTCATACAGTAAATCCAGACACTTCACAATCATTAAGAATATATAAGAAGACTCGCCTCCATAACAGCTTCTCTCCAGAGCTCAACCTGTGCTATAAAAAAAGTCACCACAGAAAACACACACTCAGGTTCAGGTCTCTAAAAGCCAATACCCCATGTTGTAAATAAGTTATTTCTGTTAGGAAAGTCATAGGTGGTTTGTGTTGAATGTTTTTTTTTATTATTATTATTTCAGGGTATTATGAGGGTACAAACATTATGATTGCATTGTGTTGAATGTTTCACTCCTTTGATCCAGATGGCTATTGCTTCTTCCCTGCTCTCCTTCTCGAAATTACAATTTGCCCTCTTTCTCAGATCATTAATAATGTAGTCTCTGGTAAGTGCATAGGCCTTAAGTGAGATGACTGTGTTGCCGTTGCTAGGACCCAGCTGGTTTCTGTACTGAGGTTATGTGAGGCTCTAACTAGGCAGGCTTTTGCTTTCCCTCATACACCTGGAAACTTTCCTCCAAGGAATTTCAAGAGAACTGTGATAAACACTGCTCTGGACTTCACTGAAGTTGCCATGGGACTCCCTTATTCCCATCCTGTCTCCCCAGCACCTGGCTCCTCCTGTGTGAGAGAGCAGTGAAGCTAACGAATGGGGCTGTTTTAGCTAGACTGACAAAGGGAAAGCTAATAGGCTCAGGCATAATTGCTTTCCCACCTGAGACTAGATGTGGGAATGACTCTCTGGAGAAATGGAATCAAGATACACCAAGGTGATTTTCCAATCTTACACAATTCTGGACTTGAAACAGTACAAATGGCCTTTCTTTATTCCCTTGACCCTGAAGAACAGTCTTAACAATACAGGACAGTCATGGTCAGAAGCTACAATACCTGATGAAGTTTGGGCCACATTCACTATTATTAAATCTTGACTATATGCTGGGCGTTGTGCCTTATCTTATGTCTTACCTCACTCCATTTTTGCAACAGCTCTGTAAATTAAGAATTATTCCTGTAATGGTTAATCAGTTCTTTTTTCACATCAATTCTTTTGAATGCCAGTTCTCTTTCTCATTGAACACAGGAAAAAGTCAGAACTACTAATTTCCTCTTTTCCTTTCTGTCATTTTTTAATACTATATCTTTCACAAACAGGGATCCTAATCTTTTTTTCTTCATAATGTTGCTTTAAAAGTAATAAATCTCTCTCTTTATGGCATTGATATTTCAATTTAATTCAGGAGTCAGTATGATATAGCCCAGACAGAGGTCAGAAAACTTTTTCTGTAAGGAGCTAGATGGTAAATATTTTAGGTTTTGCAGGCTATACAGTCTCTGTCTTAATGACTTGACTCTCGTAATGTGGAAAAGCAGCATAGATGATACATAAATGAATGGGCATGGCTGTGTTCCAATAAAACTTTATTTAAGGAAACAGGAAGCCTGTCTGCCCATGAATCTTATTTTGCTGCGCCCTGAATTAAACAAATAAAAAGGTGGCAAGGTGGTAGTGGGGGAGGCAAAGGGATAGCCCTTAATTAATTAATTTCCAGGACCACTTTATTAGCTTTGTGGCCTTGGGCAAGTTACTTTATTTATCTGAGGCTTACTTTCTTTATCTGTAAAATAAGAGTTATAACTTCCTCGTGGGATGATTGTGAAGATTAAAAGAGAGAAACTTAAGAGAGACATCCAAAACATAAGAATATAGGATTGAAAGTAAAAGATTGGAGGAAATAAAAAAAAGAGAGAGGGAAAGAAACCTCTTGGACTTCTTCTCCCCTCTTTCAGTTTAGCTAATACTGTTTGATTACTTACGATATTTTAGGCATTTGTTTAAAAGCTGATGGTAGAATCCTAAGACAAAACCCTTGTTTCTTTTACCACCTCCCAAGAATTCAAGGAACATTAATCCTGCCTCAGAGAATAAAGGAAGTCTTCAGATAGGAGGATTTAAGGTCGACCTTACAGGATGAGTGGAATTTTTTAGGTTGAGGGGCAAAAGAAGGACATTCCAAGTTGAGATAATAGCAGGAGCAAAGAGATAAAAGTTTTGTAGAATTACATAGTATTTTCAGGGAACTGTGAAAAATAGTCCAGTATGGCTAGAGAACATGATGATGCATGGTGAAGTAGAGACTGATAGACCCTACCTCATATCCATTCCCCCTATTCCTTACTCATAGGTCTATGATTTTGTCCAGGGCGGAATATGTACCCAGCTAAAAATACTCCATCTCCCAGCATCCCTTGTAGTTAGAAGTGGTCACGTTACACAGTTCTAGCCAATCAGATGTAGGGAGAAGTTTCTGAGAAGGGCTTCTTTATTTGAGTAAATAGAAAACAACTGTAAAGAAGAATACTATATAGTAAGGAGTTTAGACTCTGTCCTATAGACAGTTGAGAAATATTAAAGGTTTTTATGCAAAGGAGAGATGTAAAGTAATTTATTTAACAGCAGATTATTAAGCTCTAAGTATATGCTTGGTATCACGAGGAACCACATAGGCAAACAATAAAAACAACAAGGAAACGGATTAACAAATATTATACACTTTTTATAAATAATGATGTCTTATGAAGGGAACAAATGGTAATTGGAGTGGCCTACTTTAGATATGGTAACAAGGCCTCTTTAGAGAGGTAACAATTGAGCTCAAACCTAAAGGATGAGAAGAAATTGGTCATGCAAATACTGATAATAGCATTCTAGGCAGACAGACCAGCATTTGCAAAGGCTCTGAAGCAGGAAAGAGATTAGCAGCTTATAGGAGCTATAAGAAGCTCAGTATGACTGGTGCTTATTACTCAAATTGGCAGTTGATGATTTGAGATGAGGTTGGAGAGATAGGCAGGGCCTTGTAGCGCTATAGTGAGGAGTTTTAAATGGAACAAGAAGCCCTTGAAGGGTTTTCAGCAAGTGATATGATTAAAGTCATATTTTAAAAGAGTATTCTTGATATGGTGTAGAGAATGGATTAGAAAGGAGCAAGGATAGAATGGTGTGGACCAGACAGCATTTGTTGCAATAGTCTAGGTGAAAGATGATGGTGGGATGATGGTGGCCTATTCTAAAGAAAAAAAGATAGGGACGGAGAAATGTGGATACTTGAGGTTCATCAGTGTGACTTGTTTTTTGGACTGGACATAGAGGAAAAAAGGAATTAAGGGTAACTATCTCTAAACTGAGTTTTTGGGTGAAAAGTGATACCACTTATGGAGATGGAGAAGACTGGTGGGAGGGAATACATTTTGGATGGGAAATTAATTGTTCTGTTTTAGACATGTTAAGTTCGTGATGCTTCTGAGACATCTAAGTGGAAACACCAAGTAGACTGTTGGATATGTGGGATGTGTGAGTCTGGGATTTAGAGAATTCCTCTAGCTAGATATAAAGTTATGACTCATCAGCAAAATGATGCTATTTTAATCCAAAAGAATAGATGAGCTCACCTTGGAATATTGTGTAGGAGAAGAGAAGATATGAGGTCTGTTCGGGAAAAGTAGGTGAAGAATGGGTTAGAGAGAATGGAGAAGAAGGGATGGATTTAAGAGATAGTTCACAGGAAGAATCCACACAACTTGGAGCCTGATTGGATTGCAGGGGTGAGAAAGTTGAAGTCAAAGATGGCCTGGAGGTTCCCCTTTGCGTGATTGGTTGTATGTTGATGCTCTCAATGAGTATGTGATACACAGAAGGAAAAGGGATTTCCAGGCTGAAATAACAAGTTTAATTTGGGTGCTGCAAGGGAACATCAGATAGGCTGAAAGTCTGGGACCGCTGGTTGATACTTTTGAAAAATTGCTTCCTCTTCACCAAAACCTGAAGCAGGAATGGCGTGCAGTTGTTTTGAAGCTGGTAGGAAGGTAGACATAGTGTCTGGAATAGTCATGTGAGTTGTGGAGGCTTTTAGAAGGCTACGGACCTCCATGAGAATGGGAAGGGGAATTTCTTGTGCCTTGTACAATCCTTGCTCCATGTTGGTTGTGTCATTCACAACTAAATGTCTCTGTCGGGAAATTTGGGGACTTCAAAAGTCTCACCTTCAACTGGGAGTATATTGCATATTTTCTACTTCATTTAACCATCTTTATAGAAACTTTACACTTCTAGCTATGTCTATTGTTGTTTTTCTGTGGATGATATCACTGATTCACCGTTTACATGGGATTGCTATAAACTCCTTGGATCCTGATAGCTGCGTTGATAAGGAGAACTAGAGAAACCATAAAAGTGTTACTACCAGAATGCTAAGGTAACAAGTGGATCATTGTTGTTAAAAAAAAGAGAGAGAGAGAGAGAGACGGAGAGAGAGAGAGAGAAGATATGACTAGGAACAAAGAAAGAAGTGTTTCAGTGAAGTACGTCAATTGGTTCTTTGATTCCACATAGTTTGACATTCTGGATTGAATATTGGAAACGGTCACAGTTATAACTTCCTGGTTGTTTCTGTTGTTTCAAACCAAAGGGTCAAAAATATCTGAGGTATTATATTGAAAAAGAAATTACAAAATCCATTCTGAGTAGTAATGGAAACGGAGACCAAAGCTGTTTCTCAGCAGACATTGGATACTTCTGGCATTTTAGATGTGAAGAGGAACGGTAAAAATTAAGCAGAGAAAATTCTTTGTCTTTATTTTAGATTTTGTCAGAGGCAGCAGATTTTTATAACAGTAAGAACTTAAGAAATGAGAAATTTTAAATGTGGGAGGCAGTGGTGACAATAATGATAAAATTAAGTAGAGCTCAATCTTCACTGATCTTACCTGAAAAAGTGAATAAGGAATAGCTAGGTCCACGTTAGAGTTTTAATTATGAATAACTATGCTTTCAATTTTGTGTACTAAACCTTTTCCTTTACTATCAGCTCTGACCTTACGGCTCTGACATTTGTGCAAACTAATTGGGTTTTTGAAAATGTGTTCAGAGATAGCCACTCAAAAATAATTTTCTCATTGGACCAGGCCTTCTTCAAGTGGAAACCAAGTGTTTCAATAAGGTATAAAACATCCATTAAGAGGTACAAGAAACAATTTCTTCTTGAAACTTCTGTTTGAAAGATAAATGTTTGTTCGCATAGAGGTTGACCAGGGGGTGTTCAATTGTTTAAATATGATTGAGTGTTACAGCAAGTGTTACAGCAACCAGTCCCAAAGGAAGAACCGAGTGGCACACAGAGAGTCGGAGAACCAGAGTTTATTCGCTGGCAGGCTCAGAGGGGACTCGCCACCAAATTCTGAGCACCACTTCCCTGTTTTCCCTTAGTTTTATACAGTTTGGGGTAGTAGTAAGCTGCTAATCATGTACAAACATCAGTAGTCATCCAATCAGCGGCAGGTTTCAAAAAGCAACCAATCAGCGATAAGCATCCAAATATAACCAATCAGTAATAAGCATCAAAACATAACGAATCAGTAAAGAGCCCCTTTAGAACCAGTTGGTTTTGGTTTTGTGCCCGGGGTGACTTGGGGAGTTTTGGCAGGGATTCCCCTATCATGAGAAATAGAAGAAATAGAGAGATGTGTGCCATCATTTTTAGGATAGATAACCCACAATTCCTAAGTATGCTAATTGAAAAGACATTGTGACAATGCAACTAATATGGTCAATAGTTGACTTTATAATTATAGATATACTTTGGCTTAGGGAAATACCAGCTTCCTAAACTAAGATAAAAAGAGGAAAGTAAGCCTCTTCAAAGTTACAAATCTTGGGACCGGCAGCAAGGGACATAGGTTATGTTTTCAACAATCTCAGAGCTGGGAAATAAGGAAAGGTTTTGACAAATCTACCTTCTCCTGAAACTTTAGTAAAAGATGGAAAAATACTATAAAAGATTTTTTTAAGTTGTACAAGGTGGAGAGGGCCCGAAAGAACAAGTGGATGCAAGTGAGAAAAACAAATATCAAAGTGAGTTAGCAGAGAGTCAGGCACTCTTGCACTGACAGCATGTCTTAGCTTGGGCTGCCATTACAAAATACCACAGACTGGGGGGCTTAAACAACAAACATCTATTCTCTCATAGTTCTGAGGGTTCGAAGTACAAGATGAGGTTTCTGGCTGATTTGCTTTCTGGTGAGGGCTGTCTTCCTGGCTTTCCTTGCTTGTGCCCAGGGAGAGAAAAAGAGAGAAAGTGAGCTCTCCGTTGTCTCTTCTTATAAGGACATTAATCTTATCAGATCAGGACTTCACCCTTATGGCCTCATTTAACCTTAATTACTTCCTTAAAGGTCCAATCTCCAAATATAGCCACACTGGGGATTAACACTTCAACATATGAATTTTGGGTGGACGGTAACATTTAGTCCATAACATGGCCCACAAGAGGAATGATGGAGGGGCAGCCCCATTGGGAGACTGTGGGGGCAGGATAGGGTGAGGTGTCCCAGTCCCTGTACAGGCCCAGTGGAGACCTCCTCAGGCTAAGCGAGCTATGAGAAACAGAAGCCCCTTTCCCTTGCTACCACCCACCTGGCAATGAGGGAGCCTGAGAGTGGGGAGGGAAGGTCACAAGCTTAAATGAGAAGATGCTGTGAGGCCAAACTGTGGCTTGGCTGAGTCCACCCCTACCCCATGCCAGTGCTGATTGAGACCAGGGCGCCATGGACCACCCACCCGGAGATCAGTGTCACTTTGAAAAAATGGGTGAAAACAATTTAAGCAGGACAACACAGAACCTTCAGGTAGAAGTGTTTCCATTCTCAAGTGAAGGTCTAAGAAGACAAGCAAACTGCAAACCTCTAAAATTGCCAGTTCCTAGGAATCACTTGAATGGGAGATACCTGGGACATACCAGAGGCCATTTATTAACAAAAATGTCTACAGGTGGTGTTAATAAAGATACAGAGATTAGCCTCAGGGTTTCTTAACCACAGACATTTTGGGCTGGGTAGTTTTTGTTGTGAGGACTGTCCTGAGAATTGTAGAATATTTAGCAGCATCCCTGGTCTCTACCCACTAGATGCTAGTAGCACTGCTCCCCAAGATGTGACAACCAAAAATGTCTCCAGACATAGCCAGTGTTAAGAACCATTGTCCCAAAGAGAGGAATGCTAGTGGCTTAACAGAGACAATCTGTGCATCCAAATAAAAAGACAATAATTTGTACAATTAACTGAAACGCTAAATAAAGTCATAAGTCCATGATAACGCTGAAAAGGAAAACATAATATAATATGCCCCAGGAAAAAGTCAAGCCAATGTGAGTCAGTTTCTCACAAAAATGGGAGGGATTAAAACATTGTTTGATTCAGGAAAAAGTTACAATTAATTAATTAATTAATTAATTTTGCAATATGGTCCTCTCACTGGATAGTTCAAAAAGTTATTGCAGCCTGCCTGAAATGTCAAGCATCCATGTACTCATATTCATAAATATAGTAATAAATATAGTAATTTGATAATGCAAAAATATTAAATCTTAGATCAGGGTATAGGAGTATAACTCAGGCCTGAAGCCTGAGTACTATGGAGGTACTACGTTGCGAATTTGACCTTCACTTTGTCAGGTCTTGCTGTAAAATATTCCAATATGTGCTGGTATTTTTATATAATTATTTGCACCTGGTGGCTCTCAAAAATGAAGCAGTAGGTGTCCAGGAGGGTATAAACTTGTGCAAGGAGAGCATCTCATGCCACCCCTCTTCAGTTCCATGTTTCCGTGGGGAACTTTGGGAGATCTGGGACATTCTACTTCTAGTGGGGAGCACGATGTATTAGCTCCCTTTTTTTCTAGGCATCTCCATAAATTTTTGTGTCTTTTGCCATTGAAAAAACTTTGTATCTTCTATAACAATGTCTGTTGGTGTCTTTCTGTCAATCATATCACTTTCCTGTTGTGATGACTGAGCAAGCGCCTTTTGAATTTTCTATGCCTTTTTTCCCATCCCACAGTGTTGTGTATTGTCATTAGGAAATATAGAAATGAAACTTAAATTGACACCCATCTCCTGTATTTTCCATTTGGTTCTTTTCTCCTCATTTTATCTTTTGAGTACATCAGAGGACCCCTGTGTAAGTCATATTGCTTTCTTTAGATTCTTCCCTTTGTATAACTGCTATTCAGTCTAATTTCTTATTACAAGAATTTCTGGAATCTCTCATCTCTCTTGAACACCTTTTAGGAACCTTAACCATGAGATATAACCACATTCTATCTGACTTTTTAAGAATATAATGTTCTGAAGTCTAGGATATCTTTATTTCTATTTCCAACATTTCACTTTTAGAAACTCCAAGATTACTTACTCTCGAAGTTCCTGTCCTACTCATTTTAAGAACTCTATAGTTCTTGTTGGTAGGAATTAAGCCCAGAGTAAGAGTTCAGCTTGATATTTCCTCTACATGCAGATAAGGCACCATCAGTAATAAAAGTCAAGAATGTGTCAAATACTTAGTAGAATGAGACTTCTATAGATACAGATACACTGCTTCCAAACCAGATTTAGAAATGATAGCAGGAAAGCATAGTCCATTCATGAAGTTATAATTGCTGAAACGCTTTTTATTCTGTTTTAAACTTATATGCTGATATAATTTCAGATCTATAGAAAGTTTCTAGAATAATATGAAGAATTCCCATACACCCTTTATCCAGGTGCAATGAATGTTAACATTTCACCACATTTTCTCTGTCTACACAAATAATTTTAAATGAAAGACACAGGCAGAAACACAGGATGCTCCTAAGGTGTGCAAACTATGACCCCAAATATTTCCTCTCCCACCCTTCACACAAACACACAACCCCCTCCTCTAGCTGCACGGCCAGACCTTGGAAGTTTCCTAGTTGTCCTCTTCCTCTTATGTCAAGCCACACAGGTCTGCCTCCCTCACTAGACACCTTATTAGCAACCTGGAGAGCAGCACTTGTCTATTATTTATCTCTAAATCCCTAGCTTGCTATTCAGTGCCCAGCACATTGTAAAGGTACTCAGTGGGTGTCGAATAGATTTTTCCTTTTATGGGGTTGGGTTTGCTGTTGTAGTATTGGTCTGCTTCTGAAACAGATACTCCCTTTCTTCCTCAAGTTCTTCTAGTAAATATAGACCTCCAGACATATAAAGCCATAGGTGAGACTCCTAAGTCCAGAATCTATGAGGATGGTGCCAGAGCATATGTGGGCATGGGAAACAACTCTCATTCAAGAAAGAGCAAGGGTCCTGATGGTGTTAAAAAAAATCTTTCTATAAAAGGCAGTTTGGCACAGGACAGCAAAGTTATAAAAGTGTAACAGATCATTATGTGTTTGAATAGGGTGGTTTTGCTAGTTAGCTAAAAATTCAAGGTTTGGCTCATTCACCAGGGATCCTTTAACCTATTAAATACAGTTCAGATTGTAGCATGAGAGCCAATTAGGTTACACATGCAGATATTCAAGTATAAAAATATTGTGGAAAAATAGCATGAATCTAGCTGATGAAATCATGGGCTAAAGAAGTGACTGAAACACAAATAGAAATGCCGGAAAAAAGGAGGGAGATCTATCCATCCACAGTTTTACTTGACCTCTGTTATAATCATAAATTCCCATTGTCTTTTGAGAAGTTTTTCTACATTTGAGAAAACCCCCACCTTGTGAGTCCTGTGTGTTGAAGTCTGAATTCAAATTCCTGGCTTCTTTTGTAGCAAGCAATGTGACTTAGACTGCACAAATCAGATCTATCCATGAGACTTAAATTTGGACATACACGAAAAAGGAAAAATCTTGGCGTGGAATTTCTGTTTGTGCCAGCACAGAAAATAGCCAAGGCATTCACAAACTTTTGTTTCTAGTGCAGAAGTAGCACTGTGGCTGGCAGTAGTAATGGTTGTTGTAAAGTCAAATTTTTGGCATTTAGTGCTTGGCAGGAGCGGCAGAGGTGGTTTTTCCTTGGGCCAATTCTGCGATAGAATTTTTACTATTTCTCCAGGAAATAATTATTTGAGTTACCCAATACCTTTATCTTTACCTGTAAATCTGCTTCACAGTTGAAACAACCAAAGTAGACTCTGTTGTTTGAAACTGCCTAATACAATATTATAGATATCCCCCACTTAGTTCTTCTAGGAGGCAAGTAAGCAATAATCGAGCTTGAAGCTATTGAGAGATATAAAGAATAAATACAATCCTTAAGAAAAGTAAATACTACAGAAACTCAAATGGAATAGAAACACTCTTGGGTAGCTCAGGTTTTGTTTGACTTCTCAGCTCTTGCATCACCACCCACTTTGAATTCATAGGAGTCCCCCAAGAGAGAGTTCCCCAACTCTATAACGCATGGTTGGAACTGGATATTTTCTTTGAGGATTTCATGGGCACATAAAGGACAGATTTCGTTGGACTGTTTTAAAATGTTACACCCTGTTTCTGTTTGATCTCTCTATTCCTTTCCCAAAGTCCTTATCTGGATGACAAAATGAACAGGAGGGGTGGATTCTGATATCAAGAACATGGGAAATTTTAACTATATTTTAAAAGTGGAGAGTGCTTTCGAAATATACTTCTGATGGAATGAGTACCATATACTTACAAATTCCTTCCTTTAAAGACCTGGGAAAATCTCTTAAAGTCTATATCAATTTTCAGTGATATTAAGGATTTGGAGAATATTTTCTCTTATTTTCATTTTTTTTTTAACTGGGGACGTAAAGAACAGTAACTCTGGAGAAATGGAGGAAAAAGCAGAAATTGTTATGTGTTTTCTTTTTTTCAGTACATTTGTGAGTGTGTGTGAGTATGTCTGTGTGTGTGTGTGTGAAGCAAGGATGAAGAGGCCACACAGACGCATTTAAGTGGCCATGGACCAGTGTGCTTTCTGTGAATTCTCCTGGAAATATTCTCAATTATTTAAATGTTCCATGCTAATGGGCTTGCCTGTCACAGCTCTCTGGAAGAGCAGACTCTGGTCCTTTATAAGAGCCAGAGAGTGTCTCTTTTCCCTGAAGCTGACTGCCTCTATTTGTTTGCATTAGTGGAAATGAAAATAAATGGAGTCCCCAGGTGCCCTAGGCAGGAGGGATGCTGCCCTCTCCACTGCTGCTGCCTGAAGACTTTCAAGCCCATTGAGAAACCTTGCCAAGAGAGAGATACTTCTGCCATGGCTCTCTCCTTCAGGAGCTCAGGGCACATTATTTTGAATTATTTCAGAAGAGAAGACCGTTGGCCAATCAAAATGTAGCATTGATAGTAGCTTATTTTCAGCCAAATAATAGCTTTGTAGAACCAAAGTCTCCTCGGATTTCTCCATTTGTACGTGAATGGTGAATACTTGCCTCCTCAGCCTGAATTTGGCCGCCATCTTCACACAACAGCAATCTCTGTTGCTGTTTTTGGAATTTTGCATGAATAAAATATCTCATAAATAGCTGCAGTGAATTCTTGGAATTTGTGTTTACAAAAGTTACTTTCCTGCTTTACAAACTCAGGCTCAGCTCTGCAGCGGTGCAAAGCTGCTTCCCCTCAACAGATGTTCTGCCTCTCGCTGGCAGTGTTCTTGTCTGCACTCATTGTCTCACCCTGCTGATCCACTTCCACAACACAGCCTGGAAATGTGATTTCTCCTATCCCCTGTGCAGCTCTCTCTACTACTGACTCGTCCACTGCTTCACTCCTGAAACCGCAGCTATTGAGTTCTGCATTGTCCTCTGTATTGCAGTTATTTCTGCTTCCATGGACACTAAAAGCAGTGATGACTAAAGCCTTCATTTTTTCTCTTGACACTATCTCCCCATGCTTAAGCTTTTCTGTCACAATGGGAAACAGCACTGCTAGAAAAATTCAGTCAGCCAGAAAGAATGTATTAAAGTAATATTTGACCCTTTCCTCTCTTTTGTTTTAGTGTTTAAAATAATCCCTACATGCTGTTGAAACATGTTTACTTTAATCTTGATAATCTTAACTATTATTGTAGTCAAATGCCTGGTCCTTTCTCTAATGGGAGCTCTTGTAATAGTATACTCACTAATTATCACATCCAGAACTTTAACAAACTTTTATTGAGAGGAGAGGAAACATTTATTGAGAAGTCGCTTCTGGATATAGACCCCTTTTCATCCATGTTCTCAAGCCACTGGAGAAGTGATTGGTTGTTTTTTTTTTTTGTTTTTACTTTATAGAGCAAAATAACTCCTTTTTTATTGTCCTCCGAAGAGTCATGTGATCGGACCCCTCTTTTTGGAGGAGTCTGGATAGGGGTCAAAGATGGGAATGAGAAGAAGATGAGCATATGATTTAAAGAGAGGGATTATCTGAGACAGGTCATAGCTCCGTGACAGGTCAACATTACATAGGTGTCAGGGGAACCTAAGTTAGTTTACCTATGGCAAGTTATGAAATTTGTCTATGTGTTATAGATCAAGTGTTTCCCTTCATTAATAAACTGTCTCTTATACTTTGTGCCAAGCACTGTGTTTGGGGCTATGGGAGATACAAAGATGTGAAGATGAACTTTTTTCTCTCTACTTATTTATTGCAGGTTCCCACTTTTCCCAGAACCTCAACTTCTCTCTCCAGAAATCACCTGCACAGATAATCCTACGGCAGCTACAAGAAGGGGCAGAGAGTTAGGAGGGTCAGTGTGGCTCTACAAGCCACCCACTAAAGATAGCGACAGCTGGTCTGATGTTCTGTGGGGTTCTAAACACCTCAGTGTCTCTCCATTGTCTTCTCCCTCCATGTATCTGAGTGGTTCCCAAGCCCAAGTGCACATTAGAATTACCTAGAAACTTAAAAAAATAAATATAGCACCTAAAATGGTTAAAATGATAAATTTTATGTTGTGTATATTTTACCACAATAAAAAAGTAGTGGGTCTTCTATCTTTAAGGAGGTGGAACATAACTCTCCACTCCTTAAGTATAGGCTGTACATAGTGACTTTCTTCAAAATAGTGCAATATGGAAAGTGGGGAGAGTAACTATATGATGGAGAAACCTTACAAACCTCAGCCAGCTGATCAAGGGCAACAGTGATAAGACATGTTAATGGCATGCACTATTGATATGATGTGATGAGAATGGCGCTTTACCCTGTGGTCTTTCTCTCCAAAATTCATAACCCAAATCTAATCATGATTTAAAAAATCAGAAAAATACCAATTGAGGGACAGTCTACAAAATACTTAACCAGCAATTGTCAAAACTATCAAGGTCATCAAAAACAATGAGAGTATAAGAAACAGTCACAACCAAGAGGAGCCTAAGGAGACATGACAACCCATGGTATCATGGATGGGATTCTGACATGGAAAAGGGGAATTAGGGAAAAACTGAGGAAATCTGAATAAAGCACAGACATTAGTTAATAATAATGTATTGATATTGGTTTATTAATTGTCCCAAGTGTCCCATACAAATATAAGATGTTAATAATAGAGGAAACTGAGTGTGGGGTACACAAGAACTCTCTACTATTTTTATAATAATTGTGTAAATATAAAATTATTATAAAAGAAAAAATTTATTAGATAAATAAATATGCTTTGATTTCACCCCAGGTAGACAGAATCTATATCTTTGGGTGTGAGGTCTGGACAACTGTATTTTTACAAGCTCCCCATGTGATGATTCTGATACACTTGCAAGTTTAAGAATCCCTGGTTCATCTGGCCCTGCCCCTGCAGGTCAAGATCTGATGTTAGCCTGCTGTCTCATTTCACCTGCTTTTGCCTTCCTCAGCTCTTACAGGTAGATTTATTGATGGGCCTCATCTCTTGGCTTAGCCCCAGCATGTTTTCTGGATCAAATCCAAGCAGGCTAAGAGATCCAGCTTACAGGAGTGAGCTCAGTCTGGGGCTGGAAAATTTTTTTCCATACTCCACTCAGACTCGGGACAATTCCCTGGCTCTTCCCAGCCAGCTTGGACCTCTTAAGGGGAGACATTACTTTTGCTAATTTTCCTCCTTGAAGACCTTGCCCTGACCCCCTTTGTCACTGACTAGACACTGATGGGCGTAGAAAGAGCTTCCAAAAGATTCTGCCTGACTCCTGTGTCATTGACTTCCGGTTGTTTGAAAGTTTCCCCTACCCGGCAATATCTCCCAGGTTAGACCTGCTGATCTCTGTGCCATAAACTGCCCATCTTCCTACCTTAGGCTCTGCAGCCTCTCGGTAAGGTTCTTCAGTCCACATGTGTAATGTTAGAAATGATCCTAGCTCAACTTCCTCTTGCTGGTCCTCTTTTGCTCACCATAATATGCTGAAACTTGAACCCACTCCCATTATGACAGCAGTCCTTCTGTCAAGCCAAACCTCCCTTTCCCCTGACACTCAATTTGTACCACTAATGGGTCTGCCATCCTGATATCCAAATACATCAGTATGGGGAACGACACTTTCCCATGTACTACTCTCCATTAAAACTTCATCTTTATACCACACTCCCCCCATTCTGTTATATTTCATCTATATATTCCTCTTGCTCTTTCTTTCTGCAATTGCTGGTAGAATTCTTCCAGTTCCCCTTCCTTGCTTCACGATATTACCAGGCATGTGAAAAAAGCCTGAAATTTGAAAAATAGACAGAAATCAAACAAACAGAAAGAAAAAATTTAGAAGAAATAGAGACAGTATAGGAAGTAGAAGAAAACTTAAAAGACAAAAAAAGATCTACAATTACTATCCTAAAAACAATAAGAGAAAATATTTGATCCATGAAACAGAAACAAAATTATGTATTAACAATGTGAAAATAAAAGAGTTCTTGGAAATTAAAATTTGATACAGAAATTTTAAAACATCATTAGAAAAGTTGTTTACTTTGGTTTGTGCTTATGCTTTCACTTCTGGGTAGGGACTTGATAGGTACCCTTGAAACTCTTGCCTCTTTGAAATGAACAAACCAGGCAGGACCTTCTTTGACTCCTCCTACTGAGTATGTTAGGCTGCTCTGGGGTCCTTGACCATGTAGCTGGTTGGATAAATTGGACTTAAGTCTACACTGCAGTGCCATTCATATCTCTGTAGGACCACCTGAGCAGGCAGCTCTCAAGATAAAGATTTAGGTTGAGGACCAGAAAGTTCCCTTTTAGCCTCAAGCCCAAATTAGATTCTGAAATCTGGATTTTACCTGAGAGCCCTGTACTTGGATGTTTTGGGATCAACTGTCAAGCTCTTAATAAGGTCCTACTGGGCTTCATTTGATTCTTGACTTTTGTGTGTATGCTTTAGCAAACAGATTCTCAAAAGGGACAGGAGTGAATGGTAACCTCAACCCATAACATATCCCCTTCCTCTAGTAACTAGAAGGAAATGTCAAAAAACTAAAGCATGTCTTAAATATGGATGTTTAAGAAATTTTTAGTGACCAAAAATAAAACAAAATAAAATAAATTCCAAATGCTATATCAGTACGTTCATGTGTCTCTATAGTCCACCTTCTCAGAGGGCTTATGTTATATACCTCTCACACATTGCTCTCATCAAGCAAAATAATAACAACAAAAATAATATTTTTCTGAAGTACTTAATTTGTGCCAGGCATTCTACTAAATACCTCACAAATGCTATTTCATTTAAGCCTCATAAAAAATATTCCAAAAGGCAAGAGTAATTCTTATTCTCATTTCACAGATTAGAAAACTGAGACACAGTCCCCTCTCCCTATCTGGCATAACACCACTCACGGAGAATTTCCCTAGATTATGGGTGGAGAAACTTTTCATATTGGAAGGCTGCATTAATTTAGCTATAATCAAATGAGGCTACATTCAAGAAACTTCAATTAGATATACTTAAACATGTACATTATTTTGTAAAAATCTAACTACTATGTACCTAATAATTTCAAAAATGAAAATTATTTGTCAATTTTGAAGTTAACTAACCTTTTAATGACTTTGTTGTGTCTGCTTTTTGTTGGAAAGCATTTGAATATTTGGATGAAGCATGGAGGTCCACAGTTTCATTTGATCCTCTAGATGGGTATCAGTCATTTTTGACCTTAAGGGCTTCTTGATTTGGGTTAGGTAGGAGAACATAGATTCACAGCAATAAGTGGTTGAAAGCAAGAAAGCATATTTCGGGCATGTGGCTGAAGGTGTAGGTATTCTGCCACATTTTTCCATATTTCAATTGGATCTTTCTGAGCATTAACACCAGTCCCTGCAGTCACCAACATACTTTGGAATGATATGGCAAATCCACACTGAGTACCTCATCCTTCAACTTTAGCATGTTATGGAATTGAGTATGTCATGTTGCATTTGCACAAATATCATTAAAATTACTTATAACTTGTTGCAAAGTGTCACTTAAAATAGTAACTTTGACACAAAGATTTTGCTGGTGCAAGATACAAGGAATACAAATAGCATCTGGATCTGTTAATTCCTTTTTTATCTGTGCAATAAACCCTTCATGTTTTCCTGCCATGGAAGGTGCAGCATCTGTACATACAGTCACTAAATTTCCCAAATTCAGTCCAACTTCACAACATTTATCTTGAAAGTTTTTGAAGATATCTATTCCGTGTGTTCTGTTTGCAAGAGTGTCCAAAGTGAGTAACTCTTCTTAGGAAAGGAAATCTTCTGTTATGACCTGAATGAAGTATAAGACCTGTGCTGAGTCAATAGTATCAGCTGATTCATCTAAATAGATTGAATAATATATATTTTCCTTTTGAAATATTGCATGAAGTTGTTCTGTTAAGTTGAAGGCTAATTCATGCAGCCGTTCAGTTATGGTTCTTGAAAGAGGCAGTTATTTGTACTTTGAAACATCATCAGAGTCTAAGCATCCTACAACTTTGACAATGCAGTCTTTCACAATTTCTACATCACTCAATGGCTTCCTTTTTTTCC
>NW_012143634.1:3361717-3363733 GCF_000956105.1 Propithecus coquereli | reverse complement strand
GCCAGTGCTTGGGAATCTTCATGGGAAGCCCACTCCAGTCTTGTCTGCAGAAACCACTGGGAGTGTGGGGAGGGCTGAATTACCTGGGGTGAATTGGAGATAAAAAGCAGATGCTGATTGTAGTGACTGGCACTGGCATGTGAATCATGGGGAATATTTGGAGCTCTGATTGGCAGGATACCACATTGAAGAGACCGATTAGTACCATAGTGCCACAGGACACAATCCTTAGGAAGGCCCAAATCCCTGGCCAGATTTTCCACAAGGCCCAGGTGCTCATGTAGAGCCTTCCTTTGACCCGGAAAAAACTAAAAGGTCAGGATTACGTTCCGTGTGGTGCCTCCTTAAATCTTCCCCAAACTTGGAAACAATGGTAGGGCAGCAAAACCATTTTGGGACAATATTTAACTTCTGGTGGTCAATATAAGTCTTCCCCTGACCAGGAAACAAAGGCAAATTCATGGAATTTAAACTACATGCTCCTGAACAACAGATGGGTCCATGAAGAAATTAAAAAGGAAATCAAAAAGATTCCTTGACACAAATGAACATGGAAACGTAACATACCAAAAACTACAGGATACAGAAAAAGTAGTTCTAACAGGAAAGTTTATAGCAATAAACAACTATATCCAAAAGGTAGAAAGACTCCAAATAAGCAAACTAATGGTACACCTCAAGGAACTAGAAAAGTAAGAACAAAGCAAACCCAAAATTGCTAGAAGGAAAGAAATAATAAAGATCAGAGCAGAAATAAATGACATTGAGACTACAAAAAATAGATCAATAAAATGAAAAGGTGGCTATCTGAAAACAAAAAAAAATAGATGAACCTTTAGTTAGAGTAATTAAGAAAAAAAAGAGAAAAGATCCAAATAACTAAAATATCAGAGATGAAAAAAGAGACATTACGACTCATACCACCATAAATAAAATGTCAGAGATGAAAAAGGAGACATTATAATTGATACTGCCACAGAAATGCAAAGGATAATTAGAAACTATTATGAACCACCACCATATGCCAACAAATTGGTAAACCTAGAAGAAAAAGATAAATTCCTAGATACATACAACCTACCAAGGTTGAAACACGATAAAACAGAAAACCTGAACAGACCAATAATGAGTAACAAGATTGAAGCAGTAATGAAAAATCTCCTGTCAAAGAAAATCCCAGGAAATGATAGCTTCACTGCTGAATTCTACCAAACAGTTAAAGAATAACTAATACTAATTCTACTCAAACTATTCTAAGAAATTGAAGGCAAGGGAATACTTCTAAACTCATTCTACAAGGCCAGCATTACCCTGCTACCAAAGGCAGACAAGGACACAAAAAATGCAAGGAAAACTATAGGCCAATATCCCTGACATACATAGATACAAAAATTCTCAGCAAAATATTAGCAAACCAAATTCAACAACACATTTAAAGACCATTCATCATGATCATGCGGGATTCTTCCCAGGGATGCAAGGATGGTCCAACATACATAAATCAATAACCTTGATACGTCACATCAACAGAATCAAGAATAAAAACCATATGATCATTTCAATAGATGCCAGAAAAACATTTGATAAAATTCCACATTCCTTCATGATTAAAACTCTTGACAAACTCGGTATAGAAGGAACATACCTCAAAACAATAAAGGCCATATATGAGAAACCCACAACTAACAACATACTGCATAAGAAAAACTTGAAAATCTTTCCTCTAAGATCTAGAACAAGACAAGGGTTCCCACTTTGATTGCTTTTATTTAACGTAGTACTGGAAGTTCTAGCCAGAGCAATTAGGCAAAAGAAAGAAATAAGGGGAATCCAAATTGGAAAAGAAAAAGTCAAATTATCCTTCTTTGCAAATGACATGATTCTATATTTAGAAAAACTTAAAGACTCTTCCAAAAAAGTTTTAGAAGTGATAAAAAAATTCAGTGAAGTTGCAGAATACAAAATCAACATAGAAAAATCAGTAGCATTTTTATAAACCAACAGTGAGAAATCGGA
>NW_012143634.1:3342736-3360559 GCF_000956105.1 Propithecus coquereli | reverse complement strand
ATGAAAAAATAATCAACATTACTAATCATGAGGGAAATGCAAATCAAAACCATAATAAGATATAATCTCAACCCAGTTAAAATGGCTATTATCAAAAAGACAAAAAAATAACCAATGCTGGCAAGGATGTAGAGAAAGGAGAAAGTGGAATACTAGTACACCATTGGAGGGAATGCAATTACTACAGTCACTATGGAAAACAGTATGGAGTTTCCTTAAAAAGATTAAAAATAGATCTACCATATAATGTAGCAATCCCTGCTGGGTATATATATCTTAAAGAAAGGTAATCAAAGATATATCAAAGAGATATCTGCACTCCCATGTTTATTACAGCACTATTCACAATAGCTAAGATATGGAAACAACCTACGTGTCCGTCAATGAATGAATAGGTAAAGAAAATGTGGTGTATATATACACGATGGAATATTAATCACCAATAAAAAGAATAAAATCTTGCCATTTGAAGTAACATGGGTGGAACTGAAACATAAGTGGCATGATGTTAAGTGAAATAAGCCAAGCGCAGAAAGACAAATATTGAACGTTTTCATTTATATGTGGCAGATAAAAAATTTGATTTCATGGAGGTAGAGAGTAGAATGGTGGATATCAGAGGCTTGGAAAGGTTGCAGGGAGAGGGAGTGAAGAGAAATTGTTTAGTGGGTACAAAAGTACAGTTAGATAGAAGAAATAAGTTCTAGTATTTGATAGCACTGTAGAGTGACAATAGTTAACATAATTCATTGTACAAAAATAGCTTGAAGAGAAAATTTCAAATGTCCCCAACACAGAGAAATGATAAATATTTGAGGTGATGGATATCCCAATTACCCAGACTTGATCATACATGTTGTATACATATATCAACATATCACATGTACCCCATAAATATGTACCATTATTATGTATCAATTTTAAAAAATTTAAAAAAGAAACTGAGGCCCAGAGAGATCAAGTTAATTACCCATGATCTAGTTATAGAAGGGGCCTGGATTATAATATAGGATGATTGACTCCAGGCTATACTCTCATTCCTAAACTTGCTGCTCATGGTGCCTTAGTGCAATACTGGTTCTTTGGCTAGCATCTCTTTCCTTTCCCTCTCTCTGTTGAAAGCTTGTTTATTACTCAAATGCCAACTGAAATGTCATTTCCTTCATGAATCATTCCTCCTCATAATTCCTCTCTCTCTCTTCAGTATTCTCATCAATTTTAAAAATACCCTTATGCCTTAGGTGGAGTTTCCCAGAAGCAGACCTGAAAATGAATGTTGTGTGCAATTTATGAGGGAAGTGTTCCCAGGAGAAACTGGCAAGGGAGGGGAGAAGCCAGACAGCAAGAGAGAGGAAGTCAGGCAAAGAAAATATTTCGGGCAAAGCCTCAGCCTTTATCTGATACCACAGGGAAGCTCTAGAGTATAAGTTACACCTTGGAGTTTGTCTTGACCTATAGCAAGGGAGATAGAAATTTCCCCTACACCTGCCAGTCATTGTGCAACCATCTGAATCCCTGGAAGAATAAACTCCCAGACATTTCAGGTTTTCAGTATGTCAAGGCAAAATGGCTTAATAGACAAGGGGAGTTCTCACATAAGAACATGGAAACTATGGGCACTTAGAAGCAAAACCATCCAAAAACTGGGGAGAGGCTCACAGAAATGGTGAAAGGAATTAGGGCAGAGCCCCAACAGTGTCTGTTAATTTCTATAAAATTTAAAGGACAACCACATCCGCTCTAATATTTATTTCAGTATATGTATTCTTTACTATACTAACACCCCTTGTATCTTTTTCTTTGCACCTAACAAATGTTATTTGGATTTAATTCACCTTAATAGTGAAGAGAGACCATGACCAGACTTGTGAATTCTGAATTTATTTCTTGTCTTCTCTGAAAATTTCTCACTCTCTATCACATATGCTGGACCTCTGTCTTCTTAAATTCCCCAAAGACATGAACTTCTACTGAAAGTTCCCTTTTAAATTTGATGAGGGGAAAATGCTAAGGACCACCTCCAAGTGCTATTTTCATTTTAATAGAGAACTCATTACTGAACAGCCAAGTTAACCATTCTACCCTTCTAGAACCAGAGAAGTTTTTACCCTCTCAACACCATCCCTTCTCCTCTTCCTAATGTAAATACTGAATAATGAAAATTTTAGGGTGACTTTATAGGTGACATAAGTAAAAACAGTTAGTAAATTTATAATATGCATAAGTGAATACCTCATTTCACAGCATCAAGTTGGAGAGAATGTTGAGTTCCCATTACACTGTTGATGAAGCAATTTGCTCAGAGGCTCAGAAAACCATTCTTCTTCAGTACCTGCTCAGGACTGGAAGATGACACTAGTGTAGTCGCTTGGTTTCCACAAAATACATATAGCAAGTACTGAAATTAAGAGAGATCCCTGAAATTACTTGTACTATAAACGTGGAGATGGGAGTTAGTCCTTTATAAAATTTCTACATAATAATGTCCAACATTATTGAGTGTTTACTGTGGGGCAGCCCATATGAGTGTTAGAGATATATTATCTAGTTTATCCTCATAACTACTCTTCGATGTAGGCCCTGTTTTCTAGATGAGGAAACTAAGATATGGGAACTTGAATCATGTGACCAAGCTTAGATAGCCTGGAAGTTGTAGAGATCTGAGATCTGAGTGCAGGAATAAATGAGTGATGTCAGCATCTGATCTCAGAACCTATGTCCTTCTAGTTCCCCACATGGAATCATAACTTGGGGGTGCCTAAATTAATCTCTCACAAAATATACGGAGCCTGTTTAATATCAGTATCACCAAATCATTTTGAAAGTCCTGCATCAAAGATAATTTTCTTCGCAATGGAACCTTAAAATACCTAACCGGTGCTGAACACAAACCTCTTAAATCCCTCTTCAGAATCCCTGATCATATAAAGCTCTGCTGAAGTTACATGAACTAAAAATAGGATGTTGGTGTATGAAAATAATAGGAATAAGAATGCAAGGAAAATTTTTATCTTATTAAACAAAATGACTTGGTGTACATGTGTTTGAGAGCATGGGAATTAAGTTGTAATGTTCACTAAAATTGAAAACTATGAAGATGGATCTTTGTTTTAGAATATGTGGTTAGCCATTAATCCATATATGTCTACGTATAAATAATAATACATATATAATCCTATAATTCAGACCACTCATTAATTCAATCTGGTCTTACCTCTATTAATCCTGTTTAATTAAACTTATAATTAAATAGCTTTCAACTAAACTATTAAACTGCATGCTATTTTTTACTTGAAGCAAGAATAATTTATGCTATGTATGGCTGTTGAGGGTAGATAGAGTTTTTTTTTTTTTTTTTTTTGAGGCAGCGTCTCGCTTTGTTGGCCGGGCTAGAGTGAGTGCCGTGGCGTCAGCCTAGCTCACAGCAACCTCAAACTCCTGGGCTCAAGCGATCCTCCTGCCTCAGCCTCCTGAGTAGCTGGGACTATAGGCATGCGCCACCATGCCCAGCTAATTTTTTCTATATATATATTTTTAGTTGTCCAGATCATTTCTTTCTATTTTTCAGTAGAGATGGGGTCTCGCTCTTGCTCAGGCTGGTCTCGAACTCGTGACCTTCAGTGATCCACCCGCCTCGGCCTCCCAGAGTGCTAGGATTACAGGCGTGAGCCACTGAGCCTGGCCCAAGGGTAGATAGAGTTTTTAATTTCACTTGATATTTTAAATTTTCTTTCATTCTTTCTTAGGTTAAATTTAATGACCAATATTCTAGCTCAGAAAATCTTGCATGCTCGTCCTTCTTAGGGTATCAAGATGCTGCCAGGAAACAGAGGCATGCTTAAGTTATAGTATTTGAGGAGAGTTTAATGAAAGGACAATTTATAGAGAGGTAGACAGGATGTAGGGAAGCCATAAGGGATGGCACAGTCAGAAGGGTTTGGGCCTATTACCCATTACCCACTCTCGGCCTGAAGAGATGGAGCTGTTACAAGGACCCAGAGACCTAGGGGATTGTGTTGGATGGCTTCTGGCAGGCCCTGAAGCAAGAAATCAGAGAAAATAAATTTCCAACGTCTCTCTCCTCACTCCTCCCCATCTCCTCCTACCATTGACTGAGCCCAACAGGAAGCCAGAGGGCAAGAAAGCCTGTTGATGATTCATCTCCTAGGGCACAGAGCGAGGATGTTGGCTCACTAAACAGAGCATCCCTGCAGTGTGGGCACTGGATTCCGTTCATGTCTGTATCCTCTACACACAACAGGGGCTTAACTAAAGTGAGCTAAAGGAGTAATTCCTCTTATTATTAGAAAACAGCTCATCAGTGTAATCTGTGGAAAATCGACAGAATAGACTAGAGCTTTTGTGTTATTCCTAAGTACATCAATCAGATTTACCTCAAAACCAAGTTGATGCTTTCTCAAAATAAGAAAATGATGGGCCTATTTAGTAGCATTTCTATCTTCTGAGTTAAGTTTAGAATCAGAAATTGAGTTTATACACTGAAACTTATTTTTTTCCTTCATTTGTTCTGACTTAAGTGTGTAAGTCAAAGCTGTGTACCAAATTGAAGTCTCACTTTGGAACTTTGTTTTTGCATTTTTCTTCTTTTCACGGATTTCTTTCTACTTCTCCATCTTCTCCCTTTTCTCTTTTTCTTTCTCATTCAGTGGTTGAGGCCCTGGAGATAGAGAATAACCCAGCTGGGATGAAATCCAGGAAATCAAAAGCCACTTTCTGATTTCATTCTGGCCCGGTTAAGTGATAACCACCGTAGAGTGCATCCAGTGCCCTTACCTCTGTTTTTTTTGCACCCAGGTTCACATGATCTCTAAATCCCCAGCACACCATAATCTTCTCTCACAGAAGCAAAGCAGAAATTAATCAGAATGTTCCTGGCTACACTACACATCCCATACACACTGATACTGGAGAAAGTTTCCAGTTGCCTGTGATACAAGTTGCCTTCAGGTCTTTTGTCTTCTCTAGGCCTGTGTTCGAAAGGAACATTTGCTATCCCTTCACCATATAGTTTGTCTCTTATTTTTTATCCCCAACTTCCACCCCTCTCTTTACTAATTTCTGAAAATAGTCCTTGCTCTACACACTCCTTTACTGTCTTTCTATACCAAAACTCATTTAATGTAAGTATCCACTGGACATGTAGTGTGTCAACCATGAACAAAGCCTCCTTCTGACCTCGTCCCCTTTTTAGCACAGCACAACATTTCCTTGTTGCTTAGAGTCTCCATTCCACTCCACCCAAGAAATCTCTCATCTTTTCTCTTGCCCTTGAAGTTATTTTCCCAGTCCCTTTGACTCCAGCACGTATTCTCTTAACCTTGTTTACTTTGTATCTCCCCACCCTTTATTCACTCAGTCATTACATATTCACTCTGAAGTGATTTATCTCACATGAAATTATTGTGCTGGTGATAATTGTTTTATTTTTATAATTATACTCATGGTTATGATGATCATCACTGGTTTCATGAGTGTCTTTCATCCCTAACACTAAAAAATGAGTTTCTGGTAACTATACTGTTGGCTGTATTTTAGACTGAAGGAACTATCTTGCCTTCCCTCTCAACCCTGCAACCCAACTTAGTTTATAGGATTTTCTTTGGCACACATTGTGTATTGATGTCAAAATTAGGCATTAAGTGCTCTGTTACATGAGATCAAATAACCCAAGAGAGGCAGTGCTGACTTAGAAAAGAAATATAGACAAACTACTTGGGAAAACAACAAATCTTTAATTTTGTAACTTAAGTATTTGCATCCCTGAGAATGTAAGCAGTAAGAAGATACGGTGTGTGAAGGGGCAATTTTGGTTTGTTTGGACAGGACAAGGAAGGAAATCACAGCCTCTCTTTCACATACAGACTAATGACTTCATAGGGGAAATAAGGTCAACTTCTGGTTGATGAAGATATCAAGCCAGTGTACTCACTCTCTGGACAGACTCATTCAATTTAGCCCATAATCATATTAATTGACTTAATTGGTGAGAAATGGATATGTGAACTTAGTTTTTATTTAGTCCTCCGTCTGGCTTCCAAGTTCCTCTTAATGTTGATCCTTGGTGTGATCTGTTTAGGTATAAGGTGTCTTCATTGAGTAACTATTCCTTTTCTTTAGAGAAACTACACGATTATATTTCGTTTTACAAACAAGAGAGAGTCATGGAAAAGATGGATTGAGTACAGGGTTTTATTGGAAAGTCTGTTGCCATGACAAATGCCTTTTTCAGGCTATGGAGTGCTTTGTTTGCAGATGAGCACAAGCAGATTTTTTACCAACTTGGCACAAATGCCAAAAGAGAAAAATACCATCTGCAAAAAGAATATAGAAAATATCAACTATGAACCCTTTTGTTGGAAAGACATGGCGTAACAGTAAATTAAAAGGATATCACTGAAACTAAAAGTATTTGCTAAAAAGATTCAAAATAATTATTTTCTCATATGGATACTCCCGCTCTATCAGAGCTCTGGGCATTTGATTCTAAAATCAACATCATTATATTCATTATTATTCATCATTAATGGTGTGCCTATCATGAAATTGGCTCTTCTACTGACTAGCTGGGCATTTAATGCTCTATGCCTCAGAACCCTAATCTGTAAAATGGGGATTCAAATAATACACGTCTCATGAGGTGATTATAAGAACAAATGAGCTAATACTTATAAAGCGCTTATGATTGTGCCTGGTACTTACTGTCCTCAGTAGCAGCTATTATTTGAATCATTGTTATTATCACTTCACTTTCTTAAATTAGCTATTTTATTATTCTAGTTTTACAGATGAGAAAAATGAAGCTCAGAGAAATTAAACAACTCTCTCAAGGTAGTACAGCTGATCAGTTCACTATCTGAACGAGTGTGTTCCCAAGTATACTCCTAATCTGAATTTTGTTAATACTGGGCTAAGGGAAAACTTACTGTTTTAACTATGTTGAAAATAGACTGTGTTTGGAGCATTTATTCAGTGACATTCTCATTGCAAAAAGATCTCTGCCTCCAGGCTTCCTTGGCCTCATTTTTTCTCCCATTCTTCCATCCCAGACCCTCCCTCAGCAATTAGAGATTATAGGATAGGAGAGAAGAAGGAAAGGTGGCAAAAGAATCAGGCTGGCGGAGGGTGTGATGCTTTTTGTCCATTTATACTCAGAACTGAAACGCTCAACTCAGCTTCAGCAGCAATTCATCTTTTAAATCAATTTAGCAAGGCATCAGCTTTAAAATCCATTACATTGAATCAGGAGTGGAGTTTACAGCTAATTCGCCGACAGGGCACCCCTACACGGCAGTGACCTTTTAAGCTGGCGTAAACCAATGTTCTTGCTCATCAGCTCTGCCTCTCTCCATGGCACTGAGTCGGTTGTGTTCCTGCTGTTTCTTCATGAAGAAAGGAAGGCTGAAGTGTTGACTCTCATCCTCCTTAGAAAAATAGATATTAGCAGAATGATGACATTGTTTCTTACTCCACATTATCTCTTCGACTTCTACTTACCACAACAGCTATCACCGAATTGTTTTTCTTAATAGAAAGAAATTTTAATATCTGCTTTTTAAGTGCTCACTTGTTTATCATTTACTTAAAGTCTGGCTTCCTGTACTAAAACTTGACAGAAATTGTTTTCTGGAAAGCCACCCATGATTCTCTAATTACCAAACCCTGAAACTTTTTTTTTCTTTTTGAGACAGAGTCTCACTCTGTTGCCCGGGCTAGAGTGCCGTGGCATCAGCCTAGCTCACAGCAACCTCAAACTCCTGGGCTCGAGCAATCCTACTGCCTCAGCCTCCCGAGTAGCTGGGACTACAGGCATGTGACACCATGCCTGGCCATTATATATATATATATATTTTTTTTTGAGTTGTCCAGCTAATTTCTTTCTATTTTTTTAGTAGAGCCGGGGTCTCGCTCTTGCTCAGGCTGGTCTCGAACTCCTGAGCTCAAACGATCCGCCCACCTCGGCCTCCCAGAGTGCTAGGATTACAGGCATGAGCCACCACTCCTGGCCCCCTGAAATTTTTTTTTTCTTCTTTTCTTTGGCAATGTGTCTCAAGCATTTGACCATGTGGTTCAATCTTTCTGTCTTGAGAATCTCTATTTCCTTTGCTTCCATAGCATTCTAATATTTTGATACTTTACTCACCTATCTGAAGACTACTCAATATCAAGCTCTTCACTATCTTGTAGATAATCAATGATATTATTTCATTAACTTCTGTAGTAGAAAGAATATTGACACATCCCAAAGATGTCCACATCCTAATCCCTGGGACCTTTGAATATGTTATCTTACATGGCAAAAAGGAATTTGCAGATGTCGTTAAGGATTTTGAGATGGGGAGGTTATTCCTGGATTATCCATGTGGGTCCAAGGTAATCATAAGGGTCTTTATAAGAGAGATGCAAGAGGGTCACAGTCAGAGGAGGAGATGTGACACTGAAAGTAGAGGTAAGAGAGGAGAGAAAGAGATTTGATGGTACATTGCTTGCTTTGAAGATGTGGGAGGGGCCGTAGCAAAGGAAAGTGGACAGCCTTGCTAGAATCTAGAAAAGACAAGAAAATGAATTTTCCACTGGAGCCTCAAGAGTGAATTCAGCCCTACCTATACCTTGATTTTAGCACTTCTGACATCCCAAACTCTCAGATGATAAATCTGTGTTATTTTGAGCCACTAAGTTTGTGGCGATTTCTTGTAGCAACAATAAGAAAGTAATACAACTGTCTTTTCAATTCTTTATTTCTCACTCTGAAAATTCTCCCAAGTTCCAGAACTGACAATTGTCTTCTAAACATCTCTACCTGGATACTTGACCAGCATCCCAAACACAACTAATTCAAGATTAAAATTATTATCTTTCTCCAAAAATTTATTCCTCCTGTGGCCTTTTCTGACTGCATTCATTCATTCATTTATTGGCTATTTCATTAATGTATTTATTCACAAACTAAAACATTTATGAGTATCTACAATGCCAGACACTACTGAGACTCTTAGAATGCAGGAGTGAATAAAAGAAAAAATCGCTGCCCTGATGGGAATGACGTTCTAGAGAAGACATAGAAAAAATAAACCAGAAAACAAACAAATGAAAAAGTTCCAGCTAATGAAAGCTTTTTTTAATCAGGTAAATACTTTTATTATCTCATACTTTTACAGGTTTATGAAGACTTTCAAGCAAGTTAAGGAAATAGAGATTAATGTTAGGTAAGACAGAGAGGTGATGGCTATTTTAAATAAGAAGGTCAGAGAAGGCTTATCTGAAAAGGTGACATTTGAGCAGAGATCTAATTGAAGAGAAGGAGCAGGACTGAGAATAATGGAGGAATAGTATTCCAGAAAGAATGTATAGCAAATAGAAAAGCCCAGAGGCAGGAATAAATTTGGATTGTTCATGTTCAAGTGATCACAAGAAAATGGGAGTAGAGTGGGTGAAGTGGACAGTGGTAAAGAGCTAGGGTCAGAGAGATAGGCAGAGACTTTGGTCATAGACAGTAATTCTTATTGTTTTCCAAGTGTGATAGGAAACCATCAGAGAAATTTGAACGGGGAGTGATGTGAGCTGATTTGTAGTTTTAAAAACTCCCTGTAGCTGCTTTGTAAAGAACAAAATGAAGGAAGAAAGAGGAAGTCCATTTAGAAGCTAAGTAATGAATGATAGTGGCTTGGCCTCGAGTAACAGCAGTGCTAGTCAGAGTCAGGATATGTTTTGAAGGTAGAGCTGAGAGCAACTACTTGATTCTATTTGCTGTACTTAAGGATTGATGTATAAAGTGAGGACAGAAATGAGTCAAGGATAAACCTGTAAGTTTTGAGCAACAGGAAAAATATAGTTGTCATTAACTAAAATGAGGAAAACTGCAAGAGTAGTAGGTTTGGGAACCTGTGTTAAGATTGACATTCCTTTACACATCAAAGTGGAGATGTCACATAGGTGATTGGACACTGATATGCAAGTTTGCTGCTCAAAAAAGAACTCTAGACTGAAGACACATTTGGAAATTGTTAGCACATAAATGATGCTCAAAATCACAAGACTGGACTAATTCACTTAGGGGAAGACTGAAGATTAAAACAAAGTAAGGGGTATGAGGGATGAATTGTGGGAGATTCCAATATCGAGAGGTGGGAAAAGGAGGAAAAGCCATCAAGGAAGATTAAGAAGGGCCAGCCAGTGATGCAGGAGGAAAGCCAGGAAGATGTACCCTAAAAGCCAAATGAAGAACACATTTTCAAATGAGAAAATGATCACCTCACTTAAATGCTGTTGAATATTTGCATAAAATGAAGACAGATAATGTAGCACTTGATTTGGTGATATGGAGTTCTGTTCACCATGAGAAGAGTTTTTTCCCAGCAATGGAGAGGGAAGAATTTTGGTTAGAGTGGGTTAAAAAGAGAAAAGGAGATAACAGTTTGGGAAAGAAAGTATAGCCAACATTTTACAGTTTTCCTAAAAAAAAGGGAGAAAAATAGGATCATAGCTGGAAGAAAACATGAGATAATGGCAGGGTTTTTTTTTTTTTTAAGACTGGAAATATTATATATCTAAGGTGGGAGATCTTATATGATGGGGATGATCCTATAAAGAGGGGATAATTTCCAGAGCAAAAATCTCAGGTACAAAGGAGGAGATTTAAGTGTATAAATGTAGAAGTTATTATTATTCATTCATTTTTTTATAAGTGAGAGAGAGAGAATATCAATTCTTATAGAAGAGGTTGTAGATTTGATGAGAATAAAAAAGGGTGTGAATATGTTGGAGGGTTGGAGAACAAAAAAGAAGGTAGGAGATGCACATCTCAAAGAGTAGCTCAGCAACATTATAAGCAAGACAAGGCATATTTGCTAGGCATTGATGAGGGCCCACTTGGTTAGTGGTTAGGAATCATAACAGGATTTAAAAATAATTGGAATGAGGGCAATGGATTAGTGAGCTGAAAGCATATAAGGCTGTTATCAGATCTTGTGATGTTTGAAGTTTGATTAAGATTATTCCCCATCATGAATGGGGCTGAGTGACCAGGATTGCAGTATATGATGACTGCTAAAAGAATGAGCCAAGCATTGCAAGGTTCAGGGCAATATAATTCAAACTCCTGTGGTATTTGATGAAGAATGGAGGTAAAATTATCTGCAGTGACAAGGACACCTACTCTACCTCAAGTTCCTATAAATAGCATTTAAGAGGTCTGAAAAGGAAGCATCATTGTTCTCAGGAAATAGCCAGATTATGATTATAACAAGAAGGTGAAGGGAACATTAGGAGATGAGGTAAAGGATATAGGAGATTTTTCTGATGACAGACCATGAGTTTCAGAGGATGTAGAACTAAGGATCAAGGAAGTGTGACAGGAGATGAGACGAGACTTGTACCTGTACAAAGGTAGATGGAGAGAAAGTCTGGATGATGATGAATGACCTGGGAGGTATGGACTCTGGTAGTAACTGATGAAAACACAGATGGGAAGGAGGTTGATCGGATAGAAGGAGGAAAGAATTAGTCCTAAAACAGTCTCTTAGAACAAAGGAGGGCATCAGTTCTATGAAGACCAAGAGTTGATACCAATGGCCCTAACAATGGTAAGGTGTGTTGTAGATATTGCCTTACCTAGAACACCCTGAGCCCTGTGGAACTATTTTATAGACTGTAGAGAATCATGCCAGTCCCAGAAGAGGAGTCCACCAGAAATATGTGCTCATTAGGCCTATCTTGAATCCTGCTGAGGGTAGTGGTGTTGTGGCCAGGGTATAAGGATAATTTTAAAAGGATCTCTTGCCCAGACTTCCTCTTTGGGTCCCAGGCTCCCATGTTCAACTGGCTACTCAATTTATCTCCATTTCAATGGCTCAAAAATATCTCAGATTCAACAAGTTCAACACAGCACTCATGATCTCAAAACTCTACCACCCCAAATTTGATCTTCTTTCAGTTTTTCCTCTCTTATGGAATGCTATAAACCAGAGATCCAAAAGTCATCCCTGACACCTCCTTCTCCTTAAACACCATATCAAATACACTCCCACAAAATAGCCCAAATCTATCTACTTTTTCTATTTCTAGTACAAACACTGTATACTACAGATATGGTAGTATCTGTACCCTCTGCAGATACTACTCTAGAACAAGTCACCATCTTCTCTCCTCAACTCTACTCTAACAACCTCCCAACTGGACTTACTACTTTTACTTCTGTTCCCAATGCAACTATCAGATTGCTTTTTTAAAAACATAAGTCATATTCTGTTTATCCTCAGCTGAACCCCTTCCATGAATTTCCAATGTACTTAAAATAAAATCCCAATTCCTTGTCATGCTATCTAAGGCCCAACATGAACCAGTTTTAGCTCACCGAATTCTGGCCACACAGGCCTTTCTGACCGTTGATCATGCTAAGTTTGCTCTAAACATTGAGCTTTAGCATTTGTTATTCCCTCTACCTAGAACTCTCAGCTCCAGATTTTCAAATGGCTGGCCCTTTCTCATCATTGAAGCCTCAAGGCAAATATCACCTCAGCACAGCTTTGTTTCAACATGAAATTTAAAGTAACCAGTCCTTACCCTGAGCCTGCTTCAGTCATTATCATATTAACCTGTTATATTTTTTGCATCCCTATTTTAATTTATTTTGTTTATTTACTTGTTCACTTCTTTACTGCCTGTTTCTCTTTTCTAGAATATAATTTCTATAAGGGCAGGAGCTTAATCATGTCCCCACAATATGCTCAGTGCCTAGAAAAGTGTTTGGTATGTAGTAGTCATTCACTAATATTTATTGAATGAATTTGACATTCATTTCCATTGTTAAAAAATTATACTTCTCATGAACTGGGCACCTTCAGCCTCACAAGGTTACTAGTCAAAAATTTTAGTGTACCATCATTTAATATGTCACTATTCAAATTGCTCCTTAAACTCTTCTTTGGGTTTATATTTCTGCTTTTGCCCTTTTGCAAGGATGAGGTTACTCTAATTTTGGGGGACCTTGCAAAAGATTACACTATCGTAATAACATCCTAGGTCTATTCTGAAAAGCAACATTCTTTTTAGTGTGCAAAATTATTTGGACGAAGTCATATTTAAGGTTTAAATGCCTCTATTTATCACTAACATGTGATGAAATAATTATTTAGCCGTCTTTAGAAAAAAAAAAGAAAATCTCTCTTTCTCTTTTTCTCCCTCTCTCCACACACACACACACACACACACACATACACACACACACACACACACATAAACACATTAGCTATTTTTAAAAGTCAATGTACATTCCAGAAAATAGCTTTATTTCATAGCAATAGCCACTTATTAGAAAAAGATCTGTTTGTGTCTAAAGGATTACCTTTTCATCTTCCAGAAAAATATATCAATAACCATTGAAGTATAGAGAAATTTTTGTTTTCTTGATTTTTTTTCACTGCACTATTGCATGCCATTTGCTGAGGAGATTGAAATAACTGTTGGTGAAAGTACGCATTTCTAAAAGAACCCTGCTGAGGCTGTGTGGAAAGATTCATAATGGCTAAGAATTGCAGGCTGCTCAGTTAATTGATTTTTTCTATCTAGAGGATAGCTATTCCTTTATTTTCACTGTAGTTGGCATATAATATACTGATCTCAAGGTGCACAATTGAACTGTCTCTAGTTGTGAGAACATGTGCTTTTAAATGGAATGCGTGGTACCAATTTAATAAAGAAAATTATATGGGCTGACATTAACCCTTCCCATTTGTTCATGGACATATGTTATCATTCTCATGACTTAAAGCTGACCCAGAAGGCAAATAACAAAGAGACAATAAATAAATGTATTTATAGAAAGTACCATATGCTTCTTTTCTATGTGTAGAGTCTTTGTTCTTCATAGGACTGAAAATAAAAGCCCTTTTTTGATCTTATTTCTAAGGAGTGTACATAATATTTTTCTTTCAAACTAATCATAATTATTATATATATCATGTATTTTTCATTTTTGAATTTGTGAATCTTTACAAACATTAATTCTCAGAGCTCCACTATGAAGCAATGTAGTTTTATTCCACAAACCAGATATTCTACTCCTTCGTTGCTGTTCCTTCTTGATACAACTTCCCTAAAGGGTGGTTAACAGATAGTTTATGGTGAAAACATCCTATTTATTTCTGAGGTAATTCAACGATATTGGCAGTTCTGAACTAAAATTCCATTGCAACAGTATAATGTGTTGGTTATAATTAATATATTAGTTGTCAGTAAAGCAAGTTTGGCCTAGCTATTTCATCTCTAGGACTCTTAGTTCAATTGACATTCCCAAATCAGGTACAACTTAAATGAGAATGAAGAGTTTCCAAGTATCCTAGTTTGTATGGTCAGGGGATTAGAATTAATGGTTGGCATTTTATTCATGAAATGTGTCGATGTTTTTTGTATCCCTCCAAAACACTTGTATAGGTGTTGAAGGAAGAGAAAAGGATTGTATGTTTTGCAAGAAGTACAATCCTTTGGAATTCTCAAAAAACATAAAGATTTTTCTGTGTATTAAATAATTCTTCTCTGCTGAAGGTAAAAGGATAATTAGGGAAAGGAAATTTTTATCTGTAGTGATTGAACATATTAAAATGCCACTTGAAATTCTTGGTGGCTGGTAGTCTCTTTAAAAATACATTATTTCAACTTAGTTTATATTTATTTGGGGGGGAAGCCAACATTTAAATTTAACATCATAACCTTGAAAGGTGATTATCAATGGAGAAAGGGAAAATAACCTAACTCTTCAGATACCAAACATACCAGTTAGCTTTTGCCATGTGACAAAATACCCCAAGTCTTGGTGGCTTCAAACAGCAATGATTTAATGAGCAAACAATTTAGAGGATTGGCAGTTTAGGTTGTGTTTATCTGAACAGTTCTTCTTGTCTCTGCTGGAATCATTCATGCATTTGTGATCAGTCACTGGGTTGCCTGGGAGTTGGCTTTTCTTAGGTAACCTCATATTGCAAAGCTCATCTCTCCTCTGTGTGGTCTCTCAGAATACAGCGGGCTGTTGGGCAATGTTCCAAGTGGTCAGGCACAAGCATGCAAGTCCTCTTGATGGCCAAGCCTCATAACTAACATAACATCATTTTAGCTGTATTCTACTGGCCAAAGCAAATCCCAAGACCAAGAGGTGAGGGCTGGTAAATAATAGAAAGAAGAGTCAGAGATGCTAAAATAGATGGTTCTATGGCTAGAGATACCCTAGCCTAAGAATAAGTCAGAGCTTAGTGTCCTTCAGGCTTAAACACATACAAATGACTCTGTTGTGATCTCATGCTCAAAATACAACTTTCTGATTTAATTTGGTTTTTCATGTTGTATGCTGAGAATTTCCTGATCAATGGACTTGAATGGCATCCATATTTTATTACAAATAGGTAAATTGGCACTTAGCTCCACTTACCACCTCCCTGCCAATCTTTTTTCCTTCTCTCCTTTCCACTATGTAAAGTAGCTCCTTTCTTTCTTTTTACCCTGGGCTCAATGGTACCCCGATATTGGAGGTATGAGTTCTGTTCCAGCACAGGATCCTTATCTCTTAGTCCCATAGATTGTCTCCCCTTCTTCTAGGGACAAGGTCTGGGCTGCAGCATTGCCACCATCATGATTATCCCACAGTGGTTCTAAGAGTTAGATCTAATCATCTGAACTGACAGAAGCTCTGCCTTCTCTAGTGACTATTTAGTGGGGTCAGGTGGGGTGTTAATACCCCTGAGGTGGACTTTGACCAATGAGACAGGAGACAGGAAGAAACTGGAAGATAAATTGCTTGCCCTTTCTCTCTTTCTAACACAACCAGATTGTTCAAAGAAGAAGGGTTTCCACATAGCCTTTATGAAGATATTCTATGTGACCAATCAATCAGCCAGGTTTCCTATATGCCTGTGAATGTCTTGGTAATGCATCACTTTGTATTGGCTTTTGCTCCTTTCTTGACTAAAATCTCCTTTTCTTTCATTCTTGGTTCACTAAGATTGCACCCTCTCCTAAAAGCAGCATGTAAGCTGTGTATCAGGCCTGCATGCTTGTTTTTTTAGGGAACTCAGGATAAAACAAAATATGGAAGACAGTAACTTTTCATGCATTTGTTAATTTCTACTAAGTAAACATGGAATTAGGGAATTTGTTTGTTTTGAATTTTGACCAACAAATTAACAATAGTCCTATCTGGGAATAATATTGATAGACTGGGGCATGTTGTGGTTTGTTGTTTTGCTGAGGCATAACCACTAATCTCCAATACTTTGAGGCAGATTGGTAGTGTCAGTTAGAGAATGACAGCAGCCTGCCTACAGCAAAGCCAGTTTGGATAAATTATGCTCTGTGTGGGGTTTTTTTTTATACTTATAAAGGTAAAAGAAATTTTTTGCTGACCTACAGTGATGACAGAAACTCTTTTGAAAATTATAATGGCCTATAAATATGTATATATGTAAACCTAGGGATGAACTCTGATGCTATTATTCCTTTTACAACTATACAATCTAAATTGAAAGTTGAATTTATCACATCACACAATTAATAAAATTTAAATATGAAACATTAATTTTATATAGCAGATAAATTTTTGCTGAAGCTAACCTAGTGCTCACCATTGATATAACATATAGAATTATAGTATGCCATATGATGACTTGATTCTCTGTTTTCTGTGTTTAAACAATTTTAAGACCTTTTATTTTACAGATATCATTTAGTCTTTTCATCATGGGAATGAATCATTCATATATTAATTCTGCCTTTGTCTTTTTCCATAAGCCCAAAACAATTAAATTAGAATATTGCTCCAAAGCACACAGTAGTTTCCAGGATAGCACATCAGACTCTTATGTAAGTAACTTAAGTCAAAATTGAATACTTTCATAGACTAATGCTTTTTTAAAACAAAAGTCTATGGGTTTTTCCCTCATAAGTGTTTAAGGAAATCATTGTTTGCACAATAGTAGGTGCTAAAAGTTTTCATATATGGCATTAGGGGAGGCTAACAAGGGCAAAGAGATGTGCTAGTGAGCATATTAAAACTTAAATGCTGTCACTTCATGATCCTTTTGTGCAATGTGGTCACCTAAACACAAATGCAAACATGCATATTGAAATAATGTTTAATTATAAGATGGTCATCCATATGATATAGAATATGTTATTCTTATTAATTTTAAATACAACTGAATAAAAATCCAGATGCTAAAAAAGAATCTTATAACAAACTCACAAACTCACGGACACACAAAACTCTTTCCATGGACTTCCAGAAAGACAAAGTAAGTCCTCCACTGGGGAGACATGATTTATGGCTGCGGTTTTTAATTTATTTGTCATCTCTTTGTAAATTGGGTAAAAAGTCATTGTGTGCTAGTGAAATTTACACATGTGCACAAACAAAATTTTGAATGTAGTTTCAGTAAGTTTATGAATGCCCTGATGCCCATCCAAGGACTAGCATAGTTCTATTATTTCATTGAATTCTTCCAGTTATCTTGGTAAGTAGTATTCTGTAGAAAAACCTCAAAGTAGCATAATTATTCTCCCTTTTGTATGTTAATTGCTTTTTCTCCAAGATTCCCTTCGGATACTTTTTTCATAATCTTCAAATATCTACAGAATTAATGCAATCCCTATCAAAATCCCATTATCATTCTTCACAGATCTGGAAAAAATAATTCTGCGCTTTGTATGGAACCAGAAGAGACCTCGTATAGCCAAAGCAATCTTAAGTAAAAAGAACAAACTGGGAGGTATCAGTTTACCAGACTTTAAATATCTACAGAATTAATGCAATCCCTATCAAAA
>NW_012143634.1:3340110-3341526 GCF_000956105.1 Propithecus coquereli | reverse complement strand
TACATTATCATTATAGCTTTATATAGTATATACTTATTTAGAGTTACTTACATGTTCATCTTGTTTTTTTAAACTCTTAATTCCTTCTGACCTCTCTGTGTTTCTATCTAAGATCATTTTGCTTTTATATGAAGAACTCCCTTTGATAATTCTCTTATGTGGTCATATTGGTGCTTAATTTTCTTAGGTTTTGTTTTTCTTAATTCATTTTTGCTTTACTTTTGAAGGACATTTTTGGTGGGTGTAGAATTCTAGGTTAGTTTCTAGGTTATATCACCATTTTGAAGATTCTATTTCATTGTTGTGTAATTTTTTTGTAGCTTAACTTCTGTATCCCTGATTGCGGTCTCAAATATTATTTATTCTGTTTATAGCTGTATCCAATGTGACATTTATCTCTAAATATTTTCATTTACTTTTCATATTTATTTTTATTTCTCATACTTTTTTCCATTGACAGCTTATTTTGTCATCTCCTGATTTATATCCTTTTTTAAATAAGATTGTGATCCTTGTACATTTTTGAAATTATAGGCCAATTTGTTTTTACCTCTTAGCCTTTAAGTCATGCTTACCGTAATACATGTTATTCATTTACTTTTTTATTATGTTTTTCCTTTCATTCTTATTTCTACTCATTGATCAACTAGCTTTTCTTTGACTTTTATCTTTGTTTTGAAATTGGATCAACTATTAATGAATTTAAAGAACATCCTTAGTAGTCCTGACCTTCTAAGAATAAAACTTTTATCATTCTTAAACTACTATTTGGAAGAGTATTTCTGTTAGTCACAATCAAACATAATTCCTAACTGATACATGTTCAATTTATAATGGAGATATAACATTTATGAATACTTATATACCAGATTTTATTGTGCTATCATTCATAAAACAGAAAGTATAAGAAATGCAAGGAAAAATCGAGAAAATTTTGTTAGTACTAGCAGGGTTTGGTTTACTTGTCCTCACTCATATTTCATCAAATATACGGAATTATACAAAGGTACAGAGGAAAAATGCCATACTTCAATAAGGTAAAACTAATTGTTACATGTTGAACTCAAATTAACTGATAGACAAAGCAGAAAATATGCCGGCGAGTCCATAGAAGACTTGAATAATGTGATTCATTAACTTGGCTTTTCAGTAACTGAGAAAGGTGAATTAAAATTTACCAAAATTCTTTTGGAATTTGGCTATTGCTTAATTTTATCCTGTCAACTTTTGCTTTGTAGATTTGAGGAGTATGTTATTAGAAACATACACATCCAAAATTGTCATATCTTTCTGATGGACTAACTTTTACATCATTATAAAAATCCGAATGTTTATGGCAGCACAATTCACTATTGCAAGAATGTGGAAACAACCCAAGTGCCCGTCAATCCATGAATGGATTATCAAAATTTGGTA
>NW_012143634.1:3330998-3339030 GCF_000956105.1 Propithecus coquereli | reverse complement strand
AGAGATTAAAACATGAATCCTTATTCATTAGGTTGTAATATAAGTTAAATGCTTTGTCACATCCTAGAAAATGCAAGGACCTTAGAACACATAAAACACATAAATTTCATTTATTCTTTGTGGTATTAATAGATTGTATTCTTGTTTTTCAGATTTAGAAATATATATATATTTTTGAATTTATGAATTCTGGTAGAAGATCATATAATCCTGCCCAATGTCACATAACTTAATGTGCCTCCCTGTTGTTAGTTTTCTTTTATTTATTTATTTATTTATTTATTTAGTTCAACATATTACGAGGGTACACATGTTTAGGTTATGTATATTGCCCTTGCCCCACCCAAGTCAGAGCTTCAAGGGTGTCCATCCCCCAGATGGTGCGCACCGCACCCGTTAGGTGTATATATACCCATCCCTTCCTTTCCCCTCCCGCGTGCCCAACACCCGATGGATGTTATTACTATATGTGCACTTAAGTGTTGATTAGTTAATACCAATTTGATGGTGAGTACATGTGGTGCTTGTTTTTCCATTCTTGGGATATTTCACTTAGTAGAATAGGTTCCAGCTCTATCCAGGATAATGCAAGAGATGCTGCATCACCATTGTTTTTTTTGTGGCTGAGTAGAACTCCATGGTATACATATACCATACCACGTTTTATTAATCTACTCATGTATTGATTGGCACTTAGGTCCTGTTGTTAGTTTTCTTGACCCATTGACAAAAGTCTTGGCTGTATGACTTATCTTGGCCAAAGGGATGTAAATAGAAGTTATTAATGTGATATCCAAGCTTTTGCTTTAGAACCATTGGATAATTTTGCCATTTCTCTTTTTGTTCTGCCATGACAATGGTATGTCTCAAATAGTGGCTACTTCTACTGGCTGGATTTTTAAATGCAGAAAATATATGGAGAAGAACTAAAGCCAACCCAGAGCTACTGCAACCAACATAAAATGTGAGAGAAAAAATAATTCTTATGATAATCTATCGAAATTGGGTAGATTGTTTGTTTCTGTAGCATAGCTGACCAAATCACCCTTTCCTTTCTTTTTTGGTACCATTGAAACATATTTTAATTCTAAATGTAAATATACAGTCTTATACATTATCATTATAGCTTTATATAGTATATACTTATTTAGAATTACTTACATGTTCATCTTGTTTTTTTAAACTCTTAATTCCTTCTGACCTCTCTGTGTTTCTATCTAAGATCATTTTGCTTTTATATGAAGAACTCCCTTTGATAATTCTCTTATGTGGTCATATTGGTGCTTAATTTTCTTAGGTTTTGTTTTTCTTAATTCATTTTTGCTTTACTTTTGAAGGACATTTTTGGTGGGTGTAGAATTCTAGGTTAGTTTCTAGGTTATATCACCATTTTGAAGATTCTATTTCATTGTTTTCTGTCCTCCATCATTTCTGTCAGAAGTCTGCTAAATGTTATAGTATTTCTAAGTTGAAGACAAATATATTTTCCCTCTGGTTGCTGTCAAGATTTTCTTTTTGTCTTTTATTTTCAGTAGTTTTACTATGATGTGTCTACATGTAGTTTTATTTATATGTATGTGACTGGTGGTTCTAGTACTTCTCAAGTCTGTGGATTGGTATATTTCTTCAGTTTTGAAAAATGTTCAGCTATTATCTCTTTAAATATGCTCCCATCTCCCCTCCTTCTGGGACTCAAATTTTATATATGTCATACATTTTCAATGTGCACCATTTATGCAATATATATTTCACACTTTTTTTCTTTTGTATTTTCAATCCTTTTGTCTCCTCATATCTCAGTTTTGAGCATCCTATTTTGAACTAAGTTCCAGTTTTACAATTCTTTCATTAGCTACATCTAATCTTTTAAATGTATTTATTGTAATCTTAATTTAAGATATTATAATTTTTATATTATAAAGTTTTCATGAGGTCGGAGCAAGATGGCGGGCCAAAGACACCACCAGCCAGAATGTCTCTGTAAGAAGGAGAAGTTTTACATGAAAGAGAAAAAACAGACAGACAAACATACATTGTAAGAGGGTCTACAGGAAGAGTGTCTGAACCTATAGGAGACTCCACAGGAAGAGATTGTGGAGCAGAACTGGAAGGAGTAAGGCATTGGAGGGGATTAAGCCCCAAGAGGCTCTGAGAACAAGGGGAAGGGTAAGTGGATTGGTTAACATTCTCCTCCCTCACATATCAGACTGTTTGTGTGCTCCTGAGCTGCTGGAGAGACCTGTTGATGCGAGCCCAGAGACTACTGCCACCAGTGAGTGGAGAGCTTCTTGTGGACAGGGCACCAGGCTCCCAGCAACCTCCAGGGTGCCTCCCGCCTCACAGAACTGAGCCAGATGGCAGGCGCTGTCTGCTCTCTATCCACCAGGTGCCTTTGTCCTCTCCAGGGGGCCTCAACCCCTCAGGTTCCATCTTTTTTTTTTTCCTTTGGAGACAGAGTCTCACTCTGTTGCCGGGGCTAGAGTGCCGTGGCATCAGCCTAGCTCACAGCAACCTCAAACTCCTGGGCTCAAGCGATCCTTCTACCTCAGCCTCCTGAGTAGCTGGCACTACAGGCATGCATCACCATTCCCGGCTAATTTTTTCTATATATTTTTTAGTTGTCCAGCTAATTTCTTTCTATTTTTAGTAGAGATGGGGTCTCGCTCTTGCTTAGATTGGTCTTGAACTCCTGACCTGGAGCGATCTTCCCGCCTCGGCCTCCCAGAGTGCTAGCATTACAGGCATGAGCCACCACGCCTTGCCTCCTCAGATTCCTTCTTACTCATCCCCACATAGATATTTCCCAACTCTGGCCCAGACAGCAAGATCCACAGGGGTCTAGTGGATCCCAGATGATCTGTGTGACTCCAAAGCCTGGTCATTCTGTGCAGACTGCCTCCCAGAGAGAGGGCTGGAGACAACCAGAGGGTAGAATTTCCTCCCCACCCAGATTCTTTTTCTCCCCTTCCCCTTCCCCATCCACAGCAGCCAAGAGAGACAATTGAGCAACCAAACAGAAGTTTCCACAGTGAAAGGGGCTCAGACCTTTTGTTTTGGGGTCCTGCAGCAGACTGAGGGGAGCTCAGACTGTGAGCTCCCTGCCTGCTGGATCTCCCTGGTGCTGTTTGCCTAGTGACTCAAGCAGAGCAGGACATATCTCGAGGTGGAGGGACATTGAGATACCTCAAAGAGCTAAAAGTAGGACTATCATTTGATTTAGCAATCCCGTTACTGGGCATCTACCCAAAGGAAAAAAAGGCATTCTGTATAAAAGACACCTGCACTCGAATGTTTATAGCAGCATAATTCACAATTGCAAAGATGTAGAAACAACCCAAGTGCCGATCAGTACATTAGGGATTAACAAAATGTAGTATTGTATAACACGGAGTACTACTCAGCCATGAAAAAAATGATGAACTACTTATTGTTTTATCCTGGAGGGAGCTGGAGCCCATTCTTCTAAGTGAAGTATCGTAAGAATGGAAAAACAAACACCACATGTACTCACGATTAAATTGGTATTCTTAATAATTGATCAACACGAATGTGCACATATGGGAAATAACATTCATAGGGTATCAGGCAGGTGTGAGTTGGGAGTTGGGGATGTGTAAATCTACACCTAATGGATACAGTGCACAGTATCTGGGGGATGGGCACACTTGTGGGGCTGTACAAAAGCAATTTATGTAACCAAAGCGTTGTACTCCCATAATACTCTGAAATAAAAAATTTAAAAAACAATTTCATTGGATTACTTTTTATTTTTAATTTCCAATTCTGTACTGAAATCTCTGAACATATTAACAACAGTTATTTTAAAATAGTGTTTGATAATTTCAACATCTGATTCTCCTGAAGGCATGTTTCTACTGTTTAATTTTTCTCCTTGTTTATGTGCATATCTGACTGATTTTGATTTTATATGATCACTGCATAAAAAAATTGTAGTGGTAATTTGAAGCTCTGGATTGTTTTCTTCCTCCAGTGAAGATTCGACTTTGTTTCTGTAAGGCAGTTATGGTAGGGGCTTATCACTTTTACCAATCAGGTATTGAGCTATTTCAAAGCTGGATTTCACTCATTCTGAAGGCTAGAGTATTTGCCATTCAGAATTGTTCTTAAATTAGAGATCTTTGGGGATCCCAATTTAAAGGCTATGATATTTAGCAGGGTCCCTCCTCCTTCACAGGCTTTGAACTTTAATCCCTCCCCCGAACCTATGAAGTTGCCAGAGCCCTCCTCAGTTTTTCAGCTTCTCAGCCACCACCATCTGCTTAGCTTTTTTGCCTCTCAGACATAATATTTTGCTCAGCTTCTCATAAGGCAGTTTGGGATTTTCAAATGCTTTGGGGTATGTATTAGCTTCCGATAGTAGCTTAAAACAAAACACATTTATTATTTCAGAGTTTCTGTGGGTCAGGGGTCCAGGCTCAGCTTACCTGAATTCTCTGTTCAGGGTCTCATAAGGATGTAATCAAGATGTTGGACAGTCTACGTTCTCATTTGGAGGTTTGGCTGAAAGAATCTGCTTCCAAGCTCAGTTAGAGTAGTTGGCAGAATTCATTTTTTTGAGGCTATATGATTGAAGGATCCAGCATTTTGCCAGCTGGAGGTCATCCTCAGGTCACCTGCTGTTTCCTACCATGTGACATTTTCCATAGGCAGTTCACAATGTGGCAGATTACTTCTTCAAGGCCATCATGAGAGTAACTCATCTCAGACAGCTAAGACAGAATCTTACATAAAGTAAACTGATCATGAGAGTGACATCCCATTATTTTTGTTATACCATAACCAAATCAGGTGAATGACATCTCATCTCCTATTCCATATTCTATTGCCCAGAAGCAAGTCACAGGTCCCACCACACTTAAGGCCTTGATGGTGGTATGAATGGTATGAATCTCTGCAATGTGTCCAAAATGTGTTATTGGTTTTGGTTTACTATTTTTATAGTTGGAGGCAGATCTAGTGGCTTCTACCTGGCCTTTCCTTCCACAATAGCCCCCTGTATATATGTCAGAGAACAGAACCAATGTGGTGATTCTTCCAGTTACCGAGTATGTCTATTCTAATAATGCATTTCAAAAACAGATAAATAGATTCATGATGGGTATGGGTACCCAGTGGGACCACTTTGAGATGGACCTGAACTGAAACTCCATTGATCACCTGACTCTCGACCTCCATAAGCCTATACTCTGACTGTATGGACAATAGTGACATGTTGGGTCTCCAGGAATTACTGTTAGTTTAGAACCAATATGTAGTAATTCCCCCAAAGACTGATTGTTTCCCCTTCCCAAATGTACAATCACCCCAGTAAATAGTAAATGTCTTCATGGTCCTTTGGGGAAGGCTTGTAGAAGATTAATAGAATAAATTTGTGGCAGTATAGTAGGCTCCTTCTTCAAGGGGATCTGATTTCCCATTCATTCAAGGGATTTTACATTTGTGAACTGGCACAAATCTGGGAGTTGTTTGAGAGGCCACGATATCTTAGAGTTTCAAGTTAGACTTCTGTTCACTAGGCCTAGATCTGTTCTGTTTATATAGATCAAGTAAGAATTTGGTAAACTGCCCATCTATTTCTTTTTCAGGGACACCATGATCAACCAGCAAACATAAAGATATCTGTGAATCAAACTATTTCTCTCACTGCTTTGACTCTGCTAGCAATTATGGTAACCACACCCATCTTGTCTTTGGTAATTTTGTATTAGTTTCTTAGGGCTTTCATAACAAAGTACCACAAACTGGGTGGCTTAAAACAACAAAAATATATTCTATCATACTCTGGAGGACAGAAGTTTGAAATTAAGGTGTTAGCAAGGTTGGTTCTTTCTGGGATCTATTCCATATCTCTCCATTAGCTTCTGGTGGTTGTTGGCAATCCTTGGCATTCTTTGGCTTACAGCCACATCACTTTAAACTGCCTCTGTCATGCCATGGCATTCTTGCTGTGTCTCTGAGTCCAAATTTTCTTCTTATAAGGACACCAGTCATTGGATTAGGGGCCACTCTAATTTATTATGACCTCATCTTAACTTGATTATATCTGCATAACCCTATTTTCAAATAAAGTCACACTCACAGGTACCAGGGGTTAGGACTTCAACATATCTTTATGGGGAACACAATTCAAGTCGCAAAAGCAATTAAGTGCCGCCACTTGGCCCCTGTCATCTTAAAATTCTATCATTCTCATTGCATTTAGTGATCCTAGTTTTCTGGTAGCAGTTCCCATTGTAATTTCTGACCTACAGCCTGAACAAAGCTAGCTCATCAAGGATGCTGGAGTTCCGCTCAGATTTATTTCTCATAGCCACAGTAAAAAGTGTGTTCTCAAAACCCTCTCAGCCTTCCTCTACAGCATACCAAGACAGTTCTGGCATTTAACTTTCATTTACTGTAGGTTACCTTTGGATCCATGTTTCAGCCAACCAACCAAGTGAACTGTTGGAGCCACTTAAAGCCCCTCAAACTAAAACACTGAATCCAGAATATTTGCTTAATAGGCCCTGTTATGGACTGAATTAGTCCATAAAATTAGTCCTTTATATATTGAATCCCTAACTCTCAATGTGACTGAATTTGGAGATACCCCCTTTAAGGGGGTAATTAAGGTTAAATTAGGTCATAATGGTGGGTTCCTAATCCCATAGGACTAGTATTCTTTTTCTTTTATTGTCTGGTTCAAAGTGCCAAGGACTAGTATTCTTATTTAAAAATGAAAAGACACCAGAGAGCTCTTTCTCTCTACCCACATACATGTACAGAGGAAAGGCCATCTGAGGATACAGGGAGAAGGTAGCCATCTGCAAGTCAGGAAGAGAGCCCTCCCCAAAAACTAAGCCTGCTGGCTCCTTGATCTTGGACTTCAAGACTCCAGAACTGTGAGAAAATAAATTTCTGTCATTTAAGCCACTCTGCCCATGGTGGTTTGTTACAGCAGCCCAAGCTGATTAATACAGGCCCATATCAACAAATTCTGCCTGATCCAACTTTATTTTCCTTTTACCTTGATCCTATATCTTTAAGATTGATTTCCATACATATTACTTAGGTGTCTGATTATATAAATTGACAAAATCATGCAATTCTTTTGGTGTGCATAATAGTTCCTCATGTGTCATACTTTGTACTTCACCCTTCTGGGACTGCTGGGACTTGAGTCTAGTTATAGGTCTAGAAGCAAAGAGAGGGAGTGTTGATTGGTCTTAAAGAGGATCAGCAGTGCCTTACAAGTCAACTACCTCAGAGAAAGCTATCATTTTTTTTTTTTAAGCAAAGGAGGGTTAACCTTCTCAGGCACGGGTGGAAGGGCTGCTTCTACTAACAAAGAAGGCTGAGCAGAACTCAGGTGTTAGAGGTCCCCATTTATCACAATCTGTGCATTTGACCCCATTCCAGTTTTAGGACCTCATTCTTTCCCAATCAATGTCCTAACTTTATTCATACAGATGCTGCAAGGCTGAGAAATCAGTTTGCATAATTCAGTCACTGGAAGGGAGAGGCCCTAAGTTTGGTTTTCAGGACTTCGTGGCCACAAAAGGAAGATTAGAATTTCTTTCAGGTGAGAAATAGAAGCTTTCAGGTCCTTTATGTGAACACTAAGCTGGGAATTCAAATCCTTTCCCTATTTTCTCCAGCATAGTTAGGAGCCACCAGCCAATCCCATTGCACTCCTTGGCTTGACTAAAATGTTCTAAGGCATCAAATACATTGCCACCCGGAACCTTGCTTTTATAAGTATTTGATTAAGAATATCTAATGGTGATATTTTGTGTATTTCTGTTGCCACATCATGCCATCGACTACCAGTGACCTCTTTGCCACTGGAAACAAACTCATTAGTGCTTTTAAATTTAATCATATTAAAGAACCATTTTCAGAAGACTCAAAGTCAAATCAAGAACTCATATTTAAGATTGTATCACTCTGGAACAATTTTTGGTACTAAAATCTGTATCAGTTAGAGTTTAATCAGAGAAGTAGAACCACTAGGATCTATCTATATCTATAT
>NW_012143634.1:3294577-3330153 GCF_000956105.1 Propithecus coquereli | reverse complement strand
GATACTTTGTTCAAAGCAGGATCTAAACTAAGACTACACTTATATGAAAATATTAATCAAGCTGGGAGAATGTGCAGTTATAAAGATTAACTACGAGCTTAAATAGGTCAAAATCACATTAAATATCTAGGAAACTTCAGAACTCCACAAATTAAAAGTATATAATATATGAATGCAAATTGTTTTTCTTTATTAATGAGGTTGAAATGGGATTTGTCTGGCACAAATGTCTGACTCTGTATATTCAAAATGATTGTAGCCAAAGCAAAACGTTTAACAGAAAGATAAATTTAATGTTAACAAGCACATTTAATAATTATCCCAGGAAAGATTATAGGTAATTTAATGGAACTATTTCTCAAATAATGTGTGATAGTCAATAGTTTAAATGCACCACGGAGACATTTATCTCAGAGATTCAGCAAAGCAGCATCAACTCTGGTGTCAGAATAAAAACTTCCAGATTCTGGTTGCAGAAGATACTGAGCATTTACTCTCCATTTGTAGTAAGAGTTGCTCAATTTTTTTCTCTAAGATATCCCAGAACCTTCCTGAGACTTCATGCAATTCACACAGTCATTCGACAAATATTTATTGAGCCACTACTACATGCCAGGCACTCTTCTAGGTGCTCTTTATATAGCAGAGAATAAAACAGATGAAGAATTTGTTCTCAAGAAACAAGCCTTCCATTGAGATGGGTGTGTATATGCATGTATGTGTATGTGTGTCTAGTTGTGATAAGTGCTATTGAGAGAAAATGTGGCAGGGTAAAAAGATAGAGTGTTATACAGCAGGGTGCTAGAGCCTTTTTAGATCAACTATTCAGGGAAAGTCCACCAACAATGTGACCTATAAGCAGAGATTTGTATCAATTGAGGAAGTGAGTGAATGGGGGTTTCTAACGGAGAAATTCTAGCATTCTAAAGAGAGGAAATCATAAATGCAAAGGCCCAGAAGATTGGAGCCATTAATATGTCAGAGGTACAACAAGGAGGCCTTAGTGTCTGGAATAGAACAAGCCAGGGAAAGAGAATTGGGAGGTGAAGTCAAGAAGATCCAGGGGCTAAACTCAGAGACCATGGTTAGAATTTTCTTCTGAGGGACAAGAGAAGCCGCTGGAGGGTTTTGAGCAGAGTGGCACAATCGAGCTGACTTTTTTTTTTTTTTTTTGAAGGACCTTTGTTTGCTTTGTGACAAATTCGTGATAAGGAGACAATAGTGGAAACAGAGAGAGCAATGAGGAGGCTAATGCAGTAAACCAGGAGACTAGGGTAATAGTGATGGAAATAGGGTGAAGTAGTTGGATTCCAGGATTCCGTGTATATTTTAAAATCGAGATTATGAGATTTGTTAATAGATGCTATGTGGGGTGAGAGGAAAAAAAAGTCAAATTAATATAATTATTTTTTAAAACTTCATATTTAACTTCTCTCTCTCTCCTCCTTTTGCTCAACAGAGTCGTCTTTTATTTCCCTCCAAATGCTTAGCATCCTTACACTTGCCTGTAGCTTCCTAAAGCACTTAGTATGCCCCATACCCCTACAGTGGGGTACCCAATCCAACTCTACCACTTCTACTCCTCTATTTTTCCTATAAAAACACTGTGCACTCTGTATTCCTGCCTATTCCTTATTCAATGCTCACCTTGCCACTCCCTTCAAAGCCTTATGCCCTGAGACTACTTTTTCATTTGTGTATGAAGCATAAAGAATCTGATGTAATTAACTCATATTCAGGTAGAGATGACTAACAAGCCTAGATTAAAACAGTTTTCTTAGGGGGGAGGTGGTATATTAAAGAGCTCTGAAATCACTCAAATGATCCCTTTTCTTGTGGTAAATACTCTTAAATAATGGTGAGTTCTATAATCACTTGCAAATTACACTTCGTTGGTGACTACCCCCTACGCATGCAGGTCTTATACTGACTTTGCCCAGGGCTCAGGCTTTATCACAAAAGGAAGCTATGAGAAATAAATTATGAATCATTGTTTTTAAAGAGCAACTCCATTACAGCTTGCTTACCATTATGAATAAATTAAGAAAAGAGATGAAATATGTGAACAAACCCCTCAGAAAGACAGATCTTTGTTCCTGTTTAGAGCCAGCAATTTTGAAATCCAGTTACAGCAGCCTGTCTTGGTATAGATGCCTAGGGAAGGGCTTGGCACTTAACCTCATATATCGTCTAAGCTAGGGTAATATTGGGGTCTCCTTTCATTTTATCACTTCAAATTATCAATTGACACAGCTGGCATTTAGTTTCTATTATTCTCTCTTTTCAGGGTAAGTTTTTTTGGGGGTGGGTGTTGCAGTGGGGAGGAAAATGTAGATACTTTTGATTCAAATCTGGCTTAACTTTATATTTTTCGTTTGGGGGAACAAAAAAAGTAATAAAACTGAAAACTTAAAAAAATCTCTTATTACTTGCCATCTCTTTTTCATTTGGGAAAATATGAACAAATAAACTTTTATAGGTTTTGTAACTGGATCCAGGTATCCACTGAGTAACTAGATATCGCAGAGCTAGAGGCAGTTTCTTCTATTTCAATTCTGTCATAGCGATGAAAGCATATATTCTTAAAAGCACACGTCATCTTAAATGGAGGATGGTGCATCAAAAAGAAGCTGGCTATACCGGGTCAGGTTGCTAGTTTCTCATATAATATCCACTTTACCTTTCTCTTTTGGTTAAAAATCCTTGATTTGATTAGAGGAGATAATAGACCTAGTCCAAAATTTATATTTCCCAATCTCTTGTGCTCCTAGGTTTGGCCAAGTGACTAAAACCTTGTAGGGATCAAGAGAAAACTTCTTCTTCATCCTCTAAAGTTTTGCTGAAAATCAACTAAAAAAAGGCAGATTAATAGGTAAAAAATCACCCAAATTTATTAATGTGCATGGGAAGAAAAATCAGTGATTGCTCCACCACATAATGGGTACAGATGCTTATATATATTTCTTAGGGGAAAGGGAGATGGGGAGGTCTGGATGATTCTAGGTTAGTGAATAATTTTTATGGAATTCAATGGGCTTAAAGAACATACAGTGGCCTGGGACAAAGACTGTTGGGCCTGCAGAGCAGACAATAGTTTGTGACAAGTCTATCCAGGTGTGAATAGGCTTCTGTTTTTTTTCCTGTGATAATGAGTTCAGTTAATGGAAATGCAGGAAAGGGAGCAGAGGTAATTGCTGTCTTCTTTGGTGGGTCTGAAGTTTAGACAGATAAGGGAACTTCAGAAAACAACTTCATCCTGTGCTTTGGGAGAGGACAGAGGACTAAGAGACAGGAGGCAGGGAGGTCACAGAGACTTTGAGCTTCTTGTTCAATTTAGCATGTCAAAGTGCCATATTTTGGTATATCAGTTTCTGAGCCCCAACATTTCCCTATCTGAAACTAGAAGTATCCATACACTAAAAACATAGTTGGTGATTGTGGAGAAAAAAAAATCGCGCCAGTAACTGAATGACAAAGGATCCTATAAAATAAGTCTCTGATTTTTGCAAATAGACCAGTGTAACTAAACAGTTGTATTTCTTTTGAGAAGATTGCATTGCAGATGGGCTCTCAAAGCTAGGCCTCTATGTATTGCATAGGTAAACAGATCTTTAATAAGAGGCATCTCTATGGAAACAGAAGAAAAACAAAGGTCAACATCTGAAGCAGACTATAAGCTATTCCTTCTAGAGTATTGAGGGTAGTCAGCTGAGAAGACCAGTGGCAACCTGACAGATTTTCCTTTATTGTAGTTTGTGCACAAGGTTTGTCGAAATATAAGCTGTTGTGATGATTTTTCTTCAAAACCAAGTTGACTAGCTTCAGCTTTCAAGGCCTCAGGAAAAGGCAGTTTTAATTTCAGTGAATCCAAGTCAGAAAAAGATGGAGGAAAATTTGGAAATGTTACTTTGGAGACTTGTAGCCAAGAAAGAATTCAGGATTCAGTCCAAATTGTAGGCAAATAATAAAAACTCAAAAACAATGGACAGGGCTAAAATCTAATAAAAAGTATACTATAGTTTTCTTCTGAAACATAATTTGTCTCTCTTCAGGCCTCATTTTTACCAAAGATAAATCATAGTAGGATCAATTTATTTTCAAAATAAGTTCCAGTCTTATTGGCCTGATTATGTGCATAAAGTGCAGCAAGAATAGTGATTGGCCATACAGGCTCTTTTTTTTTTATTTCAGCATATTTTGGGGGTACAGATGTTTAGGTTATGTATGTTGCCCTTGCCCCCCCACCCCCCCAAGTCCAAGTTTCAAATATGTCCATCCCATACAGGCTCTTTTTAAGTTGGCTTTGGTGGAACTTTTTCACAAAGAATCTCAGATTAGACTTTTAAAAGCCTCTCAAGACTAGGAAGACAAGCCAATGATTTGCCATCAGACTATACCTATAATACCTGTGTGAATTGAGTGAATTCCTCTCTTCTTGAGATCCCCCAAATATCTTGAGGTTCCTGGGTCTGTCAGAAAGTGACATTCTTTACTTACCATAATGTCACAAACCCTGTATGGGAACCTCACAGACAAAAGTATGAGGTCAGTCTTTTTCTCAGTCAACTTCCAAGTCAACTTCAATCCTCTGGTCACATTCGAAAATATGCCATTCCAGTCAAAATCTTGGTAAAATAACCAGTACCTCCAATTGTTCCCTGTTACCAAAGAAAATAGAGTCTTATTAAACTTATTCAAATAACTATATTGCCATGAAATAATAATATTCATGAATATAGTTTTGAATTCAGGAGAAACCAGGTAGGGAGAAAGTAAATGTTTCAGTTTTGCTCACAAAAGTATACTTTACACAATTGCTATAAACTATAAATAGCTCAAAAGAAAAAAAAAAGTTTTCTTGACTCCAGAAAACAAAACATAAAAAGAATCAACAATGCTTCAAACAAAAAATCATAAATTTTTTTTTCAGTCCTCCATCAGTTCAGTCCCATGTAATTAATTCTTGTGTTGTTTGGTGTTGGAGTTAGCAATCTTGAAGAACTCACCAGTTTTTTTTTATTAGAGTTCTAAAAATTTTTACCTAGTTTCATAGTATTATCTCCTAAGTTATCAGAAAACTCTATTTAGAATATTTGTCAGGGTCCTTTCCATGAATTTCCTTGAAGACACAACACTTTAGGATTTGCAAAGAGCTTTTAGAAAACAACAAAAGCATCAGAGTAAAACAATTTACTGAATATACTAAGACATACCAGATTTCTAGGAGTCTCGTACAATTTTGGAACACATATTAATAACGCCTCCATAGAAATATAACCAAAGATTACTAAAGTTATGTGAACTTGAAAAGCATTTTGGCTAGTTATTTAATTTATATGTGCTCATTTATTTATAAGTCAATTTGGTACCATGTAGGCAATACACAAATAGACAAGTATACACACGTGTACATAAAAATACAAACACGGATAAAGACTTTATATTTTTGATTTTATAATTTTAGCCATGAAACAGATGAAACTCACTAGTTTAAAAGGACAGCAATATTAAAGTGTGCCTCTGTAAATGGAACGACTTAGTTTGCCTGTCCCACATGGCCAAAGCCCTTACTGAGTTTTACCAGAAAACGAGATAGCAAATTTACATTTCAAGGCACAGAGACAGAATTAAAGTTTTTTAAAGAATGGTCTTGGTCACGTTAGCTACATTAAGATTAGAAATGGATGCCAAGAAAACACAAAATTATGGGAATTTAACACAGGATTTTATAAGGAGACCAATTTCATTTAGATAGGTAGCTTCTAATTTAGTCTTTGTTTTCTAACTGGACCTCTGTGCTCAAGGTAGAGCCCATAAATGAACAGGGCCAAGGAAGCATTTGCAGCTTTCAGGGCCTAATATGTAAATATGAGTAAAGCAGACACAGCTAGAAGGCAGAAAATCCAGACCCCAGAAATCAAGGATAACCACTTTTACACTGAATCCTGGGTCCTCAAAAAGAGGGAAACACCATGGAACCAAGCCACATAATACTTCCCCAGTGCACCTCATATAAGGACATTCCTCCAAGGCTGGTGAGCACCCCAATGCCAATCAGTCTACTCTGTGATCAGCTGATCCCCCATGGGAATCTTATTCGTTAGTGGTGAGTGTTTCCAAAGCCTCCAAGTGTTCAGACTGTACCTTTCTTATCTAAATATGCAAAGAAACAAGTAGCCTCCTACAATAATAACCATTCACTGGACCCGTTGTCAGCCACCACCAAAACTGCAGCCCTCACCAGTGACCCACCAGGCATTGCATACAAAAAGGTCAAGTGATCCCTCACAATACAAAGTAACCTTCGGTACCCCCAAAGTCAAAGAGATCAGGTAACACAGTGCAAAAAGTGGCCAAGCTTCAGATCTAAGGGGAACCTGCCCATGACTCCTGGAGCTTTATGAGGAAAAAAGAAGACCCCAAAAAGGGAGTCTGTGGAACTTTTTTGTGTGTTCCTCAAGGGGTCTCAGACTCACTAGAACTGCCTTCTAGATCTCTTCATGTGGTATCAAAGGTGACAAAAAAGAAGGAAGAGTAGAAGCAAATGGGAGAACAAGTCTTAGAGGAGCCAATTTGAGGAGATTTTAAGCTTTACAAAAGCCAATGCAGTTTTACATTTTTCTCAATAAAAATCATAGCAACAAGGATTGAAGGAAAGAGAGAGACCAAACATATAATTAAAAAGGGATTTCAGTTGACTGAAAAAAATTCTCAGCAACAGGATCCAAAAGAGAAAAAGCAGAAAGTTTTTTTTTCAAAAAAAATTATAGCCTGAATATTAGCTTTTAATTAAGCTGATTTCTGACTATAGAGCTCTTTAAAGAAAATCTTTTCAAATCTCTTATTATCAGAATTTGACCAGGACAAAAAGTCAACATTTATGGTCTTTAAATTTGTTCCTTCTTTCTTGCTTTTAAACAAAAGGTACACTTTTAAGTGATTCATGAAAACCAGTAAGGCTTAGCCAAGGTTATGGCTTAACCAAGGATGCAGGAGGTATCTCCAAAGAGGGGCAAAGTAATACTCACAAGATGCAGAATTACTCCAAAGACAGCTCAAAGAAAGGAAAGTTTTGCTAGCCACAAATAGAGTAACATCCACATTTCTGTCCGGCTATATTCTCTAGCATCTCAGCTTCTCAGCTGACCATCTACGCACAAAGGCTTGAAAGCCTCTTGTGCCCCACACACAGAAGAATACAGAAAACCAAAAGCTGTCCACAGAAGGGGAAAGGATCAATTACAAATGGGTACCCCAAAAAGCCAAGAGTCACACAAATATAAAACTAATTTTTTATAAATGTTTCTTTTCCTGAGTTAAAGAAGTTAGATCTGCAGGGATTGGTTCTCTCATTAGGAATCAAAACTGGGCCATGGTGATGAAAGTGTGAAATCCTAATCACTAGACTACAGGATCAAGTGTATTTTTAAATAAATCCTGTAGGGAATCCAAAGCAGGCAGTTTGAGTATACAAAGGATTTTAACTATGTTTTAGGTCAGATATTTGCTTTTAAATTTTGTCAAGAGAATTTCTAAGGCTAGTCATTATACCAGTGTATGCCTTTTCTAAATTTGATCCTCCCATAAATCAAGTAAGGCAATTGTTTGGAATAAGAGATCTCTAAAATCTTTTAATAAATGTAAGGATCTTTCTAATTGAAAGGATCCATCTTTTGGTCACTGATAATTAGAATTTCCAGTGGTGTACTTATTCTAATAGCAACTCAATTCCATAAGCCTTTTCATGGAAAGCCCGGGAAGTAATTTTCCAGGTTTAGAATAAGTTTTTACTATATAAGCAAGAAGCGTTCCTGGAGAAGGCATAGAGGAGGCAGTTGCAATGATCCCAAAAAAATTCACTCCCAGGAGTAGGCTAAGATAGCAAAAGGTTCTTGATGCCACAGATGGGTAAGGATGGTGTGTGTTTGTACTTCTTGTACAAACAAGAAGTACAGTATCCCGCAAATTTGTGGAGGGTCACCAGTCATAGACCTGCTAATCCATGACACTGGGTATGCCCTCCTGGGATTAGACTTTCCCAGAACTAACCAGGTAACAACAGTTGGAAGGACAAAAGCCCCTTATAAATGGGACTTCTTATTAAGGCAAACTCTCCTGAGAACTTGACATGTTTGAAACAAAACGTGTGCTGCTTAAAATCTTGCGTGTCTCAGGTTCCTACCCTTTTCAGACTGGCCACTGTATGTGACCCCAAAAATTATGCCCCTCAGATTGTGAAGACCAAGACAGAGTGCTCTACTTGGTCAGAAGTCAAGCTCTCAAGGACATAAAACAAGACAAGAGGGGAATCTCATCTGGTTTTTATTTTGAGGACCCACAGCAAAGTGTGTCTAAATAGATGCTAGTCTGGTCAGAACTGTAAAACTGACCAGTCTGCAGGGCCCAGCTTAAACAATGGGCTTATAGGGATTTTAGGCCCATGTTCTACCCTATAATTCCCCTCTTTATGACAGAACACAGAAAAATAAAGACTACTTTTGAGAGGAAAAGGGTCAGAAAATATGAATATTTCTACCAAAAAGTATAGCAGAGTTGCTACACTCAAGACTAGTCACACAAATCCTTTGTCCCCATTAATCAAGATTTTGGAGAGAAAAAAGAAACAAACAGTAATTTTCACCATCCACTCAACCATATTCTACAGAGAAAGAGGCCTGGAGCTTGGCTGGTAAGAATTTCTTACCATTCTGCCATCTTGTCAGATCTTGGGTTCCCTTGACTGCGGCTTCCAGAAGAGCGAAAAAGCTTTGGTATTCTGCTCATTGCATTAAAACTGTAGGCAGTAAGGAAAAACTTCCTCTTTGCCCTCTAAAGTTTTGCTGAAAATCAACTGAAAAAAGGCAGATTAATAGGGGAAAATGTATACAAATTTATTAATGTGCACCGAAGAAAAAATCACAGAGTGATTACCCTACCACACATGGGGTACAGATGCTTGTATACTCTTCTTCTTAGGGAACAGGAAAATGGGGAAGTATGGCTGAATATACGGGAGTAGTAAATAATTTTTATGGGAATTCAATGGACTTAAAGAACATACAATGGCCTAGGATAAAGTCTGTTGGGTCTGAAAGTAGACAATAGTTTGTGACACGTCTGTCCAGGTATGTTGACTGACTTTAGTCTTTCTTTCGGTGGTATGAGTTCAGTTCATGAAAACTCAGGGAAGAGACCAGAGGTAATTGTTTTCTTCTTTGGCAGGTTTGTTCTTTAGGCAGATAAGGGAACTTTAGAGAACAAATTCCACCTGTGCTTTTGGAGAGACAGAGGATTAAGAGACAGGAGTCGGGGAAGGTCAGAGAGACCTTGAGACTTCTTATTCAGTTTATCATGTGAAAGCACCATGTTTTGGAGTATCATTTTCTCAACTCCAACAACCTGCCCAATGAAATAAGAATTGAGGTGGAGTTGTTGGGAGAGAATTTTGGAAATGCACCCGCAAAGGTAAAGAGACAACTGGCAAATACTCCTTTTACATATCCCATTCTTGCTTTTTAACCTTGAATTTGATGAAATTACTAAACCTCTAGCAGTCATCTTAGATCATGAGGCAACCTCGAGGAGATAAGTCACTTGCTAAGAATACCATAAGAGGAGAGAGAGGGACATTATATCCCCAGTGATTGTGAATCCTCCCTGCCAGTGATGCATGGAATATATTTAGACTTCTTTTTTTTTTATTTCAGCATATTATGGGGGTACAGATGTTTAGGTTACATATGTTTCCCTTGCCCCCCCTCCCCCCTAAGTCCGAGTAGACTTCTTTTACTAAAGAGAAAGATAAACTTGTAGTCCTTGTAAGTAACTATTACTGAAAGTAACTATTAGGAGCAGTCATGTGTCATTTCTAAATGATACAATGGTTTTCTGTATACTGACTTATCTTTGGAAGGCAAAAAATAATAAGCTAACATTTTTATGCATTAAATATACATTTTTAACTTACTTCTCCAGCCATTACTGTTATTGCCCAAAGGACTCATGAACAAAGTGTCCATACTGGCAGGGATGAAGTTTATACATGGGTTCAGCAACATGGACTACCACTCACCAAGGTTGACCTGGCTATAGCCAATGCTGAGTCTCCAATCTGCCAATATCATAGATCAACACTGTGTCCCTGATATGGAAGCATTACTCAAGGTGATGAGCCAGTTACCTGGTGTCAGGTTGATTACATTGGGTAGCTTCTATCATGGAAGGGGCAGAGTTTTGTTCTTACTGGAATAGATACTTAGTCTGGATATGAATTTGCCTTCTCTGCACAAAATTCTTCTAGTAAAACTACCATCCATGGACTTACAGAATGCCTTATCCACCATCATGGTATTGCACACAGCATTGTGTCCAATCAAGGAACTCACTTCACAGCAAAAGAAGTGCTGCAATGGGCCCTTGCTCTTGGAATTCACTGATCTTATGATGTTATGGTGTTCTCCTTCATTCTGAAACATCTGGCTTGATACAATGATGGAATGGACTTTTGAAGGTTCAGTTACAGTAACAGCTAGGTGGCAATACATTGCAGGGCTGGGGTAATGTTCTCCAGGAGATTGCATATAGTCTAAATAGTGTCCAATATATTGCACTGTTTCTCCCCTAGCCAGTATTTATAAAACGAGGAATCAAGGCATAGAAATGGGAGTGGTTTCTCTCACTATTACCCCTAATGATATACTAGAAAACTTTTTACTTTCCATTCCTGAGACTTAAGTCTTGAAGCCTTATATCCAAAGAGAGAAATGTTTTCCATCAGGGAACCCAACAATGATTCCTCTGAACTGGCAGTTGAGACTATTGCCTGGATGCTCTGGGTGCCTTGTACCACTGAACAAAAGGCAGAGAAAGGAGTTATTGTCTGGCCAGGGTGATTAATCTTGATACCAAGGGAAGATTGAGTTTCATCTAATACATAATAGGGGCAAGAATAAGAATGTCTGGGATGGCCGGGCACGGTGGCTCACGCCTGTAATCCTAGCACTGTGGGAGGCCGAGGCGGGTGGATCATTTGAGCTCAGGAGTTCAAGACCAGCCTGAGCAAGAGTGAGACCCCGTCTCTACCAAAAATAGAAAGAAATTAATTGGACAGCTAAAAATATATAGAAAAAAAATTAGCCGGGCATGGTGGCACATGCTTGTGGTCCCAGCTACTCAGGAGGCTGAGGCAGTAGGATCGCTTGAGCCCAGGGGTTTGAGGTTGCTGTGAGCTAGGCTGATGCCACGGCACTCTAGCCCAGGCAACAGAGTAAGACTCTGTCTCAAAAAAAAGAATGTCTGGGATACAGGAGATCTTTAAGGTGCCTCTTAGTATTCCAATGTTCTGTGATTAAAGGTAGTAGAAAACTACAACAACCCAATTCAGGCAGCACTACTAATAGCCCAGATTTTATATGAGTAAAATCTGGCACTACTAATAGGCCAGACCCTTCAGCAATGAAGTTTTGCGTTACCTCATAAGGTAAAGACCCAAAAGATGTGAGGCATTTGTTGTGGGAAAAAGGAATGTGGGATGGGTAGTGAAAGAATGTTATTATAAATACCATCTTATGCCCACATGACTATGGCAGAAATGAGGAAAGTAATAGTTATGAGCATTTATTCCTTATTTTAATATCTATATCTAATAATTTAATTTTTATTTTGATTGCTTTCCCTCTGTCATCCCCTTATCATCTAACATAAGATCCTGTTAATAATTGTTAACTTTATATCATATTGAAGTTCCAAAATATAAAACAAGGTATATGAATCATAAAGGAGAAGAATGAACATCATCGAAAGGCACAAAAGGACTTTGTACCCTCTTCTGGGAAAAGAATTGGTGTGTTTTCTGTTTTATGTAGGATAGTTCTATCATTTTTGGTGGAAGTATATCTTTTGTTATTTTCTTTGTTTGGAGATTAAGTGTGGTTCCAAGAGATGTGTTTTTGTGAGTTGAAAGTCATCACAAATGGACTGTGGTAGCTTTATAATGTGTCGCCTTGGTTAGCTTTAACTAAATTTTCCAGAATTCATTCTCTTGTTCCTGGTCAGGTTGGGCCACAAGTATACTCTACATCAATTGCATTAATTGTCCACTGTTGTAATTCAATCATTAATGTACCTGTGGTTAACAGAATAAGGGACCTCCAAAATGTCCACATTTTAACCCCTAGAATCTACGATATGTTATGTTAAAAGGCAAAAGGGGAATTAAATTTGTAGATGAAATTAAGATCACTAATCAATTGACCTTAGAATAGGGAGACTATCCTGGATTATCAGTGTTGACCCAATGTTATCACAAGGTTCCTTAAAGTAAAAGTGGGAGGCAGAAGAGGAGTCAGTGTCAGAGTGATTTGATGTGAGAAAGAATTGACCATCCACTGCTGGATTTGAAGATGGAGAGTGCCTTGAGTGAAGGAATATGACAGCCTCTAGAAGCTGGAAAAGGCAAGAAAATGGATTCTCCTTTAGAGCCTCCAGGAAGGAACATAGCCTTGCCTGCACCTTGATTTTGGTCCAGTGAGACCCATTTTGGACTTCTGACATCCAGACCTATAAGAAAATACATCTATGTTGTTTTAAGCTATTAAATTTGTGATAGCAGCAATAGAAATCTAATGCAGTACACTTATTGGCCTTCCTCCATTCTCTGTCTCAATTACTTACTTCCTTGCTATTTTTTCTTGGGTCACTTCCCAAATAAACTAATTGTATCTTAATTCTTGTCTCAGTTCTGCTTTCAGGAAATCCAAATGAAGACATTTTCCCTCCCCAACAAATTCCACTGGTGTGACCAAGGATATGTAAAAATAGGATGTAATCTGTATATCGATTAGGAAACATGGATAGATATTATTAAAAACAGGCCAAAAATACAGTGTGAAAATTGTCTTGGACTGAGGGAAGTGATAACTATCAGATAATTTCAACAAGATTGGTTGGCAAGAAAAGGAAGTAAGCAGTTACTATTACTCCATAGAACCAGGAAAATCCCCACCTCTGATAAGGAAGAGCTATAAAAAAAAAATGGCTTCGGGACAAAGTAGGTGTGACAAAAGTCAAAGCACACCAGAAATCACATCAAAACTTGGAAAGGTAGCTAAACAGAGCATTCACTCCTAGCATTCTCTTGATGCAAACAAAAGGAAGTGAAAATTTTATTATGATGGATTCTTATATGAGTAAATCTAACAGAAGAAGGTTGGGTTCCCACAAGCTACACATAAAAATTAAAATAAAAACATTGGAAAATGCTTCAGGACATTAATCTGGACAAAGATTTCTTATGCAAAACCTCAAAAGCACAGACAACCAAAACAAAAATAGACAACGATTATATCAAGCTAAAAAGCCTCTACACAGAAAAGGAAACAATCAACAAAATGAATAGACAACCAAAAAATGGGAGACAATGTTTGCAAACTATTCATCTGACAAAGGATTAATAACCAGAATATATAAGGAGTTCAAATAACTTAATAGGAAAAAAATAATCAGATTAAAAAATGGGTGAAAGATCTGAACAGACATTTCTCAAAAGAAGACATACAAATGGCCAACAGATAAGTGAAAAAGTGCTCCACAACACTAATCATCAAAGGAATGTAAACGAAAACCACAATGTGATATTATCTCACCCCAGTTAGAATGGCTTGTATCAAAAAGACATGCAATAAGAGATGCTGGTGAGGATGTGGAGAAAGGGGAACTCTCATACATTGTTGGTGGGAATATAAATTAGTACAGTCACTATGGAGAACAGTATGGAGGTTCCTCCAAAAACTAAAAATGAACTTTCATATGATCCAGCAATCCCACTACTGGGTATATATCCAAAAGAAAGGAAATCAGTATATCGAAGAGATATCTACATTGCCATATTTATTGCAGCACTATGTACAGTAGCCAATATATGGAATCAACCTAACTGTCCATGAATGGATGAGCCTTTTCACCTTTCCAATTTGCTTCAAATACCGAATGATCATAGAATGGTCAATGCTGAGTACTTCGGTAACTTCTCATGTAGTTGTAAGAGGATTAGCTTCGATGGTTGCTCTCAATTGGTCATTGTCGACTTCCGATGGCCAGCCACTGTGCTCCTCATCTTCAAGGCTCTTGTCTCCTTTGCAAAACCTCTTGAACCACCACTGCACTGTATCTTCGTTAGCAGTTCCTGGACCAAATGCGTTGTTGATGCTGCGAGTTGTCTCTGCTGTGTTATGACCCGTTTTGAACTCCAATGAGAAAATTGCTCAAATTTGCTTTTTGTCTAACATCATTTCCATAGTCTAAAATAAATATAAAATAAACAGCAAGTAATAAGTCATTAGTAAAAAACATAAAGCGAGAAATGGATATTAAAATGATGTATAACATAACCACATTTATTTAAGAATGTATTCCAATATCAAACGGCAAATTTCAACGAGAGAACCGCAATTACTTTTGCACCAACCTTATATTATTTTATATATATATAGAGAGAGAGAGAGAGAGATTGGTTTATTTTTAAGAAATTGGCTCACGCGATTGTGAAAGCTTGGTGTATTAGTCTGTTTAGAATGCTATAACAAAATGCCCTTAAATGGGTAACTTATAAACAATAACAAATTTATTCCTCACAGTTCTGGAAGCTAGGAAATCTACAATCAAGGTATCAAAAAATTTAGTGTTTGGTGAGAGCACTCTTCCTTGTTCACAGATGGTACCTTCTGTGTTCTCATATGGTAGAAGGGGTGAGGGAGATCTTGTGTCTCTTTTATAACAGTACTAATTCCATTTATGAGGTCTTCACCCTTATGATTGGCTCACATCCCAAAAACCCCACCTCCTAATACTATCACCTGGAGTGTTAAAATTTCATCATATGAATTTTAGGGGGACACAAACATTCTTAACATAGCACTTGGTGAATCCAAAACTGAATAAGTTAGGCCAACAAACTGGAGATTCACAGAAGAATTGCAGTTTGAGCCCAAAAATGGTCTGCTAACAGAATTCCTTCTTGCTCAGAGGAAGTCATTTTTTGTTCTAGTGATTATGTGAGGCTCACGTACATTATGGAGGGTAATCTGCTTTACTCAAAGTCTAACAATTTAAATGTTAATCTGATCCTAAAAACACCTTTGCAGAAACATCCTGAATAATGTTTGACCAAATATCTGAGCACCATGGACCAGCCAAGTTGACATATATAATTAACCATAAGACTAATTCCCAGGCTCTTTCCTAGGAAGGAAAATCATCCTGACACGTGCACACCATGTCGCCAATGTGAATGAGCTAGCCTGTGGGGGAGGTTGTTTGAAACCAATCTAAATCCTGTGAAGTTCTGTTTGAGCTGTACCCATCAGGACTCATACATGCAGCCACTGAAAAGAAACCATTTGGAAAGTCAATTAACTTTCCTTTCAAGAGGGCTTTCTCTCCATAGCTCACCCCTCACTCCATGTGGACAATTTAATTCAACCTTTAACAAAATATTGCTACAGCAAATAGGAGCACTTTCACATTCTCATTTTCTAGGACTAGAAAATTTGGATTCTGACACATAATTCATCTCAAATTTCAGTATTCGAAGAACTTGAAGTTCCGTCAGTAAAGCTGAGGCTATAAAAAACTATTGGACTTTTGAAAAATCCTCTGAACATCTGAACAAAATAAAAGGGCCATTTGGAGATTCAGAATAAGTGTATCCATGTGAAGCAGTTTTATACCAAGAAAAGTTAACAGTTTTAAAAAAGTCTAATTTGCATCTTCAAAGAGATTTCTTGGAATTCTGAACCCATTGAAAGAATATCATATAACATTAGGAAAGATTGTATTCAGATAAAAACTAGGATTACTAAAATTAAACATACAATGGAAGCAGTAAAGAGTAGATTGAAAAATGCAAAAAAAATTCATTTCTCTTAGAACAATTGGGAAAAGGACGAAAGGATGAATAAATTAAGCTTGTGAATAAAAACATAAGTATATATTTTTCTTCTATATTTTGCACAAAATCAGATGATGCAAACTAAATATAACAAGAATTCCAGGAAAATATTCTGTTTTCTCCTCCACATCCCCTTGGCACCTTTCCTAGCCTGCTCTTCATCCCACGAGGGTAACCTGTGTAAAATGGTTTCAAGGGACTTGCTGTTGGGTTCAGTCTATGAAAGGCACTTGCAGGAGACATGAGCATAGGAGGAGAGTAAGACCCACATATCTATTCCTCCAGTTGGCCACGGTTAACAGTGACCATGTTATTTTAGGGAAGGTTACTGCTCCTACATGTAGCCCTTTCATAGACACAATGACACAGCTGAAGCCCACAGCTCTTTCCAAGTCTTTGAAAACACTCCTTCCTTCTACCTTTTCAGACTCAGGGGTGGTAATGGATCCCCAGTTATTTTTTCTAGGTGCTTCACCATCTCTGTTTACTTTAACCATTTCCATACCATTGTAACTCGTTAAACTCTACTCAATTACTCTATTTGAGAATTCCATCATTTTTATGCTACTGGGATCCTGACTGATGCAAGCAATAATTAAAATGCAATAGCAAGAACAGAGGAAAAACTTGAGGCTTTAGATCAGAGTGGCCTAGATAGTAGGAGGAGTTAATGAAATAGGTTCTTGCTGTGAAATAGTAAGAAAAATATGAAGGATACAGCAAATATTTAAACAAAAAGAAACATAAAATCATTCAGGCTAGAGGAAAACAAGTTACCTATGATAAAATAATTTTAAAAGGTCAGGATGACATCAGATCTTTCTTCTGTAACACTAATTGTCAGAAGACATTGAAATTCCATAACAAAATTGTGAAAGAGCCTATCTAAATTACTATTCATGGAACAGAAAGCCACCCATAGCCATGCAAGCACTTATAAAGTGTACAATACACAAAAAGCTCTGAGTAATGTTTTCAAGAAAGGCATAAACACTGACATACCAAAAAATGAATCATGGTAAACAATTCCAATAGAGAAAAAATGGGATTTAAAATCAATTGTGACGGGGGAAAAAGATGCTGACTAGAGACATCACTTGCTAGACTATCCCGGTGTGAAAGTAGGATATTGGATGAAGGAGAGGGGAGGAGAGATGCAGCTCAGGTGTGGATCACAGTGAAAGGTGATGGAGCCTGCCGGTGACCTCAGAGTGGAAACTTGCGAAGCAGAGAAGGAAGAAGATAAAGAAGAGGAGATATTGGTGAGGATCAAACCCAGAGAGGCTGAGAGCCCTTGAAAAGGGTAAAGTGGGTTCCCCTCTCCCCACTACGTGTTTTCAGTGACCAGTGGGCCACCAAGTTTCCTGGAGGCTTTTCCAACCCCCATAAGCCAAGGCATGGTGGCAAACATGGAATAGTGAGGAGAACTTATGTGATCCAGGCGCTTGGACAGTGCATGGGGGGAGGGGGATCCCCTTCTAGGAGAGTGATAAGAGAGACAGGATAACTGGTTTTCTCCTGTTTAGATGCTTCCTTCCCAGCCCCTCCCTTTATCCACCGTAATTGGGAAAACAGTTTGAGCCAAGATTTTGGCGAGCATCCGCTTCTCCCAGTGGACACATGCTATAGACCGAGGTTTACATGGAGTATAGCACCCATGCCTTTCCTCTTGGGGTCCTTCAGTGGTCATGGGGACACCTGATATAGAAGGTCTTTTCCTGCACCCATTTCACATGGTCACACTCCAGCAGGTCAGACAAGTAGGCCGGACCCACTGCCCTCTGGACTCAAGCAAGTTGCTGGGTGTCACAGAGGGGAGATCTTGGAGCTGGACTTGGGTAGCGAGGAAGCCCACATGGACAGAATGGAAGGGAAAGCACTGTGGGGTTCTCAGAGATGGCATTCTGGAAGACCACAGATCTCCCCTACAAGAGAACCACCATATTGGATTAGGATGTGTCATCCAGAGAGGAGGAGCCCAGTCCTGGTATTCATAGTGACCAAACACTGCACACTGAGGCATGTGGGCTGACTGGGAGTTGTAGCCCCTCTCCGCACCCATTATAACAAGGTGAGCAGTTGAATCGAGAATTTGGCAAATGGCCACTTGTCTCCAGCAGGTCCATTCTCCAGGAGAAGGTCTCCACAGAGAGTGGTACCCCTGTCTCTTCCATTGAGGACTGTAGTGGACAAAAGCTGCCAAAACTGGGAACACCCTACCCACTGGCATTGCTCAGAAACACATGCCAGTGGGTCAGAAACACAGCCAGGAGGGGTATGAGAGCTGGACTCAGATGGCAAGGGAGCCCATGTGAACAGAACTGATAAGAGAGTGCTGTTGTGGGTCAGAGATGCAGTGACCTGGGAGAGCACCCAGCCTTCTCTGCCAGGAAACCACCCTATTGGATTAGAGTGGGAAGATCCCAGCCTGGTGCCATAGCAAGCAAGAGTTTAGGCCCCTAATCTGTGGACAGCCCTCCCGGTTCAGAGGGCCTGGCCTTAGTTTCCTCCCAGTGGCTCCCACTAGTGGCCAAAAAGCAATATCAGGTCCCAGCCAAGGCTTCGTAACAGCCTTTATAGGCTCACGCAACCTAACTAAGATCTGCCTTACTCCTCCATCCACCTTTGCTGTGGTGGAGATCAAGCAACCCCCTGGGAGCTACAGGGCTCTTCCTAAAGCTTGGGACACTCAAGGGCTCCACCTGGGGAACCAGAACTAACCAAAGGCACAAAAGAACACTTCTGCAGTTGGCTCTTTCACACAAGCCTCAATCACTGACAAGGAGAACAAATCTACAGCTCATCTCAGCATCTATCAACTCAATCAAACAGGGCATGGCTGATCCATACTCACAGGCATCACCCGCCATCTCAGAGATTAAGCTAGGGGACCCAATACAATTCGCCCTGCTGGGAACAGGTGAAGACGGCAGGATAGAGGCAACCTGAGAGAATCATCAAAGCTGCCTAAAAATGACCTTAGGCAACTCAGGACCAGCACGCTTCTCCCTAGCACAGTCGAGGATTGATTTGGAGGACCCGGGGACAGGCACACACGCGAAATGCAGTATTCCCAGGAATTGATAGTGTTGACAGATGAGAAGGAATCAGTGAAAGAACTCTGGAAATATAAAAAATCAGAGTGAAAGGACACCCCCAAAAGGGAATGCCAGCTCTCAAGCAATGGATACAAACCAAAATGAAAATATTGAAATGACAGATAAAGAATTCCAAATATCAATTGTAAGTAGCTCAACAAAATCCAAGAGAAAATGGAAAATCAACTCAAAGAAACCAGAAAGACAATTCAGGATATGGATGAAAAATTCACCAAAGAGGTTGACATATTAAACAAAAAACAAATGGAACTTCTGGAAATGAAAAAATTATTCAAGGTGGAAAAACAAGCAACACATGTACTCACCATCAAATTGGTATTAACTGATCAACACATAAGTGCACATATAAGAGTAACATCTATTGGATGTTGGGCAGGGGCGGGGGGGAGGAGGGGACGGGTATATGCATACACAAAGAGTGCAATGCGCAGCATCCGAGGGATGGACACACTTGAAACTCGGACTTGGGGAGGGGGGCAAGGGCAACATATGTAACCTAAACATCTGTACCCCCATAATATGCTGAAATAAAAAAGAAAAGAAAAATTTATTCAAGGAAATAAAAAACACAGTGGAAAGTTTTTTTTGTTTGTTTTGTTTTGTTTTGAGACAGAGTCTCACTCTGTTGCCCAAGCTAGAGTGCTGTGGGGTCAGCCTAGCTCACAGCAACCTCAAGCTCCTGGGCTCAAGTGGTCCTCCTGCCTCAGCCTTCCCAATAGCTGGGACTATAGGCATGCGCCACCATGCCTGGCTAATTGTTTCTATATATTTTTAGTTGTCCAGCTAATTTCTTTCTATTTTTCTAGTAGAGATGGGGTCTCGCTCTTGCTCAGGCTGGTCTCAAACTCCTGAGCTCAAACGATCAGCCTGCTTCGGCGTCCCAGAGTGCAAGGATTACAGGTGTGAGCCACTGCACTTGGCGCACAGTGGAAAGTTTTAAGAATAGACCAGATCAGGCTAAAGAAAGAATCTCAGACCTTAAAGACAACTCTTTTGAATTAAATCAGTCATTTATAAATAATGAACAGAGAATTAAGAGGAATGAAAAAAAGCCTACAAGAAATTTGGTGTTATGTAAAATGCCCAAATATAAGAATCATACGTATCCCAGAAGGAGAAGAAGAAAACACACAAGGGCTGGGAAATCTATTTGAGGCAATAATTGAGGAAAACTTCTGTGGTTTTTCTAGAGATTTAGACATTCAGGTACAAGAAGCTCAATGAACACCTGGGAGATTCATTACAAAGAGGCAATCACCAAGACACACAGTCATCAGATTGGCCAAAGTTAACATGAAGGAGTGACTCCTGTGAACTGTGAGTTGAAAACATAAAGTAACTTACAAAGGAAAACCCATCAGGCTAACTACAGACTTTTCAACTGAGAACTCACAAGCCAGAAGGGACTGCAGCCCCATCTGCAGTCTCCTTAAACAGAACAACTACCAGCCTAGAATTTTGTATCCTGTGAAAATAAGTTTCATAAACAAAGGAGAAAAAAAGATTTTTCCAGACAAGCAAACACTGAGGAAATTTGTCAAGACCAAACCTGCCCTGCAGGAAATACTCAGATCTGCATTATACATGGATCAGCACAATGGTCACCCTCCAGTGTAAAACTAACCAAAAGCCAAAGTGCAAAGCTCAAATAGTACAAGAGGCAAAACAAAGCAATAAGGTACTAACCAACAGGATGAACAGAACAGCATTCCACATGTCAATTCTATCCATAAATGTAAGTGGTTTGAATTCCCCACTCAAGAGACATAGGCTGGATAAATGCATTTAAAAACAAAAGCCAAGTATCAGCTGTCTCCAGGAAACACATCTAACCCACAAGGATTCTTACAGACTCAAGGTCAAGGGATGGAAGAAAAAATTTCCATGCAAATGGAGACCAAAAGTAAGCAGTCATAGCCATTCCAGTATCAAATAAAATTGACTTTAAATCAACAATTCCTCAAAGTCTCAGGTTACAAAATCAATGTACACAAATCAGTAGCATTCCTATACACTAATAACAGTCAAGCTGAGAATCAAATCGAAGACTCAATACCATTCACAACAGCTGCAAAGAAAATAAAATACCTAGGAATATACTTACCCAAGAAGATGAATGATCTCTACAAGGAGAACTACAAAACGGTGAGGAAAGAAATCACAGATAACACAAACAATTGGAAATACATATCATGCTCATGGATTGGTAGAATCAACACTGTTAATATGTCCATACTACCCAAAGCGATTTACAGATTCAATGCAATCCCCATCAAAATACCAACATCATATTTCACAAACCTAGAAAAAATAATTCTACACTTTGTGTGGAACCAGAAAGGAGCCTGAATAGTCAAAGCCATCTTAGGCAAAAGGAACAAACAGGGAGGCATCACATTACTAGACTTCAAACCATACCACAAGGCTATAGTAATCTAAACAGCATGGTATTGGCACAAAAATTAGAGACATAGACCAATGGAACAGAACAGAAAACCCAGATATAAAACCATCCACTTCCAGCCATATGATCTTTGACAAAATAGGCAACAATATTCACTGGGGAAAAGAATCTTTATTAAATAAATGGTTCTGGGAAAACTGAATAGCCACATGCAGAAGAATGAAATAAGATCTATATTTCTCACCACTTACAAAAATTAATTCAAGATGGATAAAGGACCTAAATGTAAGGCACGGATCCACAAGAATTCTAGAAGAGAATGTTGGAAAAACTCTTCTAGGTATTGGCCTAGACAAAGAATTTGCGAAGACCCCAGTGGCAGTCACAGCAACAACAAAAATAAATAAATAAATAAATGGCACTTGATTAAATTAAAAAGCTTCTGCACAGCCAAGGAAATAATTAACAGAGTAAATGGACAACCTAGAGAATGTTAGAAAATATTCACAAACTATATACACAATAAAGGACTAATGATCAGAATCTACAAACAACTCAAGTGAATCAGTAAGAATAAATTACACTGCCTCATTGAAAAGTGGGAAAAAGATAGGAACAGAAGCTTTTCAAAGAAGATAGACTAATGGCCAATAAACATTAATAAATGCTCAATGTCACTAATCATCAAGGAAATGCAAATTAAAATCACAATAACATTTCATCTTCCCTCAGTCAGAATGGCCTTTACTAAAAAGTTCAAAAACAGTAGATGTTGACATGGATGCGGAGAGAAAGTAACAGTTATACACTGTTGGTGGGACTGCAAATTAGTACAACCTCTATGGAAAACAGTATTGAGATTCCTCAAAGAACAAAAAGTTGACCTACTGTTTGATCCAGCAATCCCATTACTGGATATTTACCCAAAGGAAAAGAAGTCATTTTTATCAAAAAGACACCTTCAATTGAATGTTTATTGCCGTACAATTTACAATTGCTAAGATGTAGAATCAATATAAATGCCCATCAATTCATGAGTGCATTAACGAAATGTGGTATATGTATACCATGGAATACTACTCAGCCAAGAAGAAGGATGGCTTAATGCCTTTTGTAACAATTTGGATGGAACTGGAGAACATTATCCTAAGTGAAGTATCTAAAGAATGGAAAAACAAGCACCACATGTATTCACTTTTAAATTGGAGCTAACTGATGAGCACTAACTAACTGCATGTGCATAGAGGCCAGTAAAACTCAACAGAAATCAACCATGGGGAAGGGGGAGGAGGGGAAAGGCAAATTCACACCTATCAGGTACAGTGAGCACTATAACACTTATAATACTGATTCAAGCATTATAAAAACAATCAATATAACCAAAAACATTTGTATCTCTGTAATATTTTGAAATTAAAAAAGCAATTGTGATTACTACTGAGATCAACAATATTTATGATCAGTGTTGAAATAATTGCTAACACGTGAACCTTAATAAACATCAATTTTTAAAAGATGTGACACGTAATTATAAAATAAATTAATATAGTTGCATTTTCCCAGATCATTCTAACAAAAATCGTGATGACAGGGGAGAGAGATGAAAATAAATTGTGTCAGTATTTCTTTATTCTTTCTATTAATATTTAAATTAAAAAGAATGAGCCCACCATTTTTTAGTTGTTTCAAAGGAAAAATATATTTCAATGTGTAGATAATTACCAAAAAATTAAACAAAAATTCTAAATTACAAACAAAATGAAAAGAACATGTTATAATAAAAAGTCTGAACAGACGTGGTAAACTATTAATAATGCTTACTCCTGAATTGTGAGATATTGGGGACTTTCATTTTTCACATTTTGCATGCCTATATTTTTCTATAATGCACATATATTTACTAATGTAAAAACAAACATTTACATAAATTTCCACATCTTACAAAATGAAATTAAACCATAATGCTTTTAATTTGTTGAAATTTATGCATCTTTGTTCTTTCTCAAAAGTATCTGAAGCAGTTAATGGACTTAAAATGTAAAGAAGAAAGACAATGGATCTGGATCAAGTTTGGAAAATTCTGGTTTTGGAGACTTCTGGGAACTTGAGAACAAGAAGGATGCTCAAGTATAAGTAAATATACTAATTAAATAATGTAATAATTTCAAAAATGTACGAAAATGGCCTAGAAATAACTAGAGTCAGCAAAATGATTTTTAAAAATCAATAATCCAAATGCTACATAAATTGTGAGAGATTTTGTGTTGTGTATATCTTTTTGGTTTTCTCCTCAATTCCCACTTTCTAAGAATTTCCCTCCCTTGAACCACAGAGTGGCAAGATAAGTGGCCATGTGCCATGTTATTACAGTGGGATCACAGGGGGCACCTGAACCAAGCTGGGATTCCAGACTTGGCTCAGATGCCCCCTATGGCCTGAAAGAATCAAGCCATTCTCTCTCCAGAGGCTTTACCTGTTAAACATCTAATGGTGGGACTATTGCTGGCATTGTTCCTTCTTGGGGATTGCAGAACTGAGGAAGCTGGTTTGCAGAGAGAGAAAAGAATGAAGAAGGGCAGAGCAGGGGCTAGAATGCTTGGATGTTATTCTAGATTTTTCTTTCATCCAGTTTTTTCTTGCACTCCAGGTATGTTCTTATTTTCAGGATCTTGAAGACACTCCAGGATCCTGAGGCACTATCCTGCAGTAGTGCAGATCATGGAGATCATGGGCTATGACATGAGATTGCCTGGATTTGAATCTTCATTGCTAGCTATGGGGCCATTTTCAAGTTCTACTATCACTCAAAGCCTTGGTTTATTCATCTGTAAAAGAGAGATAATATTAGGTATCATTTTAGAGGATTATGGTGAGGATTAAATGAATTAATAAATTTTAAAGTTTGATATAAGTGCTGAACATTAACTATTAATTATATATAATATTAATAAATTATGTTAATATTAATAAATACAATATAATTACTTAATAATATAATTATATATTGATAAATTATGTCAATACTAATATGTTACCATATTAGTTAATATGGTAACTATTAATATCCTTATAGTAAATTATTTTTTCTGCTTAAGCAATTACTATCAAGAGCTCATGCAGATTTGTAATTCCTTTCTGAAAGTACACCAGGAACGATTACAAAACTTGGGGCTGGTGATATGGTGGGAGGCAGGGTCCCGACTAAGTAACAAGAGAGAACTTAGTCAAATATTTAAATGTATGAGCCACTCAGTCAGTGAGGACAGGATTTATGTCCTTTTCATTTTCTTTTTTTCTTTTTTCTTTTTTTTTTTTGCTAGTCGTGAGATCTTAGACAAATTACTGAGCGTTAAATCCCTTATTTGCAAAATTTGAGTAATAATAGATCTGGCTCATAGAATAGTTGTGAGATTTTTTTAAATGAGAATATATGCCCGATATCTGGCACATAGAAATACTAAATAAACACTTTATTATTTTAATTATTATTACTAACTCCACAATTCAGATGAACAACACATCCAGTGGCCAAGTTAAAGTCAGAGAAGTGAGGGATATAGACATGTTTATACTTCCTTGTCAAGAGACATGTGACTCATCAACATGCATCTTTTCCTTAATTCAGAATGTTTCAGCCACAATTTGCTCTTTTTATAGACGTGTTACTGGAATTTCTTGAGGTTGTGAGGTCAAAGAAAAACTTCCCCTTTGACCTCTGAAGGTTCACTGAAAATCAGCTGACAAAAGGCAGATTAATAGGACAAAAGATATACAAAATTTATTTTAACATGCATAAGCACAGGGGAATCACATGAGAATAATTCCCCAATAACCCAATGAAGTACAGAAGCTTATATATCCTTCTTCATGGTGAGGGGATGGGAAATGTAGACAATTCTTTCAAGGGGAAGTAAATGATTATTAGGGAGAAGGAATGGACCCAGGAGACAGAAATTAACTTATAAATGATTCTCTTTGATTTTTTTTAAGATAGGGTCTTGCTCTGTTGCCCAGGCCGGAGTACAGTGGTATGATCATAACTCACTGCAACCTCAAACTCCTGGGCTCAAGCAATCCTCCTGCCTCAGCCTCCCTAGTAGCTGAGACTACAGGTGTGCACCACCATGCCTAGCTAATTTTTTAATTTTTTGTAGAGATGAGGTCTTGCTATGTTGCCCAGGCTGGTCTCAAACTTGTGGTTTCAAGTGATCTTCCTGCCTTGCCCTCCCAAAGTGCTGGGATTACAGGTATGAGCCACCATGGCGCTGGACCAGCCTCTCTTTGGAATTTCAATGAGCTCTGAGAGGCAGGCATCATCTTATGAAAAAGTTTGTACAGGCGTGGTTGCATTCCTTAGTTCTTGTTTTCTGCAATAGATAATGAGATTTCAGGAAGAGGATGGAAAGTAATTGTGTTCTTCTTTGGTGGTTCAGTTTCTAGATATATAAGGGAACTTTGGAGAAAAGCTTTATCCTGTGCTTTGGAAAAGACTAAGGGTTGAGAGAAAGGAAGGGGATGGAGGTCAGAGAGACCTTGAAACTGCTTCTTTAGTTCAGTCATATTTCAGGGTATATATTTCCAGGCCCTACAGACAGATCAATTGAACCAGGATTTCTGGGTAGTACAATGAAGGACCTATATTTTTATTATTTTATCAAAGTTTGAGGGAGGCATAGCTTACACATGAGCGTGAAAACTCAACATCATGCTTATAGAATGTTTATTTTCAAAAATTTCTTCTAGTGATCCTGAAAGCACTCAGGGTTAAGAATATAAGACTCAAAGAAAAACCTCCTTTGCTAGAAGACCTCAGAAATGCAAATTACCTACTTCAGTTAAAGGGTGCCCTGAATGGAACTGGCTTGCCCCTTTTGTTCTGCTCCGATTCCATTTTTGAGGCTATGTGTTCTTACTGGGGCCTGCTTGGAGGAAGGGGTCAGAATGGCTCAGAGAAGCATGGAGGTCCGTAGGGAGAGAGAGGCTTGTTGAGTTTTCATTCAGGCATAAAATTGGAAAGCTAGCATTATTACAAAATACTATATGGTCCCAATTTGTCACCCCTCCTTGTATACATGCCTTTTGCATTATATCTTTGAAATCCCCTCCCACTCTGTGTAGGCTGTTCTGCCCTACCTCTTGCCTCTGGGGTCAGCTATGCGACTTGCTCTGGTCATTGGGATATTAGCAAATGTGAAGCAAGCAGGGGTATGGAAAAGTGCTTGACGTTTCTGTTAGCTCTCTTGTTCCTAGGCCTTTTGTCATGAGAATGTAGGTTACTGGAGATAAGATATGTGGATCAAAGTTAAGTAGCTGAAAGAGTTCAGGAAATGTTACTCCAAAACATGCTGTTTTGGTATACTGATTACTTTGAGCTCAAGGTACTTGAAAAAGAGCAAATGTAAAGAGAGGCTTTCTCTAGCCTCCCCTTATTTGCCTAAAGAGAGATCCTCCAAAAGGAACTCAATTGTCATAAAATCTCTATCCTGGGAGTTTCATAAACCAGAGAGAATCAACTCATGTTCCAAAAGAGAAGACTAGAAAACGTCACTACACCCAGGCAAACTTTGTCACAAACTATCACCTATTCTTCTACAGGCCCATTCCTTTTTCCCCCAATCATTTACTCTCCCCTAAATCACCTATATCCTCCCTTCCCTCTCCCCTACGAAGAGGTATATAAGCCCCTAAATCTCACTGGTTTACTGGAATTCACTTTTCTTTCCTGTGATGCACCAATGCATGAAACAAATTTGTATGTGTTTTCTCCTGTTAATCTGCTTGTTGTCAGTTTATTTCATAGACTCACTTATCAAACTGTCAGAGGGTAGAGAGAAAGTCATTCTTCCTCTACATAGCTAACTTGTCCCAACTGTGGCTATCCTAGACAAGCTGTTGATCAGCCAATCTCCAGAGCCTAGCCAAAAGATCAGAGCTGCCTACCTAACATGAAGTTGACTACAGATGCATGAGTGAGCCTAAGTGAGACCAGAAAAACTGCCTACCAACCCAAGGTTTCATGAGTTAATAAATCTTTATTGTTTTAAGCCATTGGGTTATGGAATACTTTGTTACACAGCATTATTTTGGCAGGAGATAACTGATGCACACAGAAATCAAGGTATAGACCAGGAACCATGACCATAAGAATTATGTAAATTTGAAAATTCACACAAATTATCTTTCTGAATTGATCTCATTCTCTGTATCTTAGTATGTATTAATATTAATAGTAAAATACCTAAAATTGGTAGAGGCCTTGAGGAGTAGAGGTAGGGGGAAGTAAATATGAGTGGAAACATCTCTAAAGAAAAGAGAAAATTTGTGGTCAGAGGAAGGTATGGAATCTAGGGAAAGAAAGAAAGAAGAATGTAGGCAACAGGACTGAGCATGAAAAGTGGTCTTGAGAAAATAAAAAAGAATCTGTGGTAGAACCTGATTTTTCACTTTACTCTTTAACCATGCATGATTCCTACTCAAAGTGGTCTATTCAACCTCTGCTACAATTCCATAGGTTCTAGTGTGACCCCAGACTGAGATCCTCAGCTGAGCCTTCAGTCTGAGTCTTTCAAGCCAATTATTTGAGGAAGACCTTTTAGCATGTTCCCTTGCTATAGTCTAACTGTAGGAAAGATAGTGCCATTCTTCTTGAAAGCAATAGATATGTGGATATCTAAATTGTTTTAGCTCATTCGACTTGGGTCCCCACCTTTGATTTTTAAAAATAACACCAACTTAATCTGAATAAATGAAAGGCATTTGTTTTAAAATTCCACAAAAGTGCTCTGGGCCACAGCCTTTCCAGAAAACTGGATTCTGATTCCTTACCACATTATAATTTTTTATGTTTTAAAAAAATCACAAAATATTTAGAAGACAGTATGTATGTGTAATATTGGTACATTATCCAATGGCAGAATCAATAAATAACAATATCAAGAGAATAATAGATCTGATTCAGTAAAATCAAAAAGTGGTTACATTAAAAAATGAAATCAATCAAAATGAAAGGCAAATAATAAATGAATAAAATATTTACAATAGATATGGCAGACATTGGTTTGATAACTTTAATATAGAAAAAAACTCTTCTAAAATAATGAGAAGTGACAAATTACTATAGTAGAAAAATGAGCAAAACACATAAACTGCCATTTTACATAATAAGAAATATTATGGTCAACAAGCATATAAGGTATTCAAACTCACTAGTAATAAAGAATTGCAAATTAAGACTTTTGCTTCTGACCAAGGTGTACTAACAGGGATTGAATTTGCCCTCACACCTGAAACAACTAAATAAAAGAGAAATAAATATATGAAACAATGGGTTTCAATACACTGGATTTCAGGTAATAAAAAACAATGATCCCCATGAGATGAGGAACAAATGAGGTGAACCTTGTGATAGTGACAGGTTACTGCCTGAAGAGTTTCTAGGCTGAAGAACATAGAGAAGCAACCCAAGGAGAACATGAAAAACTCGCTGAGTTGAGGAGGCAGAGCTGAGAGTCCAGGGAGACCAAGACATTTAGAGTTCACAGACATCTAGAGTTCTAATTTCATAGAATATTAGAAAGGAGAGAGATTCAAAGAGAAAGAACTCTAGAGGTCCAGAGATCTACAGAAGGCCTTCTTTAAGTATTCAGCAGAATATTGATCAGAGATCTGATAGTTAGTGATAGAAAACCCAAAGCCAGGGGAAAAATCATTTGGAAAGATTAAGGTATTACACAGTACTCACAAAAGGCTGGGAATAGTGCCTGTTCCCACAAGCCAGACTAAATACACTTGTGATTCATGGGACATTGGGTGGACCAGTTAGAAAGATCTTGCCTCAGTACAGGTGAATAATTAGCATTACATTGGGCACTGCTCCAATCTCACAGATCATAAAAGCAAGGCATAAGTTATCAAATGTTTCCAAGTAACATAACTATCTCAGTAGAAAAAGCTCAAAAATATTTATAGGAATAGAAATATATCCAGACCCAACAAGGTAAAATTCACAATATATGCATACAATCAAAGATTTCCAACCATGCAAAGAAGCAAGAGAGCCATATGAGAATTGACCCCTTTCAGAATAATCAATCAATGAAAAACAACACAAACTAACACAGATGCTAGAACTATTAGATGAAAAAATTAAAACAGTTATTATAAGTGTATTTTGTATATTCAAAAAGTTAACTTGAGACATATAAGATATTAAAAAGACTAAAAATAAACTTACATAAATGAAAATGATAATGAATGAGATGAAAAATACACTGGATGGGATTTAAAAAATTAATCATTACAGAAGAAAATATTAGCAAACATTAGACATAGCAAGAAAAACTATCCAAAATGAAATACAGAGGAAAAAATAATTTGAAAAAGTAAATGTTTTATATGCAAAAAAGAAAAAAGAACATAGATATGTACCTCAAACCTTGTACAAAAAAATAACTTAAAATAGATCATCAATCTAAATGTAAAACATAAACCTTTATAACTTCTAGATGAAAACATAGACAAAAATTTTTTGTTACTTTCAGCTTGGTAATGAGTTTTTAGATACAAGACTAAAAACATGATCCATGAAAGAAAAAAAAATGATAAGTTGACCTTTACCAAAATTAATAACATTTACTCTGCAAAAGACACTGCTAAAAATGTGAAAAAAAAGCCACACACTGAGAGAATTTATAAATCATATATCTGATAAAGGACTTGTATCTAGAATATAAGAACTCAATAATAAGAAAACAAACAACTTGATTAAAAGTGAGCAAAAGATCTGAACAGACACTTCACCAAAAAGTATATACAAGATGCCAAATAAGCCTGTTAAGGGATGCTCAACATGCCTGCTATCAGGGAAATGCAAATTATAGCCACAATGAGATACCACAGCACAACTATTCGAAAGGCTAAAATAAAACTAGTACCTGACAATACCAAGTGCTGGTGAGGATGTAGAACAACTGAAGCTGTCATACATTGCTGGTAGGAGTGGAAAATGGTACAGCCAAACTGGAAAATGGTTGGTAGTTTCTTACAAAGTTAAACATATACTTACCATATGATCCAGAAATATCACTACTAGGAATTTACCTTAGAGAAATAAAAAGATATAGTCATATAAAAACCTGTTTATGAATCTTTACAGCAGTTCAAGTCATAATTGCCCAAAACTGAAATAGCCCAAATGTCCACCATCAGTTTAGTAGATAAACACATTGGTATATTCATACAGGAGAATAATACTCAACTATAAAATGGAATAAACTATTGATATATGGCATCACATGGATGAATCTCAAAGGTATTATACTGTGTGGAAAAAAGCCAGTCTCAAAAGATTATACACTGTATGATTCCATTTATATGGCATTTGGAAAAGGCAAAATTATAGGGGCAGAGAACAGGTCAGTGGTTTTCAGTGATTAGCAGTGGAGGGAGATTGCAACCACAAAGGGGCAGCATGAGGGAGTTTTTGGAGTGATGATACAGTTCCATATCATAATTATGGTGGTGGTTATACATATTTATACATGTATAGAAACTCATAGAACTGTACACACACATATACATGGCACAATGAAATTCTTCTATACACTATATCAAGATGGTTAAAGTACAAAAGACTGACAATACCAAGTATTGGAAAGGATGTGCAGCAATTGGATGTCTCATATGCTACTGGTGGGGTACATATTTGTGAAATCATCATAAAACTCTTTAGCACTATTTACTAAATTTGAACATATGCATATCCTATTAACTAGCACTCCCACTCCATCATATATATAGAATATACATGCATACCTGTGTTCACACACACAAGTGTAAGAATGATCATAGCTCCAAAATGGAAATTCTTCAAATGACCATTCATAAAAAAATGGTTAATAATCTGTGGTATATTAATATAATAAAATACTGTCTTAGTTCTTTAAAGCTTCTATAACAAATTGCAATAGACTGGGAACTTATAAACAACAGAAATTTATTTCTCACAGTTCTGGAGACTGCAAAGTCCAAGATCAAGGCATTGGCAGATTTTGTGTCTAGTGAAGACCCTTTCCTCATAGACAGTATCTTCTCACGTGGTGGAAGGGGCTAGCTAGCTCTCTGATTCTCTTTTATAAGGGCACTAATCCCAATTACGAAGGCTCTACCCTCATAACATTATCATCTCCCAAAGGCTCTACCTCTTAATGCCATCACATGGGGGGTTAGGATTTCAACACATGATTTTTGGGAGACACTAACATTTAGACAGCAGCAAATATTATATAGAAAAATAATTAATAAACTGCTGCTATCTTTAACAACATAGATGAGTCTCAGAAACATAATATTGAGGGGGAAAAAAACCAGACACCCACAGCTGTAATTTGTATGTTTGTCACTTCCAAAATTCATGTTGAAATTTAATCATTATTGCAACCATATTAAGAGGTGGGGCTTTAAGAGATGATTAGAGCGTGAGGGCTTGCCCTCAGGGGTGGAATTAATACATTACAAAAGGGCAAGCTTGGTTTCTTTTTGCCTCTTTGTCCTTCTGCCTTCTGCCATGTGATAATGCAGCAAGAAGGCCCTTGCCGGATGCTGGCACCTTGATCTTGGGCTTCCTAGCCTCCAGAATTGTGAGAATATAAATTTGTGTTCATTATAAATTACCCAATCTTAAGTATTCTGTTATAGCAGCACAAAATGGAATGGACTGAGAGACACACACACACACACACAAATCCCTTACTGTTTCTGCTCAGAACAAAATACCTCAAAGTTTGGCATGCTGAGTTCTTTGAACTAAAGAAATGGAATGGCCTCAGAGGCAAGTTTTGTTTGATCTTCTCCTGTCCTCCTTTCTTCATCCATCATTTATCCTCTTCTCTAAGGAGGGTCATAGAAACTAGATCTCCTCTTCCCCAAAGCAAGCCATAAAACCTAGAGAGGTCATTCTCTGACTTACCTCACCTAGAAGTAGGCTATAAGACCCTGATTCTAGAAAGTCCTGCTTCATACCTGGGGGGAAAGAATGCCACACGGAAAGATCAAGAAGAATCTGAACAAGTAGGCCTTCCTAAGTTACCCCAAATATATTACCATTAGATCATTCCCTTTTGTCCAATCACATTTCTACACAGCTGTCCATTCTTCATTTAACCTAAGCATACAAATACATAGTTTTGCCTGGGTCTTTGGGTCTTCATTTCTGACGGCTCTTGTGTCATGTAAAACTTTGCTAAATAAATTTGATATGCTTTTCCCTTGCTAGTCTATCTTTGTTACTGCGGTGTTGGCTGTGGACCTTGAAATGGGTGAGGAAAAGTTATTACACCTTTTTCCTTCTACACTACCATATTATTTAAATTTTAGAAAGTTCAAAAAGAGGCAAATGTAATGTGTTATAGTCAGTATAGTGATTATCTTTGGTGAGGAAGCAGGGTTTTTAGAGACTGGGCTGTGACATAATGATCAGAATCATTCCTGTGGTATTGGTAATACTCTGTTTTTCTGCCTGGTGGTTACTATTAAAACAAAGAGTTAGCAAAGTAGATAGTCATATCTAAAGATGCAAATGATATTTTCTTTAGTTTTGGTCATTTGCTCTTATATTAAAGTCTATAAACTTGAGCCATTTTTGTTTATTGATATTGTAGGGTAGGAAAAGTATCTTTTCCTTCTACCCATTTTAGGATTATTGGCTGAGACCCCAATAACAAAAGACAGATTAATAAGAGAAAAACAAACAGAAGTCTTTTAAAATGTATGCCTCATATATGCATGGGAGATATCGAGAAAAACTGGATAAATCTTCAAAGAGATGGCTTTGAATTCAGGCTTAAATATCATCTTCTGCTCAAACAAAGAAAGAAGGGTTTTGGGGAGGCCATTTATGAAGAGGAGACTAGAGAAAGCAGGGTAAACAAGGATAAGGTTTGTTATGCAGATTAAAGTCAGTGCCTTCTCCACTGGTAAGAATCCCTGGTGATTTAGTCATATCTCTTCCTAGTTCAAAGAGAGACTCCATTAGAAATGGAGATTTCCTTTATAAATGTAAATTTCCCTTAGAAAATGGTAACTTCTCTCTTTTCAGAGCTTCTCCAGTGGCTGCTATATCTCAAAATAATCAACTCAAAATAATCTTTATGCCAAAGAGGCATAATTTGGTGTGGCATTTTCAGTTCTCCTACAGTCATATTTTGGGGTGAGATATTCTGGTTCCCTACAGTGCCAATAAAATATAAACTTAAATACTACCTAGGAATACCAATAATAAATATAGAACATACAAACTGTCTTCTCCATAGTAGTGGAACTTCCAGATTTATGAATCCTTCACCCATTCTTGGGCACTATATGCCCATAGTGGGTGTAAGGGTCAAAAGAAAGCTTCCCCTCTACCCTCTGAAGTTTCACTAAAAACGAACTGACAATAGACAGACTAATAGAAGAAAAAGGCATACAAAATTTATTTTAACATATATAGCATGGGGAAATCACATGAGAATGGTTACCCAATAACCCAATGAGGTCCATATGCTTATATACACTTCTTCATAGAAGAAGGAGAGAATGGGGCTAAAGGAATAAATGAGTTTCAGAGGAAATGAATGAGCCCCAAGAAACAATAGCCTGGGACAAAGACTTTCTGAGCTCTGGGGGAGGTATGGGGAAAGGGAGGGGGAGTGCTTCACTGTAAACAAAGATTGTCTTATTATTCAAATAAAGTCTCCCAGGTAATTTCTCTGGGCTTCCCTCAAAAGAATAGATTAAAATTCTGTCTGGGCATGGTGACAATTCCCAATCTCTTCTCTTCTCTGGTGCTTAATCTTTCATGGTTTTTTAACGAGATTCCTAAGGCGTGGGTCTTAAGACAATTGCATTTTTTTCCAAAAGATGTTTTCTTAGTCAGATAAGGAAATTCCAGAGAAAAGTTTCTCCTTGTATTTTGGGAAATTAAGAGGATCAAAGAAACAGAAAGGCAGGAAAAGAACAGAGAGAAACCTTGAGGCTGCTTCTTTAATTCAGCATGTTATAGCACCATATTTTGGCGTATTGTTTTCTGACCTTCAACACAGGATGTATTCCTTATGGAAAGGGCCCTCCACGAATTACTTGTGTTAGGTAGATAATGAGGAATTCCAGGTCTCCTAGGGATGAAAGTGGGTGCTGTGGCTCCCATCTTGGTCCTGCCCCACCCTGATTGGCTGCCATACCGGGGGAGAAGAGAATATCCTATGAATCTGCCAATCATAACTTAGTATGCCAGCTTCAAAAGAATGCAGAGGACTCTCTAGCTCATGGGCCAAGCAACATAGGTACCATAGAGTTTGGAAATTAAACTAGAACAACCTGTATGCATAGTTTAGGCTCAGGTCATGGGACTCCCAACTGTCTCATCAAAGTGGTTCCACGGTGACCTCTGAATCTTGAGGGATGTCCCTATCCAGGCAGTATAAAACAAGATAAGACACAGACCATAGCCAACCTTTTTTTGTGCCCTTCCTTTTGCTCTCTCTTTGCAACAACGGTAGGTCCAGTCATCATCTGTGGCAGGTGTATCATACTCTGTAAACCCATATCTTGCTCTTGCTCTATAATCTTATCTTCCTCTCCTCAATAAACTTCATTTTTGTGCTTGCCTAACTTTGGTGTGTCTGGTCATTCTTCAGCTATGAGCATGCCAAGAACTGGCATTTTCAGACTGAAACCTGATACTTGCATGAGAATTTTTAGCTTGAGCCAATCTGCATGAATAATTTGGAAAAAGAGCCTAAGGAAGTGGATAGGAGTTTCCTTCCATTATTGATCTGTTTGTAGATCAGTGTTGAGAAGGAAATGTTGTAGGTAGAACATAAAGGGAATATTTTCTTGAGCATCCCTCACTTTTTCTCCACTCAAGTGTCCCAAAGCATTTGGTGTTTAATCATTTCGAGACCTCTATAACTTTGGGACAGTATTTCAAGCCTGTCAGTGTGCATAGCACATAGTAAAAATCCAATAAATCCATATTTATTTTATGGAAGAAGAAAAATAAGAAGGATGGAAGGAAGAAAGTAAAGGAGAAACATGCTTCACACAAGTCCTAGAAAGAGAATGGATGGAA
>NW_012143634.1:3275539-3294247 GCF_000956105.1 Propithecus coquereli | reverse complement strand
TTATATGCAAAAAAGAAAAAAGAACATAGATATGCACCTCAAACCTTGTACAAAAAAATAACTTAAAATAGATCATCAATCTAAATGTAAAACATAAACCTTTATAACTTCTAGATGAAAACATAGACAAAAATTTTTTGTTACTTTCAGCTTGGTAATGAGTTTTTAGATACAAGACTAAAAACATGATCCATGAAAGAAAAAAAAATGATAAGTTGACCTTTACCAAAATTAATAACATTTACTCTGCAAAAGACACTGCTAAAAATGTGAAAAAAAAGCCACACACTGAGAGAATTTATAAATCATATATCTGATAAAGGACTTGTATCTAGAATATAAGAACTCAATAATAAGAAAACAAACAACTTGATTAAAAGTGAGCAAAAGATCTGAACAGACACTTCACCAAAAAGTATATACAAGATGCCAAATAAGCCTGTTAAGGGATGCTCAACATGCCTGCTATCAGGGAAATGCAAATTATAGCCACAATGAGATACCACAGCACAACTATTCGAAAGGCTAAAATAAAACTAGTACCTGACAATACCAAGTGCTGGTGAGGATGTAGAACAACTGAAGCTGTCATACATTGCTGGTAGGAGTGGAAAATGGTACAGCCAAACTGGAAAATGGTTGGTAGTTTCTTACAAAGTTAAACATATACTTACCATATGATCCAGAAATATCACTACTAGGAATTTACCTTAGAGAAATAAAAAGATATAGTCATATAAAAACCTGTTTATGAATCTTTACAGCAGTTCAAGTCATAATTGCCCAAAACTGAAATAGCCCAAATGTCCACCATCAGTTTAGTAGATAAACACATTGGTATATTCATACAGGAGAATAATACTCAACTATAAAATGGAATAAACTATTGATATATGGCATCACATGGATGAATCTCAAAGGTATTATACTGTGTGGAAAAAAGCCAGTCTCAAAAGATTATACACTGTATGATTCCATTTATATGGCATTTGGAAAAGGCAAAATTATAGGGGCAGAGAACAGGTCAGTGGTTTTCAGTGATTAGCAGTGGAGGGAGATTGCAACCACAAAGGGGCAGCATGAGGGAGTTTTTGGAGTGATGATACAGTTCCATATCATAATTATGGTGGTGGTTATACATATTTATACATGTATAGAAACTCATAGAACTGTACACACACATATACATGGCACAATGAAATTCTTCTATACACTATATCAAGATGGTTAAAGTACAAAAGACTGACAATACCAAGTATTGGAAAGGATGTGCAGCAATTGGATGTCTCATATGCTACTGGTGGGGTACATATTTGTGAAATCATCATAAAACTCTTTAGCACTATTTACTAAATTTGAACATATGCATATCCTATTAACTAGCACTCCCACTCCATCATATATATAGAATATACATGCATACCTGTGTTCACACACACAAGTGTAAGAATGATCATAGCTCCAAAATGGAAATTCTTCAAATGACCATTCATAAAAAAATGGTTAATAATCTGTGGTATATTAATATAATAAAATACTGTCTTAGTTCTTTAAAGCTTCTATAACAAATTGCAATAGACTGGGAACTTATAAACAACAGAAATTTATTTCTCACAGTTCTGGAGACTGCAAAGTCCAAGATCAAGGCATTGGCAGATTTTGTGTCTAGTGAAGACCCTTTCCTCATAGACAGTATCTTCTCACGTGGTGGAAGGGGCTAGCTAGCTCTCTGATTCTCTTTTATAAGGGCACTAATCCCAATTACGAAGGCTCTACCCTCATAACATTATCATCTCCCAAAGGCTCTACCTCTTAATGCCATCACATGGGGGGTTAGGATTTCAACACATGATTTTTGGGAGACACTAACATTTAGACAGCAGCAAATATTATATAGAAAAATAATTAATAAACTGCTGCTATCTTTAACAACATAGATGAGTCTCAGAAACATAATATTGAGGGGGAAAAAAACCAGACACCCACAGCTGTAATTTGTATGTTTGTCACTTCCAAAATTCATGTTGAAATTTAATCATTATTGCAACCATATTAAGAGGTGGGGCTTTAAGAGATGATTAGAGCGTGAGGGCTTGCCCTCAGGGGTGGAATTAATACATTACAAAAGGGCAAGCTTGGTTTCTTTTTGCCTCTTTGTCCTTCTGCCTTCTGCCATGTGATAATGCAGCAAGAAGGCCCTTGCCGGATGCTGGCACCTTGATCTTGGGCTTCCTAGCCTCCAGAATTGTGAGAATATAAATTTGTGTTCATTATAAATTACCCAATCTTAAGTATTCTGTTATAGCAGCACAAAATGGAATGGACTGAGAGACACACACACACACACACAAATCCCTTACTGTTTCTGCTCAGAACAAAATACCTCAAAGTTTGGCATGCTGAGTTCTTTGAACTAAAGAAATGGAATGGCCTCAGAGGCAAGTTTTGTTTGATCTTCTCCTGTCCTCCTTTCTTCATCCATCATTTATCCTCTTCTCTAAGGAGGGTCATAGAAACTAGATCTCCTCTTCCCCAAAGCAAGCCATAAAACCTAGAGAGGTCATTCTCTGACTTACCTCACCTAGAAGTAGGCTATAAGACCCTGATTCTAGAAAGTCCTGCTTCATACCTGGGGGGAAAGAATGCCACACGGAAAGATCAAGAAGAATCTGAACAAGTAGGCCTTCCTAAGTTACCCCAAATATATTACCATTAGATCATTCCCTTTTGTCCAATCACATTTCTACACAGCTGTCCATTCTTCATTTAACCTAAGCATACAAATACATAGTTTTGCCTGGGTCTTTGGGTCTTCATTTCTGACGGCTCTTGTGTCATGTAAAACTTTGCTAAATAAATTTGATATGCTTTTCCCTTGCTAGTCTATCTTTGTTACTGCGGTGTTGGCTGTGGACCTTGAAATGGGTGAGGAAAAGTTATTACACCTTTTTCCTTCTACACTACCATATTATTTAAATTTTAGAAAGTTCAAAAAGAGGCAAATGTAATGTGTTATAGTCAGTATAGTGATTATCTTTGGTGAGGAAGCAGGGTTTTTAGAGACTGGGCTGTGACATAATGATCAGAATCATTCCTGTGGTATTGGTAATACTCTGTTTTTCTGCCTGGTGGTTACTATTAAAACAAAGAGTTAGCAAAGTAGATAGTCATATCTAAAGATGCAAATGATATTTTCTTTAGTTTTGGTCATTTGCTCTTATATTAAAGTCTATAAACTTGAGCCATTTTTGTTTATTGATATTGTAGGGTAGGAAAAGTATCTTTTCCTTCTACCCATTTTAGGATTATTGGCTGAGACCCCAATAACAAAAGACAGATTAATAAGAGAAAAACAAACAGAAGTCTTTTAAAATGTATGCCTCATATATGCATGGGAGATATCGAGAAAAACTGGATAAATCTTCAAAGAGATGGCTTTGAATTCAGGCTTAAATATCATCTTCTGCTCAAACAAAGAAAGAAGGGTTTTGGGGAGGCCATTTATGAAGAGGAGACTAGAGAAAGCAGGGTAAACAAGGATAAGGTTTGTTATGCAGATTAAAGTCAGTGCCTTCTCCACTGGTAAGAATCCCTGGTGATTTAGTCATATCTCTTCCTAGTTCAAAGAGAGACTCCATTAGAAATGGAGATTTCCTTTATAAATGTAAATTTCCCTTAGAAAATGGTAACTTCTCTCTTTTCAGAGCTTCTCCAGTGGCTGCTATATCTCAAAATAATCAACTCAAAATAATCTTTATGCCAAAGAGGCATAATTTGGTGTGGCATTTTCAGTTCTCCTACAGTCATATTTTGGGGTGAGATATTCTGGTTCCCTACAGTGCCAATAAAATATAAACTTAAATACTACCTAGGAATACCAATAATAAATATAGAACATACAAACTGTCTTCTCCATAGTAGTGGAACTTCCAGATTTATGAATCCTTCACCCATTCTTGGGCACTATATGCCCATAGTGGGTGTAAGGGTCAAAAGAAAGCTTCCCCTCTACCCTCTGAAGTTTCACTAAAAACGAACTGACAATAGACAGACTAATAGAAGAAAAAGGCATACAAAATTTATTTTAACATATATAGCATGGGGAAATCACATGAGAATGGTTACCCAATAACCCAATGAGGTCCATATGCTTATATACACTTCTTCATAGAAGAAGGAGAGAATGGGGCTAAAGGAATAAATGAGTTTCAGAGGAAATGAATGAGCCCCAAGAAACAATAGCCTGGGACAAAGACTTTCTGAGCTCTGGGGGAGGTATGGGGAAAGGGAGGGGGAGTGCTTCACTGTAAACAAAGATTGTCTTATTATTCAAATAAAGTCTCCCAGGTAATTTCTCTGGGCTTCCCTCAAAAGAATAGATTAAAATTCTGTCTGGGCATGGTGACAATTCCCAATCTCTTCTCTTCTCTGGTGCTTAATCTTTCATGGTTTTTTAACGAGATTCCTAAGGCGTGGGTCTTAAGACAATTGCATTTTTTTCCAAAAGATGTTTTCTTAGTCAGATAAGGAAATTCCAGAGAAAAGTTTCTCCTTGTATTTTGGGAAATTAAGAGGATCAAAGAAACAGAAAGGCAGGAAAAGAACAGAGAGAAACCTTGAGGCTGCTTCTTTAATTCAGCATGTTATAGCACCATATTTTGGCGTATTGTTTTCTGACCTTCAACACAGGATGTATTCCTTATGGAAAGGGCCCTCCACGAATTACTTGTGTTAGGTAGATAATGAGGAATTCCAGGTCTCCTAGGGATGAAAGTGGGTGCTGTGGCTCCCATCTTGGTCCTGCCCCACCCTGATTGGCTGCCATACCGGGGGAGAAGAGAATATCCTATGAATCTGCCAATCATAACTTAGTATGCCAGCTTCAAAAGAATGCAGAGGACTCTCTAGCTCATGGGCCAAGCAACATAGGTACCATAGAGTTTGGAAATTAAACTAGAACAACCTGTATGCATAGTTTAGGCTCAGGTCATGGGACTCCCAACTGTCTCATCAAAGTGGTTCCACGGTGACCTCTGAATCTTGAGGGATGTCCCTATCCAGGCAGTATAAAACAAGATAAGACACAGACCATAGCCAACCTTTTTTTGTGCCCTTCCTTTTGCTCTCTCTTTGCAACAACGGTAGGTCCAGTCATCATCTGTGGCAGGTGTATCATACTCTGTAAACCCATATCTTGCTCTTGCTCTATAATCTTATCTTCCTCTCCTCAATAAACTTCATTTTTGTGCTTGCCTAACTTTGGTGTGTCTGGTCATTCTTCAGCTATGAGCATGCCAAGAACTGGCATTTTCAGACTGAAACCTGATACTTGCATGAGAATTTTTAGCTTGAGCCAATCTGCATGAATAATTTGGAAAAAGAGCCTAAGGAAGTGGATAGGAGTTTCCTTCCATTATTGATCTGTTTGTAGATCAGTGTTGAGAAGGAAATGTTGTAGGTAGAACATAAAGGGAATATTTTCTTGAGCATCCCTCACTTTTTCTCCACTCAAGTGTCCCAAAGCATTTGGTGTTTAATCATTTCGAGACCTCTATAACTTTGGGACAGTATTTCAAGCCTGTCAGTGTGCATAGCACATAGTAAAAATCCAATAAATCCATATTTATTTTATGGAAGAAGAAAAATAAGAAGGATGGAAGGAAGAAAGTAAAGGAGAAACATGCTTCACACAAGTCCTAGAAAGAGAATGGATGGAATGGTGGCAATGCAATATTTGAAATGAAAATTCTTAAAAGTTTCCAGAATTGAAGAAAGATATGGGTCTTCATAACCAAACAAGATGAATAAAAATAAATGTCCTAGAAACATCTTGATGAAACAAGAGAAGTAAAGGATAAAGATGAAAACCTTAAAAGGGAGAAGAAAGGAAGAATATTTTTTTTGGTAAAAATGTAATGTACTTTAGTCCAGATGATATTGTAAGTCCATGATTTAAGCAACTTTTCTGCTTTAAGCACATAAAAGTGGTAGATAAAATATTTAAAAGAGAAAGCGAAAAATATAACTGGGCTTATAGACAAGATAAACATTGCAGAAAAAGTAAAACGTGGAATAGGAAACAGAATGGTGAGCAGGCCTGAAGCCACAAGCTGGTTGGACATTAGGGCTAAAAACAGAGAAAAACAAGTCTTAGACAACTAAGAGCAACAGAGGTTTAAAATATTCATTTAAGTAGTTGGCCAGAATCAAGACCCCTCCCTGAGACTGCTCCTCCTGAAAAGAGGTTGAAAATTGCTTCTGCCAGTTTCTAAACAGGGCTTCAGTTTGTAAAACACAGCAGGCCTGGGACATTAGAGGACATAGAGCTGCCAGCTACTTCTGTAACTGAATCAGCCACATTCCCAATATTACCATGATAACAACACTGCCAATTGCCAAATATGACCTAGTTTCAGATGGGGAGACTAGGCAGCTTGAGTGAAAGAATAAAGGGAGAGAGACAGCAAGAAAGAAAAAAACAAATGAACAGCCTTAATAAGCCTGTATTATTTGATTGGACACTGACATTCGTTCTTATTGCTGTCAATGAAGCAAACTATCTGAACACTCCTCCTATCATCAGCCCTGGCCCACTCCTTAGTAGTGCTGATGCTCTTCTCAGCAGTGCACACCTGATGGCCTTGGTGAATACTGTGTCCTCTGGGCCTTCCCATTCAATATAAACCTCTGGTGAGTCTTGTCACTTCCCATGTCTATTCTACCACGCCCATTTCTCTGACTCTTAATTCTTTCCTCTACTCTTTGCCATGGCAACACAGCCATTTCCACTTTGTTCAGCATGGGCTATCACATGGGCTCCTAAGAATCAGGATAGTAGCAACTGTGTTCAATCCCCTGGAGTTCTTGCCTGGGTATTTTCTTTGTCCTGAAAAAGTGGCCCTAAGTAACTGAACTCTTGCTTATCCTGTTTTATATTCTGGCCCACTTGATCAAGCACCCTCAAAATCCAATCCCACATGACTTCCCTGGCTCCTGCCAGGAAATGTTAACCAATTCTTGCAGCTCCTTTTGGGTACAATCTTTTTCTTTTCTTATTAGATCCAGCAATGAACTCAGACAGTGTATATTAGAATTTAACTCTAGTATCAGTCTGGCACCCAAGAGGTAGGGGAAGCTTCTGAGGGGAACGCATTTTGGCCCACATGGAGGAGGCCCCTATAGTGCCTTCCCCTGTTAATAAGGTTGCAATTCCCCTATGTGGGTCACTTTTGAAGCCTCCTTAGGGTTCAGGGCAGTCATGTCAGGATATCATATTTTTCCAACTGTGGCCCTGGCTTTGGTGTTACATACCTACTTTCACTTAGCATTGACTTGTCTTTGAAGCTCTTCAACCCTAGGTATCAGATCCTGATATTTTTCTTCAGCTGGTATATCTGTAAGCTATAAAAGAGGTTCTCATGTTTAGTGCTTATCGATTTTTTTTTTGAGACAGAGTCTCACTCTGTTGCCTGGGGTACAGCGCAGTGCCATCATTGTAGCTCACTGCAGCCTCAAACTTCTGGGCTCAAGCTGTCCTCCTGCCTCAGCCTTCAGAGTAGCTGGGACTATAGGCTCGTGCCACCACGCCCAGATAATTTTTCTATTTTTAGTAAAGATGGAGTCTTACTCTTGCTCAGGCTGATCTCGAACTCCTGAACTCAAGCGATCCTCCCGTTTCAGCCTCCCAGAGTGCTAGGATTACAGGCGTGAACCACCGCACTCAGCCAAGTGCTTATCTGTTTTTTAAATGCCTTAATTTTCTCTTAATTATCCTTCTACAGAGTTTCAATGAAACTTAGTGATAATTATCCAAGCTCACTGTCCTTGTATACATTGTTCACCTCATACCTTTCCAATGCTTGTGGCATCACATTGGTCGAGATGTTCCATTTCATCAGAATGTTTTTCCAAGTCATTTTCAGTGAAAATTTTAGCAATCATGCCATTATCTTGTGTTAGAGATTATCTGTAGTACCCCACATACCACTTGGGATGGGATTGTAGCCAAGTAATAAGTTAGTCTCCAAACTCCATTTTAATGCAAGCTTTCTTTCACTACTCCTAAATAATGATTTATATCAGTTGAGGTCCTCTGATATGCAGATAGAATTAGAAGTGAGACAGAGCAGGGACCCCTCTTAGGGGCCTGCCAGGCCCCCACAAGCATGGAAATAAAGAAAAAATATTTAGTACCTTCAAGGGAAATTCTGGGCACCTCGCTAGCTTTGTAAAGTAAATGACCAACCTTATCAGCAAGAAGATAGTGATAACAATAGTCCTCCAAGCAAGCCAGAGTCATGAGATGTTTTAGCTCCCTATGGAAACTAAAAGATAATATCTTAACATATGTTCTTGAGTTGTTTTTCAGAAACCCATACCAGATGGAAAATGCAGATAAAAGGGAACTGAGGATTGAACTCTGCCAGCCTTTCTTTGTTCTAAATTTTTCCCTGAGGGTCCTAGAGAGAGTCACACTCACAAAAGAATTCCTTTCCAAGACAAAGTCTTGCTTCCTCAAACAATTGTTAATCAAAGAATCTCTCAATCTACCTATTATCAATAACCCCCCCACCCTTCCCCCTTAAAGATATCCTGCCCTTTTGGTCCAAACCAATGTATAGCCTCCATGTATTGATTTACAACTTTGCCTGCAACTTTTGCTTTCCTGAAATGTACCCTTGCCTTTAAAAATCCTTGCTTGTAAGCTATCATCAGGGAGTTTGGGTCCTAAGCACTAGCTGCCTGTTTTCCTTGCATGGTGCCATGTGATAAAATGCCTCTTTCTCCTGCTTCAGTTTCCTTCATCAGCATCTGGCTTTGCTGTGCCAGGCAAGCGGGCTGGTAATGGTTTGGTTTGATAACAAAAGTCCAAGAGATTTATTGCAATTAACACATTTGAAAGATAAGAAGGAAGGAAACAGGTCCACAGGGAGAGTTGTCATGATGCAATGTATGTCTGACACCTGATGAAGAAGAGGGGCAAGATATTCTGTAGAAAGAAGCTCAGACTGAGGATCATCTCTGAGAAAATCATGGCCAGTGCAACAAGGCACTCCAGAGTAAAGATTGCTTCTAGAGGAGTTCCACCTTGAGTAGAAACAGCCAGGCTTTGGCACCCCTATTGTACTTAGTCTTCAGCTGGAGCTGCTTGGGGAGAGTGTGCCTTTGACTCATACATTGCAGTAGATCTGAAAGGTGCTTCCTTTGGAAGCTGTCAGCTGACTGTGAACCTCCAATCAGGTTTTCTCTAAATGGAGATCTGATTGGTCCACTTTCATGGCTGCCACATGATTTGAAAATGTAATTTAAAAATGGTAATGTTCAAAAATAACAAAAAACCTATAGAAAAAAAGTCTATCAAGGTATATGCAAGCTATTTGTAGGAAAAAAATATGAAACATTATGGAAGGACATAAAAGAAGTCCCGATTAAATGGAGAGATCGACTGTGTTCATGGATAAAACAAATCAATATAATAGTATGTCAATTGTGCTCATTCCGATCTCTGAATTCAATGCCATTGCAATCAAAACATTCAACAAAATTTTATAGAATTTACCATGATAATCCTATAATTTACATGGATTTTTTTAAAGGTGGTTTTAGTGTCCAAAAATAATCAAATCAAGAAAAGAAATAAAACAGTGCAAAGACTCACCTTAGCAGAAGTTAAGATTTATGGTAATGAATAATAGTGAATTATTGTCACAGGGACAGATAAATAAACCGAAGAAACAGAATAGAGAGTCCACAAACAAATCCATGCATATATGGAAACTCAGTGTTTGACAGAGTGGTCGCATCAAATCAATAGGAAAGGTAGACTAATCTATAAATTTTGCCAGGACAATTGGAAAACTTAAAATTCTAGTGAATGACAGATTTGTGAGAAGAGAGTCTTCTCCCCTAACCTTTCTATAAATGTCAATTAATTTAGACACAATTACAGAACTTAATGGAAGTGAGATAGCCAGAGCCAGAGTAAATACTGTAAAAATTGGAATGAATTTTTCCTTTTCCATTTCCCCTAAATTCATAAAATATGAATACCTCACAGAGATACTCTCAGAGCAGAAAATTGTCAATTTCTTACTGTGCCTCTGCCCTGTTATATTAGAGCTTACATCACTAGTGCAAAGAACCTTCATTAGCAACCAGTTCTCTAGGAGAGAGAGAGTGTGTGTGTGTGTGTGTTTATTCACTCACACACACTCGCACAACACATACAATTGGTCTGCTTTTATAAAATTATATTCAGAAAGAACTAAGCCAATCCTTTGTCTAGTGTGAGAAGGAAGACTCATTGTCCAGATCAATACCTTTACCTCCATCTTACTGAAAGCCTATCTCTCCACACACAACCTCCTAACTCTAGATTAAAATCCTCAGTGGGCTCTGACACTACATTTAATCTAAGGGTCATCTCAAATTCTTTACTCACAGTTATATATATAAAAATAACAGCTAAATATAATAAAAACTTTATAACATTATTGAAAACTCCAAGTGGAATAAAAAATGTGAAAAACAAAGTAAAATTTTAAAATTATTTATACTATAGGGGGATGTACATGTGTCTTTGAGTTTGAGATTTCTTAAGCTAGACACAAAAAAGCTTAATAAGGCAAAACAATGATACATTTCGACTAAATAAACACTAAAATTCTTTATACATCAGGACACCATTAGAAGAGTGAAAATATTAGAGACAAGGCACTGCCTGGGAGAAGATATTTGCATGCATTGCAAATAAATAGCAAAATATTAGCTTCCAGAATATATAATGATGCCTAAAAATCAATAAGTAACACAAATAACTTAATATGTAAATGGCCAAAAAATATGAACAAGTAATTAACAGAAGAAACTCAAATTACCAATAAATACATTAAAAATATCCACCTTGCTAGAAATCAGAGAAATAAAAATTTAGAAAACAATGAGGCATCAAGTCAGAGCTGTGTGATTGGCAAAAAATAGTGTCTGACAATATTATTTGTTGATGAGGATATGTGGAAACAGTAACTTTAGTGCATTACCAGTGGGAGTTTAAATTGATAACACTGATTTGAGAAGTAATTTAGCAATGTTTAGCAAAGTTGAAGATGCATAAGCTACTACCCCATAATTTCACTTCTGATTGTTTTCTAGTAAACACTAGTGTCAGCAAGTGAATATTTTCATGTTTCTGCACTGTTTGATTTCCTGAGCAAAGAAAATTGATGTGCTAGAGAAAGTCTCCTTGATCCCAGACCCATTGATTCTTCACATTCCTAGGGTATTAGATTGGAGCCATCTGTTCCCATTCAAGGGATAATAAAACTTATCTCCCCTAGAGCGATGGAAACATCTCAGGGGTTGTAAACTTGGGGATAGAGATATTTGTCTTATTTTTCTTCTGAAGACATTTATTTACATTTCAAAATCTGAGGACCTTCCTCTTTTCTTCCCAAAGAGAATTTGTTTACATTAGGGAGATTGCACTCACTTTCTCAGGAAAAGAGGGAGCAAATTGTTATATAAACTCCCAGATTCATATTTTTTGGGTTCTTCACTTACAGTACAGACTCTGGTATCAGTAGGGCGACATCTGGCTCTCATCACACCACTCCAGAATCAGGAAGAATTGTGCCAAAGGGGAATCAATGAGGCTATTGCTGCAAGTAATCATAATCTGCCTTGATCCAGAAATCTTGAGTTTAATTTCAGGATAATATGAATAAACTTAGATATTAAAAACTACTTATTTCCATATGTGCACAAGGAGAATGCACAGATTTTTATTCCAATATTGTTTATAATAAGAAAAATTATATAAATAATAAGTGCCCATACATAGGAACTTTTATAGATTTTGCTAAGTTCAGATAAGAAATACATACAGCAAAAAATGAATAAAGTTCTAAGTATAAATATTAGTAAATCTTAAAAAAATAATGCTTTATTTAAAAAAAGCAAATTTTGAGATAAGGTGTATAATACATTATAATTTATTTTGATATTAAAAATTAAAACCAAATGTTTAACCAACTACCGATGATGGTTAAACAAAATGTGACTCACCTATTCCATGGCATTTTAGGGGAGTAAAATAATATTTTCCCTATCTGTTCTGAGTTCTTAGCTGGGATTCCTATAACAAAAGATAGATTAACAAAAGAAAAACAGAAGTTTACTAACATATATACCTCTTATACATGGGAGATACCCAGGGAATGAGTAATTCTCGAAGAAGTGGATTAGAGTTCAGGCTTAAATACCATCTCTGTTGAAACAAAGAAAGAAGAGTGTTGGTGGGGATAGTTATAGGATATGACCAGGAAAAGTATCCTTATCTCCAAAGACAGAGAGATACAGAGAGGAATCTGAACAAATAGGCCTTGCTAATGAAGGAGCTCAGGAAATTTCACCCCAAAGTATGACTCCTTGGCATAAAGAATATTTTGAATTAAAGGCTATTTGAGATCAAAAAACATTGGAAGGGGCTTTCCCTCTATCTGCGTAAACTGGACTGACCTGATCAAAAGATCAAAGGGCGGAATTGACTTCCCTCCCTCTCCCAGTTATCTCAATATATTGCAGAATGCAGCCAGACCTAGCCAAGTCATTTTAAACACATACCTGTTTCACAGGTTAATTTACAAGTCAATCTGTAAATCCTATCCCATCATTTATCAATCCCATCCATTCATCCTCCCTAGTAACCTTTTATAGCCCCTAAACAGAATTACCTATACTCCTCATTTTCGCCATCCCCTCCAAAAAGATGGGTATAAAAATATCTGAACTTCATTGGGATATTTGGTAATCACTATGTGATTCTCCCTATGTGCATGGTGTTGATAAATAAACCTTTCCCTTATTAATCTGCCTTAATTGTGAGTTAATCTTTCAGTGAACTTTCAGGGGACAGGGAAAATTTCCCATCATCCTATACTAAGTTTACCCTAGTTTGTTACACTTAGCTCATACCCCACTTGTCCTATTATTAATATAATTCTACATGACTCTCCCCTCTTCATGAAATCTAGCATAAAAATATTGAGGTTTAATCACTTCTTTGGGTCTTTATTTCCTTATGAATGTTACCATGTCATGTATAACCTATATTAAATAAATTTGTATGCTTTTCTCTTGTTAATCTGTGTTTTGTTATAGAAGCCACAGCAAAGCACTCAGAAGGGTTGAAGGAAAATACATCTTTCCTCCCGTACAATGATCTGGAATAAGTTTGAAAAATGATATTCTTTTAGAAAGTCAATGATTTTATGCAGATTCTCAAATTTGTATAAATATGAGCAAATTAATGCCATGCAATTCTTTTAATTTTCCTTTATATCTGTGGTTATTTCAGATATTTTACTGTTGTTCACTGGTATCTGTTAGGTTTGTTCCAGTTGGGAACACGAAAAGTATGAAAAGTTTGTATAGGATGGAATGCAGTTAATAAAAAACTAAGGTTTCTAAAACAATAGCTGCAGGAGTAAATCTAACAGACAGCTGCAGCCAGCATTCCTATCCCCCCTGATAAGGACAAAGCTATCCCCCTCCCTTATCTCTACTGGATGAGACTGACATAGGAGTCCCAGAAATTGATTGTTTTAAAAAAATTTTATTGCAGCGGCTGTTCTGACCCAGGTACTCACTTCCCCCATAACCCTCTGTAAAACCCAGGGCTTTCGCCTCCCTCAGGGTGGGTGCTCTTTTCACCCATTTGCACCCAGATGCGCAAAATGAGTCACACAGCTGATGGTGATAAAGATTCTTAACTTTCCCCATAGATTTCACTCTTGTGAAACCTAAGGGTAGTTTTTGAGATGTCTTCCAGCCCCCGCATTCTGGTGGAACAGCTGACCCACCCAGAGCAGTGTCCCATACCAAGGAACTGACTCAACTGGTATTGCAATCCCCACCCAAGAACCCACCCAGCAAAAGACAATTTCTATACCCCTATGGTTTTGCCCAGAACCCAGCCAATTAGCAGACCCAATTGCCTAGACTTTTGTCCACCAAACTGTCTTTAAAAAACCCTTTCTCCCAAATTTTCGGGGAGATGGATTCGATAAATTCCTCCCATTTTCTCACATGGTGCTTGTGATATTAAATCCTTTTTCTCTACTGTAACACCTGCTGTCTCACTGTATTGGCTTCCTCTTTAGCAGTGGGCAATGAACCTGGTTGGGTGGTAACAATACCTCTTATGTAAATAGTTCTAGACAACAGTCTGGGAGCAGTAGGGACAGCAACATCTGTCACATTTAGGATGAGGATGAAAAGCCCTTGTAAAACCTTCCAGATTCTTTTCTACCAGCAGTGAGCATAGAGGACATGTGTTGATAGGGCAGAACCCCAAGTCAGAGCAGCTTGAATTGTTGAGTTACTGTAAGGAAAACAGCTGCCTTGGCAAGTCTTCTAACCTACAATGGACTTTGGTGCATGAGAAATAAAGTTTATGTGATAAGCCACTAGGACTTAGGGGTTGCTTATAACCAAAGTTGAAACTTAGTTTATCCTGACTACTACAATGACGTTATCCATTTTTTTACTTTTCTAAAGAATCAGCTCTTTATTTGTTAAATCTAGTAGCTTTGTTTTCTATGTCAATAATTTCTGCTTTTGCTTCATTTTCTTTCTGATTCCCATAGGTTTAATATGTTATTCTCCCAACCTAGTATGTGTAATTTATTTTTATTTTTTATTGATTATTAAAATTAGTATTTAGTGCTGAGATTTTTCCTCTGAGTAATGCTTTAATTTTTATCTGATATATAGCATTATAAAATTGTATATATTTATTTCTGAGCTGATATTTTTCCCTCTTATATCTGTTGTTTAGGAAAGGAGTTATATTTTACTTTAATTTAGAAGTGGTAGTTTTTTCTTCCTGTTTTTGTGTTATTGTGTCAGGGAATATTTTCTGCTGCTTTCATACATGCCAAAGCAAATCAACCTTGTGTATCATATTGTACAAATCTTCTAGAGACTTATTTTTTTCCTGGTTGTTCTAATTTGACATGTGTAGAAGATTGAAGCACCCCAAAATTGTAGATTATTTATTCCTTGCAAGGGCACACAAAATTTACCATATGCTGGGCAATACAACAAATTTCAAAGGAATTAAATCATTTAGAGTATGTTCCTGATGACAGTGGAAGTAAGCCAGATATTATTAATACGAAGATAACCAGAAAATTCCCTTGTTCCTGGAAATTTAGCATCACATTTAAATAGACAATGGGTCAGAGAAGAAATTATAATAGAATTAGAAAATATTCCAAACTGAATAATAATTAAAATATAGGCTGTCATATCTTGCGGAATGTATCTAAAGCTATGCATATAAGGGAATTTATAAGCTTAAATGCGTATATTTTGTTTATTCCTTCAGATATGTGAAAAGTACTCAATCTTATAAGTTATTAAAATGCAAATTAAAGTCACAATGAGATATCACCACACACCTACCAGAGTGGCTAAAATTAAGAAAAATGAAAATAGCAAGTGTTGCAAAGTTGTGGAACAACTAGAACCCTCATATATTGCTAGTATGACTGTAAATTGGTACAACCACTTTTGAAAACTGGGAGTTTGTACTATTTACTGCATATCCTATAATCCAACAATTTCATTTCTAGATATATACCCAAAGAAGTATATACCTATGTGCACCAAAAGTCATGGGCAAGAATGTTCATAGCTGCATTATTCATAACACAGGAAACAGCTCAGATATACATCAGTAGAGTGAATAAATGAATTGAGTATATTTATGCAAAATATAGTGATAAAAATTAATGAACTATTGCTATATGAAATGATACTGATGAATTGCTCACATAAATATAATGTTGGGCAAAATATCCAGATTAAAAGAGCACCCACTGTGTGATTCCATTTATCTAAAATTCAAACACAGGCAAAATTAATCTATGGGCTTAGAAATCAAGATATTGCTTACCCCTGGGAGGAGAGTGGGGATTGTACCTGGAAGGGGACACAAGGATCACTTGTAGAGTGCTGGTAGTGTTCTAGTTCTTATCTGCATGGTAGCTCATATTGTGATTGTGATTATTTCTGTGAGCTGAAAGCCTGTGATTTGTGCTTTTATTTCGTGTATTTTATATTTCTTTTAAAATGTTAAACAATTGAATTGGAAATTATTATTTTGTCATATATGTCAGGTATGAATGGGTAAATACTGATCTGAACCAAATTTGAGTTTCAGAGACAGACGCAAGAGAATGCTTAAGTTGAAAAAAGAAATAGTTCAAATTTGCAAGCTCTCATTCCATTAGCTCCCATTAGAAGTTTGAACTTAGGTTATGAATGATTATATGCTACCTATTCTTCCTCCAAATAATTCAGTTTCGATCACATTAAACATTTGCTCTTTTATTTAACCTTATTCTGCAATTTTACTTTTAGTGGTCCTATTAATTTCTATAAACTTTCTTAATTTCTTTATTTCTCCCGCACCCAGAAATTTCTTTGTTTTGCCCTCAAAATGTATTAAGAATCCAACCATTTCTCACTCTCTCCGCCCCAGTTTGCCTGGTCAAAGGCACCTCATCTCTCCCCTGAAGAGATAGCATATACTCCTACAAGTCTATGCTTTCCCCCGTACCTTTTGGTCTAGTCTCCACAAAGAAGCCAGAGGGATTCCATTAAAGGCAAGTTACCCTTCTACTCAAAACATCCCAATGGCTTCTCATTCACTGAAAGTCAGATTTGAAACATTTACCCTATCCTATAAGACCCTGCAAAAATCTCACCCTTCACTAACTCCATTCCAGCCACACTGACCTCCTGTCTACTCCTTTAAAGTGATCAACATCGTTCTACTTCAGGTCTTTTGCACTTGACTTTCCTCCTATTTGGAATTCTCTTTCCATTGAAGGCCATTTTGCTTTCATTTTCCTTCTCGATTTTGTCCAAATGTCCACAGAGAGGCCTTGCTTTACCACTCTAATTAATCTATTACACTCCTTCACACACAAATCAATCACCCACTGCCCCTTTTCCCTGCTGTTTCTTTTTTCTTCACAGCATTTATTACTATATAACATTATATTATAAATCTTCCTAATTATTTAAGTTTCTGTCTCCTATATTAGAATGTAATTTCCATGAGATCACAGAAATTGTCCTGTTTCAACTTTTATCTTTAGCAAGTGGAAGAATACTAGGTAGAAAGTAGGACTCAATAAATAAGTATTGAATGGATGAATAGCTGAATGATGGAATAAGTACTACTATAAGTGGTTATTAGACCATGACACAATTTGGCAGCCATACTTTCTAGGGTAATCTATTGAACTAACACAGCTCATTTGATGCCTGGAGTAGATACATTTTTAACATTCGCTTTCTCCAAATGATAAAATTACTTCAGTAATATCCCTGTAATAATTAAAAATGATGATCATTTTCTTGATTAGGTCTTTACTTTTAATACCAATAATTAAAAATGTATAAAAAATATATTTTAATTTTAATATTATGTAAATTCAATAAGATGATTTAATCTATAAACTAAAATTCACACTTACCAAGCAAAAATATCGCTCCTTACAATTCACATTCTTTTTCATTGTTTTAAAGTTTCAACACAAATAAAATTTCCAACTGGTTACAGAGATTGACAGAAACGACAGAATTGAAGTAACTCAAGTTTTCTTTCTTCATTTTTATAATCACGGTGCTATATCATTGTTTATTTCAAATCCATTATCTACACACAAGAATGTGCAATAGCATATGGATTAGAGATGGAAACTGTGCCAAGGTGAGCTTGAATGATTCTGAACTTGTATGGACTTAACTCTCAAAAGGTATGTAGAGCCGAGTCTGCATGTGTTGAAGACCTGCCATATAACTGGGAATTCTCCAAATCAATTTTTATGTAGTATACAAAGTTTATTAAAGCAACAAAAATGTGCTAATTTGAAGTGTTCACATAAATTATTGAAGCCTAACAGTAAGCACAGTAATTGTTTAGAACATAGACAGATACAATGTTTTGGGGATAGAGATATTTTACCACTGGCATTGTGTAATATAATTAGCAAAAGGTGATAATAAAAATTCTTTGTCTAAGAAAGAAGGGAAAACAAAAAGCCAAGATTTTAATGTTACATAGAAAAGAGATAAAAGTATGAAAAAAAGAGATAAAAATATAAAAAGCTAAAAGCTAACAAAATCTATAATGTAAAATTTGAATTGGAAATATCAACACGAACTGATAATTTAAATTTAATAATCTAATTCTACCACCCAAAAGAAGTAATGATACCCCAATAGCAATGAACACACCTAGTGCCCATATCTTTGTTTGTAAATGTTATTTCTAACCATAAAGAGCCATGGCTCCTTGGAGGAATGGCTGTTTCCCTATCTTGGGCAGGAAACTGCAGGGTAAGCCTAAGAACTCACCGGTCTTAGAAAATGAAAAAAAATGCTCAAAACAAATGGAATCACGTAAAAAGGATACAGGAGCTGGCTTGAAATAGCCCCCATTTGCCAAAAGTGGGACAATCTGAGAATCAAAAAAGAATAGCAGTAATTTATTTTAGCAAAATGAATAAATAAAAATCCGTGAGTCCATAATAATATGAAGAGACAAAGAGACTCTTGTTTGAAGAATATGCCAGCTAGTAAATGTAAAAAGAATGATAAGATTTTAAAATAACTACTTTGTGACCCCCAATG
>NW_012143634.1:3265214-3274848 GCF_000956105.1 Propithecus coquereli | reverse complement strand
TTTATTTCAGAATATTACAGGGATACAAACACTTTGGTTACATATATTGCTTTTGCATTGCCCAAGTCAGAGCTACAAGCATGCCCATCCCACAGACAGTGCACACCACACACATTAGGTACGGATATACCCATCCCTTCCTCCCCAATCCCACCTGCCTGACACCCGATGAATGTTACTTCCATATGTGCATACAAGTGTTGATCAATTAGGGCCAATTTAATGGCGAGTACATGTGGTGCTTGTTTATACATTCTTGTGGTACTTCAATTCCAAGAATGGGCTCCAGCTCCATCCAGGTTAATACGAGAGATGCTAGTTCACCACTGTTTTTTATACCATAGTACCCTATGGTATACATATGCCACATTTTATTAATCCACTCTTGTATTGATGGGCACTTGGGTTGTTTCCACATCTTTGCAATTGTGAATTGTGCCATTCTAGTGCAAAAGTCTTTATTATAGAATGTCTTTTTTTCCTTTGGGTAAATATCCAGTAGTGGGATTGCCGTATCAAATGGTAGTTCTACTTTTAGTTCTCTGAGATATTTCCATATTACTCTCCATAGAGGTTGTACTAGTTTGCAGTCCCACCAGCAGTGTAAGAGTGTTCATATCTCTCCACATCCACACCAACATTTGCTGTCTTGGGACTTTTTGATAAAAGCCATTCTCACTGGAGTTAAGTGATATTTTATTGTGGTTTTGATTTGCATTTCCCTGATGATTAGAGATGTTGAGCAATTTTTCATATGTTTGTTGGCCATTAGTCTGTCTTCTTTTGAAAAGTTTCTGTTCATGTCCTTTGCCCACTTTTTAATGGGATTGTTTGATTTTTCTTGTTAATTTTCCTGAGTTCTATATAGATTCTGGTTATCAGCCCTTTATCGGATGTGTAGCATGCAAATATTTTCTCTCATTCTGTAGGTTGTTCTCTCTAGTGATAGTTTTCTTCTTGACTGTGCAGAAGCTTTTAATGTGATCAGGTCTCATCTATTTACTTTTGTTTTTGCTGTGATGGCTTTTGGGTTCGTCTTCACAAATTCTTTGTGGAGGCCAATGTAAGAGTTTTTCCAGGCTGAGTGTGGTGGCTCGCACCTGTAATCCTAGTACTGCGAGAGGCCGAGGCGGGAGGATTTCTTGAGGTCAGGAGTTTGAGACCAGCCGGAGCAAAAACGAGACCCTGTCTCTACTAAAAATAGAGAAATTAGCTGGATGTGGTGGCATTTGCCTGTAGTCCCAGCTACTCAGAAAGCTGAGGTAGGAGAATTACTCATGCCCAGGAGTTAGAGGTTGCTGTGAGCTAGGCTGATGCCACAGCACTCTAGCTCAGGTGACAGAGCAAGACTCAATCTCAAAAAAAAAGTTACTATGGTTTCATGCCTTATCCGTCATGCGTTGATTTTTGTAAGAGGTGTGGATCCAATTTCAGTCTTCTACATGTGGTTATACAATTTTACCAGCACCATTTACTGAACAGGGATTCTTTTCCCCAGTGTATGTTTCTGTCTGCTTTGTCAAAGATCAAATGGCTATATTAGGATGGTTTCATCTCTGGGTTCTCTTTCCTGTTCCATTGGTCTATGTCTCTGTTCTTGTGCCAGTACCATGCTGCTTTGGTTACAATAGCCTTGTAGTATAGCTTGAATTCTGACAGACTGATGCCTCCCAATTTGTTCTTTTTGCTTAAGGTTGCTTTAGCTATATGGGGTCTTCTCTGGTTCCACATGAAGTATAGAATTATTTTTTTCTAGATCTGTGAAAAATGACATTGGTATTTTAATAGGGATTGCATTGAATCTGTAGATCACTTTGGGTAGTATAGACATTTTAACAATGTTGATTCTGCCGAGCCATGAGCATGGTATGATTTTCCATTTGTTTATATCCTCTGCTACTTCCTTCTTCAGTATTTTGTGGTTCTCCCTGTAGAAGTCTTTCACCTCCTTAGTTAAATATGTTCCTAGGTATTTTTTTTTCTTTGTTGCTATTGTGAAAGTTATTGAGTCTTTGATTCAGTTCTCAGTTTGACTGTTGTTGGCATTTATGAATGCTACTGATTTTTGTACATTGATTTTGTAACCTGAGACTTTGCTGAACTTATTTATTAATCCAAGTAGTCTCTTGGCAGAACTGTTGGGATTTTCTAAAGATAAGATCATATCATCAGCAAAGAGCAATAGTTTGGTCTCTTTTGCCCCCAGTTGGAGGCCCTTGATTTCCTTCTGTTGTCTGATTGTTCTGGCTAGGACTTCCAGCACTATGTTGAATAGAAGTGGTGATAGAGGGAATTCTTGCGTGGTTCCAGTTCTAAGCGGAAATGCTTTTAATTTTTCCCCATGCAGTGTGATGTTGGCTATGGGTTTGTCCTATATGGCTTGTATTATTTTTAGGTAAGTCCCGTCTGCCTATTTCGTTAAGTGTTCTTATCATAAAATGGTGCTGAATTTTGTCGAATCCTTTTTCTGCATCATTTGAGAGGATCGTATAGTCTTTGTTTTTGCTTCTATTTATGTGGTGAATTACATTTTATAGATTTGCGTATGTTGAACCATCTCTGCATCTCTGAGATGAAGCCCACTTGGTTGCGATGGATTATTTTTTTGATGAGCATCTGAATTTGATTTGCTAATTGAGAATTTTTGCATCTATATTCATATGGGATATTGGTCTGTAGTTTTCCTTTTTTTTTTTTCTTGAGTCCTTTCCTGTCTTTGGTATCAGGGTGACGTTGGCTTCATAAAACATGTTGGGGAGGATTCCTTCCTTTTTGATATTGTGGAATAATTTCTGCAGGATAGGCACTGGTTCTTCTTTGTAAGTCTGGTAGAATTCAGGTGTGAAACCATCTGGTCTGGAACTTTTTTTTTTAGGAAGGCTTTTTATTACTGCTTCAATTTCAGACGTGTAGAGAATGCAGCTCTCCTGCCCAGAGCTTCCTGAAGTGACTGCCTGAGGCCTCTCAGGGTGGAGCCTTCTGCGCCCCAGTGTGAGAGCACCCAAGCCAGAACTGGGGTGGAGCCAGAAGCAAAGGCTCTGACTGAGGGCTCTGAAGTTGGGGCCGTGCAAATGGTGGTCTATCTGGACTTGGAGGGTGGTTTTAGGGCTGGGCAGGCTGTAGGTTGCCTCCCAGGCACTAGGTACCCCCAGATTCCAGGTCAGACATGCAGAGGTGGCAGCCCTCCATGTTCAGCCCAGAATCTGCCGAAGCGGTGGCCCAGAGCCCCTCAGGTCAGCACCTGCCGCTCTGCAGTCAATTCCCATGCCCAGGTGCTGCTGATCTCTAGGGGCAAAGCGCTTGGCTCCAAATTCCCGGTATGGCTCAGGGAAGCCACAAGTCAGTCCAGTCCATCCCCAGCCCAGTGTGGTCCCAGCACAACACACCCTAGAGTCCAGAATGGACCCAGCTATTGCTTGTTCTCCACAGAACCTGTTGTCTAGTGCAATGGCTTGCACCAATTCCAGGCATGTCCCTATCTGAGCAGGTAGGAGGTATGTAGGGGTGGTGGATGTCTTCTTGGAGGTTGGATCACACTGCACCAGCAGGACAAGCACGGCCCTTCCATGCTCTATTCTTTATTGTTCTCCTCCAATTCTCTAATCTTTGTATATGTATCTCCCCATCACCTTTTTTTCCACAATGAGTGTCCCAAGTTGCTTCTCTGTGAATTCACAATGCTGCTTCCAGAGCGAGCGATCCAAACATAGACAGCTGCCTGTACTCTTCACCTCCTTCCCTGGGAATGATGAGCTGGGTGACTCCCCTAGTCCACCATTTTTTCTTCAAATTCTATTACCTATTTCATTGGCAATAATTAAAAAGAATTCCAAAAACTGAAAAAGCATTTTAATTGTAAATGATTAAAAAGAATTTTGGTGATATGGCAGAATGACTCTGCAATTGCATGTTCCGTTAGTGCATGTAAATAATATCTGTCCTGTTAAACCACTTCCAGAAATTGATCTTTGGAACATAGTCATGGATATAAATATGGAAACAACTCTGTGATAACCATTCTATATTTACAGAATCAAACTTAATGTTCAACAATAGAGTATTGGTTAAATAAGGGACTAGGGTGTAGCCATAAAAATGGTAATACAGGCATATATTTATCCACAATGACGGAATTTCATGGGTTACAAAATAGTGCATAGCGTTAGAGCCAATTTTGTCATATATTTATTGATAAATATATACTCAATAATGGAATGATATAAAGTGGAAACCGTATCTTTGAGTAGCAGAATTGCATGTCTTATTTTTGCAATCTTTAACATAGCATATATTTTCATAAAAAGAAATGATCTAAAGTATTTAATTTCTTTTTAAAAGCCATTATTTCGGTTACTAGACACATTAAAACATTAGTTAAATATTAGAAGAGGGAAGTGGGAGTCCAAACCCCTGGCACAATGTAGGGGAGGCTGATGGTCCCTGCTACTGTGATTTTGTCCCCGTGCACAGCCGGGGCAGCCGCCCTGCTGACAGCACAAGGTGTGGCAGGGAATCTCTGGATACCCGGGGACCCTGGGCTCTTTGGGCCCCGCCCGGCCAGAGGGCCAGGACGAGGAACCATGGTGATTGCCAAAGCCAAGGGGTGGGGTGAATGTGGCTTCTGTGGACCAGCAGCCCCTTTAGGAATTTAAACCTTTTCTCAGAAATGTACAGTGGAACTAAAGAAGAGAAACAACCAAGGGTTGTCTGAAATTGTGATTGGATAACTAATAATCCCAAAACAGAGTTAGACATCACTACTCAAGCATAAGTTTTCCTAAAACTACTACAAAAATGTTTGGTATAAAGGCTTGAGCTGACTTTGTTGTGGACTGGGCTGCAAAGGATCCATATGGCTTCCTTATAACAATTATTATGTGTTGGCCTGCACTACACTGTTCCTAGCAAGTACTTTACTACCCTGGAAACTGACCAAAATGATTGAGGCTAAAAAAAAAAAGAAGCAAGGAAAAAACAAAACATCCAGAAAATATTGCAAAAGCAAAATGAATAAAAAAGTATTGAAGGAATTAATAGGTTCTTCAATGAAAAGAAAATCATTTGGAAAATCATGTAGCTTTGAAAGGGTCCGCTAATGCTTCATCTTTGAGTTTCATGTCAGTCTTATTTAATAAGTGAAATATGATCATATGGAAGAATCATGTTAGTTCTGACCTCAATAATGTAGTAACTTTTAGCCTTGGGTGTAAAAGTGTGTTGGTATCTATTGACAGTTATTGTAAATTAGCATTTATTATGATACGAATTCTTTATAACTGACTTAGTCATTGGCCATTTTGTAGCTTATGTACTAATATTAAAACATCCCATGGAGAAAAATGACTTTAGATTATGAACTCTATTCAAATAATAGTTTAAAATAGGGTTCTGTTCTGGGCAAAGGATATTAAGAATGTAAAGTCAGAATTGTCCTCTCTGAGGTGAAAAGTGTGCTTTGGCTTAAACAAGATACAGTATATTAATATTAATCACATCTGTTATCATTATTGCTTATTTCTTGGAATAGAATCATTTCTGGCTTTCTAAAGTAAAATAGTATTAATCAATGAGTGCCTCTATTTTTGGCATTTTTCTGATTTTAGACTTTGAGACAGCTGGTAATTATCAAAACATTCTTTAGTTCTTAAAGTTAATTTTATTAAGAATTCTCTTATCTTGACTGTGTAGCATACCACCTACTGGATATAACAGTTTTTGTACTTACAAATACACCATTTTCTTACAGATGAGTTGTTGAGAAGAGTGACATTATTATTTAAAGCTTACAGTAAAAATGCCAAATGCTATAGTACCTTGAAACCAGTTTATTCTTGTGTTAAGTACAACTGTGAAATAGTTAGAATGTCCTATCTCAGAATTTGCTGATTATATACATACCACTTTAGGTTTTTTATTCCATTCTTTGTTTTAACTCATGTGGTAGTGAAATCTACTTTGATCAAACAGGTTCAAGGTAAAAATTAAAATTTCAAATTTCTTTTAAAGAACTCTCAAAGAGTAACAATTAAGTCATACTTTATAAGTGGTAAAGAAGGCTTAAAATTTGGAAAATTTTTGTTGTATATAGTAGTAATTGGGTGAAAAGGATAAATTATGTCAAAATGAGAATGTGCTAAAATTAGAAGTAAAGAGGTAAAAGATATTTGTTTTGTTTTAGTTAAGTAGTATTTTATTTTAGTAAATAAGATTTTGTTTTAATTAAGTAATATTAACCAGAACTTCTTACTATTAAACATGGCTTTTATAAATGCATGGCCCAGTACTTTCATTCACTGTCAGTATTTAATAGCTTATTAATGTTTTTGCATTATATAATGTAAAACATTATATAATGTTTTGCACCTCTGATAATGAATTTTAAGTTACAAAAAATTGTCAAACAGCTCTAATTTTAAAAAGAATCTAGATATTGAAATTAATTTGATACTTTTTTCTGAAGAAAAAAATATTAGAAGAGAAACCTCTTAAAATGCCCTAAAAATATATTTAGTAGTGAACAAGAAGTCATATTTAGAGTTCTACTGTATTTTTTTTATTACAGCACGCAAATATTATTTCTTAGAAAGACAATATATCACTCTGGACATTTTTTCAGGATATTCAAAATTAAACCCTGAATCCCAGATACCTTAGAATAAATTGGTATTTGAGATTCCAGTTGCATGTGATGTTGACTAATTGTGCCTGCTTCTAAACTTGCAGGGCCTCAGAACAGGGCACGTGGGCTAGACTCCTAGAGACCTGGCTTGGTCATGAGGGTGGAGATTAGAGCCAGACAAAGACATAGATTAAAACCAGATTCTGAACTATTGAATACTTAAATACAATGATCTTTAAGTGTTTAACATTTGTTTATTGGAAATAAGAGAGAAGCTGCCTTTCTATCAGTCAACTTTTTATCTCTCTTTATAATGAAAATAAGGGATTTCTTAAAGTTTAGTTTGTCTTCAACTGTGTTATTCTACACTGTTCTCACAATAAGTGGATATCAGAAGTCAATCACACTATGGATATGACAAGTGCATTCACCCACCGGGGCCTTTACATTGGTTTCCTACTCCCTCTGCCTGGTCCACTGTTCTTCCAGATGACTGCATAGAAAACTCTTTCACTCTTCAAGTCCATGCTCAAATGCCACCTCCTCAGAATTTGAACTAAAATGTCTCGTTCAATACTAAGATGTTCTATTTTTCTGATTTTTAGGTTGAGAAAAATCACTCCACTGTTTTAGATCATGCTCTGTTAGTTTTTCTTTTGTAATTTTTTTTTCCTCAACCCGATAACTTTTGGGAAGGCATATTAAAGGGTTCAAAATTTAGATAATAAAATAGATAATTTGTTCCCGGTGTACAAAAACTGTACCACTGTTACTATGTTTGCAGAATCACAGATCATTCCACCTACCAGCACCATGAGACTCAGCTGAACAGGGACAACTTGCACTTGTTTGTCACAAAAAATACTGAAAAAAATACTCTGGCTCTGGCAAGTAGTATTTCTGCTTCTATCTGTCTGTTATCTATTGCTGCATAATGAGCCACCCCAAAATATAGTGATTTTAAATAACATCAAAATATTATGTCTCTTCATTCTGTAGGTTTGCAAAGAAATCTCCCTGTTGATTTTGCCTGAGGTCACTCATACAACTGCTGTCAGTTGGAGCATCAGCTGGGCTGCAAGGCCCAAGATCCCCATTCACATGTCTAGCATTTGGTTCTGATCATCAGCCGGGGCATCATGGTTCTCATCCTCAAATAGGAAATACAAGCTACCTTATGTAACAGTCTCATTGAAGCATTCAGGGAGACCAATCATAGAAGTTGCAAGATCTCCTAAGGTCTAAACCTGCAAGTGGCACAGCGTCACTTCCACCAACTCCTGTTAGTCAAAGCAAGTCAAAAGTCCAAATTCAAGGAGAGAGGTAAAAGACTCCATCTCTTGATAGGACAAGTGGAAAATTTACAGTACAAAAGAGCATGAGAGGACATGTAATGATCATCTTTGATGATCTACCATATCGCTCTAAGACACTGTCCTCTTTGGAAGAAATTAGATCATTTTCCATTTTCAGTTCAACTAATTACATAAAAGTTTTTTAGGAAACCTTAGTTAAATGACTATTTTATGACTTATTTCGGGTGTATATTTGTACTGTTGGGGCTCAGAAAATGCTACCCCCCAAAATGGTCCCTTGGAAATCTCTCTCTCACCTTCTCCCACCCTCCTTTCTTGTCTACCTGGAGGCAGGTCATAGAAAGTAGAATTCTCCCTACATGCAAGCCATAAAACCTAGAAAGGTGGATCTCTGATCTCCTCCCTCCTATCCTAAAGATCCTTTGTGACAGGTGTCCTGTCCCATAAGGAATGTCATATAGAGACACAGAAAAGAATATGCACAAACAGGCCTTGCTGAGTTCCCCCTAGTTTGTTGCCATTAGATCATACTCCTTTTTGTCTAATCATGTTTCTCCACAACCATTTATTTCTTTCATCAGACTTAGTGTAAAAAAATATGGTTTTCCCTGGGTCTTTGGGTCTTCATTTCTGCAGGCTCCTATGTCAAGTAAAACTTTGTTAAATAAGTTTGTTATGATTTTCTCTTCTTAATCTATCTTTTGTTATAGGGGTATCAGTCATGACCCTTGCAATAGGTGACGAAAAGGTATTACTTTTTCTCCCCTGCGCAGCTGAGTCAAAAACAGAACCTCCAGCTTTCTAAAGCTCACATTTCATTGGTAACAAAAATAAGTAGATGTGAGGAATTAGATATTATAGGATTGTTAAAGGAGGGGGTAAGTGAAAAATAAGATAGTGAGTGAGTCCTGACAGTTGCATGTTCAGGTAGCTGGAAGACCTTGAGTAATCCACTTAACCTCTTACCGAGGGAGAAATACTCAGGATTTATCATGCACTGTGATGAGCTTGGCCCCATTTTCACTTCTCTAACTCCATAACCTGGCCTTTGCTTGTAAAACAGTGCAATATTCTCTGCCATGATAGAATATTGGAATGTACAATTGAATTGTTTTTCTCCTTCAAATGCTCCAATTCTAGCTTTGAGGATAGGAGAAAAGAGACAAGGGGGGGAAATGGTATCAACCCCAGCAACTCTTCCAAATTCACAGGGACTCGCTTTAGACAACATTGCCTGGCAGAGGGCTCAGAACAGCTCATTTTTGCAGACAGCTTGTTTATTTGCTGCAAGAGGCAAGTGGACCTCGCTAGACTGTGAAATTCCAGTTAGCTGGAGCCTACAGTGCGTTCCTTCACTCAAGTGAAGTGACCTGACATTATTGTTTATCGCTGTCCCATGTCCTGGTCAGATTGTTCTGCCCCTGATAGCCAGATATCCTCACAACTAGCTTGCTCTCTCTCCCTTTCCTCCTCTCTCACCCTCTATTTCTCCCTTCCTCCTTTCTTTTCCTTTTTTCTTCATCTCATAATGACTCAAAATGGCTCCTCTCAGCACTTAAACAAGTGACAACATGGGAAAGGGCACTGGCGAGAGAACTTTCACTCCAGTTTGCAATTTGGAATTACAAAAGTGGTTAAAGGACAGTGGGAAATTTAAATTGTTCTGTCTCTCAGGATCTCTATTTTTTTTTTTTTTTTT
>NW_012143634.1:3256911-3264747 GCF_000956105.1 Propithecus coquereli | reverse complement strand
TAGTAGTAGTAGTAGTTAAGACAATATCTTTCAATTTTTATTTTATTGAGAAATTTTGTCATGAATGGTTGTTAAATTTTGTCAGTGGCTTTTTCAGCATCTGTAGAAATAATCATATGTGTAGTTTTTTTTTTTTTTGGTCAGTATATCAATCTGGTATATGATGCTAATGAATTTCTTAATATTGACCCATATTGCTGGAATAAATTCCACTCAGTCATGGTATATTATTTTCATTCTTATACTGATTTTATCAGGTTTTGCATCAAGAAAGTAATTAAGAAGTTTTCCTTTATTCTCTGTGCTCTGAAACAATATGTAGAACATTGGAACTATCTTATCTTTAAGGGTTTGGTAGAATCCTCATGGGAAAACATCTGGGCCTTTTTCTTTTTTGTGGGGTTATTCTTCGATGATTCTATTTCTTCTATGGAAATTGGTCTGTTTAAGCTTTCTAATTTTAATTGGGTATGTATTGGTAATATATATTTCCCTAGGAAATTATGCATTTCATCTTAATTTTCCAATTCATTTCTATAGAGAAAAGTTTCTTCTGTTTCAACAGTCATTTGCTTCTTGTCATTTCTTAATTGGTATATTTGTGCTTTATCCCTTCTTTTCTTAGACAAGTTGGCTAGTGGTATTCTGTTTTTTTTTTAATGAAGTGATTTTGATTTATTAATGAGATCTATTGTTTCCTATTCTTAACCTATGCTTTTACCTTTCTCATTTGCTTCCTTGTGTTTTCCTTTGGTTTATTCGTTCTTTTCCTAGTTTTTTAAAAAACTTATTAATTTTTCTGTAATCACTGCTTTAAACATATCCCATAGATTCAATATGTACTGTTTTCATTGTCTTTGTCTTTATTCTTACACATTCTGTCATTTCACTGTGTGTTTTCTCTTCACCCAGTTGTTTAATAGAATGATTTTTCATTTTCGGGTAGAAGCGCTAATTTGTTCGTTTGCTTATTTGTTTCTGTTAGTCAGTCCTAGTTTTAATGTATTTTGATCAGATATGTTATTTATAATATTTCTACATAATGCAAATTATTGATGTTTTCCTTGTGACTAAATGATCAAATTTTGTGAATGTGTCAATGGGTGCTTGAACAGAAGTTGTATCAGGATGTATGGCTCATATACATTCATAAGATCTACCTTATTAATTACGTTATTTAGGTAAGATATTGTCGTATTTTTTTTTTGTTTATTTGAACTATCTTGCACTGAGAGTACTGTAGTAGCATCTTTCATTATAAGTGTGTTTCTATATATCTCCTTGCATATCTTATAGTTTTTGTTTTGTAAATGTGGATGCTGTGAAATTTAATGCATAAATGTTCACACACATTATAGCTTCATTTTATATTATGGATTTAAGTACAAAAAATGTCATTTTTTTGTCACATTTAATGCTTTGGGGCTTAAATTAAACTTTGCTAATGTCTGCATCTCTATGCCTACTCTCCTTGTGTTGCCATTTGCTCAGTATACCTTTTTCATTCCTTCATTTTTGCCTTTCCAAATTTCTTAATTGTAGGTATGTCTCACATCTATGGCATATGGTTGGGTTGTGTTTTGTGAGAAAATTAAAAATATTTTTCTTTTAATAAATGAGTTTATTAGTTATTGCAGGGGGAAAAAATAGTATATTTTCCTTTCCCATTGCTAGATTCATGGCTGAGACTCCTATAAAAATACAGATTAACAAGAGAAAAGCATAAAAAGTTTACTTAATATAAGTTTTACATGACACAGGAGACTTCAAAAATGAAGACCCCCAAGACCCAGGGAAAACTATATTTTTATGAATAGTTGTGTAGAAGTATAATTGGAGGACAAAAGGGTATGATCTAATAATAATAAACTAGGAAAACGTAGCAAGGCCTATTTGTTCAGATTCTTCTTGGCCTCTCTATGTGACATTCCTTCCCTCTTGGTGTAGGGTAAGCTACTTGTTCCATGAGGGTCATCAAGGTAGAAGGGAGGGAGAAGGTCAGAGAGTAACTTTCCTAGGTTTTATAGCCTGCTTCAGGGAAGAAAGGGCAAGGGAAATTTCAGTTTCTATGGCCCACTTTAAGAGAGAAGGGATGGGAGAAGGTCAGAGAGAACTTACTGCTTCTGCATTTTTTAAAATTTATTTCGGCTTAAAATACTCAGTATGCCAAGATGCTATATTTTCAGGTAGTGTTTCTTGTGCCACATCATTATTTATTGCTAAACAAATAACTCCACAGCTTAGCAGCTTAAAACAACAAATATTTATTATGGTATAGTTTCTGTAGGTCAGAAATAGGAGAGTCCATTAGCTGACATCTTCTGGCTCATGGTTTTCCACAGAGCTGCAATAAATTTGTTGAACAGGCTACCATTATCTCAAGGTTCAACACTTAGAAGATTCACTCCCAAGCTCTTAAAGTTGTTGTTAAGCCTTCCTTTTTGTTGGCTAGAGATTTCAGTTTCCTACCATGTGATCCTCTCTACAGGGAAGCTCACAATATGGCATCTGGCTTCTCTCTGAACAAGTGAGCAAGACAGTGAGAGAGAGTAAGACAGAAGCCACAATCTTTTTGTAACCTAATCTTAGAAGTGACAGCTCATCACTTTTGCCATATGCTATTCATTAGGTGTTAATTAATAAGTTCAGCCTACACTCAAGGGGAGGGAATTACACAAAGGCTTGAATATCAGGAGGCTGGAACCTTTGGAGGCAGCTTAGAGGCTGCCTACCACAGTTCACCGTCTAGCTCTCAACAATTCACTTCCCAATACATGCAAAATACACTCACCTACTCTCAAGGTCCTCAAAATTCATAACCATTGCAATATCAGCTCAAAGCTCAGAATCTCATCATCTAAATCAGGTCCAGGTGTAGCTACTTGAGTGTAGTTCCTCTTGTCCTATAGACCTGTAAAACTAAAGAGACAAATTATCTTCCTACCAACACACCCAATATACAATTGTGGGACAGGCATAGAATAAACACTGTAGATAGTCCTGTTTAAAAAGCGGGAAAATGGGAAGCAAAAAGAAATCACTGACCCATAGGAATTGTGAAATCCAGGGAGGCAAATGTTAGATGTTCCTTGATCAGGCCTGGGTGTTTGGTTCCACATGCCTAGCTTTTGGTTCAGCTCTCTGAGTCAGCATTTGCAACTGAGTGGTTTCCTCAGTCTGCTACCTACTAGTAAAATTTTGGAGATCCAAGAACCTCTTTTTATTTTATTTTCTCTCTGTCCCTTTCAGTCCATGCTGGCAATGTTTTTGCTGATATAGTTTTATCAATAACTTTTTTTATACTTCCATGAATTTATATGAAAATATCACATTAGCATTAAAGTCAATAACTTTTTGAATCTCCTGTAAATTTCACTGGGGTTTACTCCATTAGAGAAAAGCACACCTACAAAATCTCTTTAAGATAAATCTTTCTCTACCTTGCGCAGGAGCACATAGGGCTGTGGTAAAACACCTTTAAGCTTTTGATTTAAAGAATCTGTTTAAAAGTACCCATAATCTTTTTAAAGGGCCTTTTGTGTGACTGAATATAACTTTGAGGATCTAAATAGAATTTTTGTTATTTCTTAAGTTTTAATAAGTGATTTTACAGTTACACTCTTTATTTTTAGACAGTGTTTTCCTGGAAGTGGCCTGGATTTGACCTTGGTTCAGAAGCCATTTCTTTTTTTTTTTTTACTCTTTTTTTTAATTTCAGCATATTATGGGGGTACACATGTTTAGGTTACATATATTGCCTTTGTGTCATGCCAGTCAGAGCTTCAAACGTGTCCATCCCCCAGACGGTGCACACCGCACCCATTAGGTGTGGATATATCCATCCCCTCCTCCCGCCTCCCACTTGCCCGACACCCGATGAATGTTATTACTATTTGTGCACTTAAGTGTTGATCAGTTAAAACCAATTTGATGGTGAGTACATGTGGTGCTTGTTTTTTCATTCTTGGGATACTTCACTTAGTCGAATGGGCTCCAGCTCCATCCAGGATAATACAAGAGGTGCTGGATCACCATTGTTTTTTGTGGCTGAGTAAAATTCTATGATATATATACCACATTTTAGTTTTTAACATTATTGGCCATTTGGAGAGGCTGAGAAGTTTCAAAGCCATAAGTCCTGGCTCTTTGTTTATTAAACTATCCTTCCCTCAATTTATCTCTGCCCTCTCACATTTTATTATAAGTAGCACGAAGAAACCAGGTGGCACCTTCAGCACTTTTCTTACAAATAGTCATAGCTAGGGGAGGAGCCAAGATGGCGGACAAGAAAAGCCGCCAGTCAGAGTGTCTCTGCAAACAAGACAAATTTTAGAGGAAAGAGAAAAAAATAAACTAGCAGAGAAACATAGATCGGGCGAGGGTCGGAAGGAAGGGTGCCAGAAACTACAGGAGACTCCACGGGAAGACGTTGTGGAGGAGAACTGGAAGGAGAAAGGTCCCTAAGAGGCTTGGAGACCAGAGACAAGGGTAGGTGGAGTAGATAACTTTCCCCTCCTTTGCATCTTGGACTGTTGGTGGGCTCCTGAGCAGTTGGAGAGACCTCCCAACACCAGCCCAGAGATGGCTGCTGCAAGCCAGTGAGTGGTGGCCTCTTGAGGACACAGCGCTGGGCTCCCAGCTTCCTCAGGGCACCTTCCCGGGCACAGACCTGAGCCTACCAAGAGATGCCATACTGCTCCATTCTCTCATTCCCTTCCTACCCGTGGGTGCCCAGAGAGACAATTTAGCCATCACACGGAGGCATCTCCAAGGAACGGGACCATTCCTTTTGGGGTCCTACAGCAGACCGAGGGGTACTCAGACTGCACCAGCCAGCCCTCGCAGGTGCTGCTTGCCTGGGGACTCCAGGAGAGAAGGGCAAATCCCAAGGTGGAGTGAAATAGATCCAGCTTTGGCATTCTGTAGGTGATTGGAGACCAGCACCCTTCCCCCTGGCAGGGTCAGGGATTGATCTCCAGTGCCCAGGGGACAGGCCTGAAGACCACACCTCGTACACCCAGGTCAGGATCGCACTGCCCAGGGACAGAAGGGAGATCTGTGAAAGAGCCTACTGAGGAGTGTGTGCCTTCAGGGGCAGATCAGCGTGCCGGTGTGGCAACCCTCCTCCAAAAAGAGGGCTGTGTACCCAGCTCAGGCTGCAATCCTGAGTAGGGAACATCCTGGCCCACGTCACAGCCAGGGGAGATCCATTGGCCTGAGGTCCCGTTTGCTGGCAGAGGCCTGGGAGAGGCTACGGAGGGGGAGGGTGGAGGGGATCAAGATCTGCTCCAGAGTGCGGTTCTTGGACAGCCCCACCCCCCAAGCCCAGACTTACAGCTGAGTGGAGCCATTTCAGTCCCTCCCGGTAGCTTTGCACAGAAACAAAGAACGGACCTTTGACCCCTACTAACAGCAGTTGTGGAGCCTGAGGGCAGGCTTACCCAACCCAGACCTACCCAGACTGACTCCTTGTCCTGCCGCCACTGAGGTGGAGAATAAGGACACACCTGGTAATCCCAGGGCCCCACCCACCACCCGAGGCACAAGAAGGCCTCCCTAGAGGAACAAGAGCTGGCTACAGGACCTAAAAACAGCACTGCAGCTCGCTCCTCCCTGCAAGTGCCACCTACTGACAGAGAGGTCATCCTGCACACCCTTTTACTGCATCTACTGATTCATCATAAAGGGAGTGGTCGAATCTCACCCACAAACACCACCTACTGGCTCAGAGACTAAACAGCGCGTGTCATTATCCAAAAGAAAATCTAAAGACAAGAAGGAACAACTGATCCAGATGGGAAGGAACCAAGGAAAGAACTCTGGAAGTATGAAGACTCAAACGGAAAGCACACCCCCAAAGAGGAACAACAGCTCCCCAGCAATGGACATTAACTTAACTCAGAACACTAAAATGACAGAAGAAGCATTTCAAACACGGATTGTAAGAAAACTGAATGATATGAAAGAAAAAATGGATAACCAACACAAAGGAACCACAAAAAAAAATCCAGGACGTGGAAGAAAAATTCACTGAAGAAATTGAAATATTAAAGAAAAATCAAACCGATCTCCTGGAAATGAAGGGCTTATTTAGGGAACTACAAAACACAGTGGAAAGCCTCAAGAACAGGGTAGATCAAACAGAAGAAAGAATCTCAGAGATTGAAGACAACTCCTTCCAATTAAACAAGTCAGTCACAGAAATTGAGCAGAAAATTAAGAGAAAAGAATAAGCCTACAAGAAATGTGAGATTATGTAAAAAAACTGAACCTGAGGGAGATAGGGGTTCCGGAAGGTGAAGAAGAAAACACTCAAGGGCTGGATAAGCTATTTGAAGAATTAATAGAGGAGAATGTCCCAGGCCTTGCTAAAAATCTAGATATACAGATACAAGAAGCACAACAGACCCCAGGGAGATTCAATGCAAATAGGAAGACACCACATCACGCAGTCATCAGATTGACCAAAATAGCCACGAAAGAGGCCCTTCTATGAGCTGTAAGGCGAAAGAACCAAGTAACATACAAAGGAAAGCCCATCAGAATAACTCCAGATTTCTCAACTGAAACCCTACAAGCAAGAAGAGACTGGGGCCCCATTCTCACTCTTTTGAAACAGAATAATGCCCAGCCTAGAATCTTGTACCCTGCAAAACCAAGTTTCATACATGAAGGAGAAATAAAGACATTCTCAGATAAGCAAAGGCTGAGGGAATTCACCAAGACAAGACCAGCTCTCCAAGAAGTACTCAAAACAGAATTACACAAGGATCAGCACGATAAACACTCTCGGATGTAAAACCACTCAAAAATTAAAGATCAAAGGCTAGATTCCACAATGGCTCCAGATAGAAAACAAAGCAACAAAATGCAACTCAACACAATGAACAGTAATTCACCCCACTTATCGGTTCTCTCAATAAATGTGAATGGTTTGAACTCCCCTCTCAAGAGACATAGGCTGGCTGAATGGATAAAAAAAAACAAGTCAAGCATCTGCTGTCTCCAAGAAATGCATCTAACCTGCAAGGATGCATTTAGACTCAAGGTAAAGGGGTGGACATCAATATTTCAAGCAAATGGAAGCCAAGAGAAGGCTGGTGTGGCAGTTTTGATCTCAGATAACTTAGTTTTTAAATCAACAAAAGTAATGAAAGACAAAAAGGGTCACTATATAATGGTGAAGGGTAAAGTTCAACAAGAAGACATCACAATTCTAAATATGTATGCACCCAACTTAGGCGCACCCAGATTCACAAAGCAAACTCTACTCGATCTAAACAAATCGATAGACAGGAACACCGTTATAGTTGGAGACTTCAACACCCCACTGACAGCACAGGACAGATCCTCCAAACAGAAAATTAACAAAGAAATAATGGACTTAAACAGAATTCTAGAACAAATGGGCCTGACTGACATTTACAGGACATTCTACCCCAAAACCACCGAATATATGTTCTTCTCATCAGCTCATGGGACATTCTCTAAGATGGACCATACTCTAGAACACAAAGCATGTCTCAAAAAATTTAAAAAAATAGAAATCATACCATGCACCTTCTCAGATCACAGTGCAATAAAAATATAAATCAACCCCAACACAAACTCTCATCTCTACACAAAATCATGGAAATTAAACAACTTTCTGCTGAACGATTCCTTCATAAGCAAGCAAGTAAAGATGGAAATCAAAAGATTCTTTGAACTAAATGACAAAGGTGACACAAGTTATCAAAATCTGTGGGACACAGACAAAGCATTCCTGAGAGGAACGTTTATTTCCATAAATGCCTATATCCAAAAGTCAAAAAGATCACAAATAGACAACCTAAT
>NW_012143634.1:3251170-3253746 GCF_000956105.1 Propithecus coquereli | reverse complement strand
GGATGGACACACTTGAAACTCGGACTTTTGGGGGGAGGTGGGTGCAAGGACAACATGCGTAACCTAAACATCTGTACCCCCATAATATGCTGAAATAAAAAGAAAGAAATAGTCATAGCTAGATCACCCAGTGATTATTAGGCATATTTTGTACTTTCCACATATATTCAGGTAACAGCTACATTCATTCTGCCACTACATTATAAGAATTCCATTCCTTTGAGATTCCAATAACGTTTTTCTCACTTTCCCTTAAACCCTCATTAGTATCTTCGTCAAATCCAAATTTTAATGTGTTCAAAGCACTTTAAACATTTACTAACGCTGTCTTCAAAATTCATGCCCAGTTCCAATGCCATGCCCACATTTTTAGTTACTTGTTATGGCAGTCTAAGACTTCCAGGTACCAAAATATGTACTCATTATCTATTGCTATGTAGCAAATCACCCCAAAACTTAGGGGCTTAAAGCCATAGAAATTTTTATCCTGCAGTTTTTGAGGGACAAGAATCCTGGCATGGACTAGCTGGGAGCCTCTAGCTCGGGATGTTCCACAAGGGTATAATCAATTTATGGATGGGTTTAACTGACTGTGGTAGGCAGGCTCTAATGATATGAATATTATTCTTACTTTTTCTGTCATTCATTTTCACTACTTTCTCTCTGATCTGTTTTACTTCTTTCTTTGTCTTCTTTTCATTATCTGGGTTGTTTTCTTGTCTGTTTTCTATGGCCCTTATTAAATTTCACTTATTAAATTTATTATCCTTTGGGTACCTTATGATTGATTATTTATTTCTTTCCTGAATTCAGACAACTCTTTTTTCATATCTCCCTATTTTTTGACCATTTCTTTTCTTAGTTTTTGAATTTCTTACAAGGTGGTTTTTCACATCCTCAACTATGGTTAATTATATTTAATTCTTACAGTTTTCTTCTGCTTTGTGGTTGTTTTTCACAGAGACTTTTCTTTATATGTGTGAAATTTCCTCATGTGTGCGAAAGTTTGTTTTCTAATTTTTTTAGCATAGTCCTGTATGGATTTGCTGATTTCATTTTGTTCATTTTTATGGCATTGGGATGTTTCACAAGATTCCTAGTTTAGTGATGCCCTTTCTCTTTGCATAACATCTAGACATTGTAAGCAGATTTGTTTGTTTGTTTAGGTGGGGATGGAAAGGACTGTGCGTCCTCTGGTTTTATGATTCTCTTTTGTTCTGTAGGACCCTACATTTTCCCCTTCAGTTTCTTTTTCTTTCATCATCTAATTGCCAAGGGGAGTTTCTTTCTTCTTTATTGACTTTTTCTCTTTCAGAAGCTACATGTTTCAAAGATTGCTCCTTTAAATCATAGGTACTTTGAAATTGCTTCCCTGTGATATAGGCTCTGATCTAGTCAGATGCTTTTTTAAAATATTCAGACTTAGGGTAGACTTAATCTTTCTGAATCTGATCTTGAATCAATTGTGGGCCCCCTCCTTAGCTTCCTTTTCTGTCTTCCTCATATTTTTCTCCTTTTGCCTTGTGGCTAGAAAGGATGGGGTTGAGGTGGTAGCATGAGAGATTACACTGGGATTTGGTGATTTTAAGTTTTTATTTACCTACAATTACTTTGAAGTTTTGGCATTCTGTGTCTTCAGGTTGTGCTGAGGGTTTGGTTTTTGTATAAACTGGCATTTACCATCTTGTTATTTGATATTGTTTTAGGAAGATATAGTGGAAGACAGACAGCTTGGTTACTACCACTACCTTCAGCTACCTACCAGTTCTCCGTTTAATTCTTTTTAACACTTCTAATTTTCAAATTTGTTAAATTGGAAGTTTTGTGAGAGCAGGGACCATGTCTATCTTGTTCTGATCTATCCTGTTTCCCTAGTACAGTTGCAATTACTATAGAGTGGAAAGAGTACTGGGCTTCAGTTAGCATAATGAATACTAGATTCTGAAGACTTGTGTTTAGATACTTAGCCTATTTAGGCCCTAAATTATGTATTTATAACCAAAGATTTCACAGAGTTGTTAAGTATAAAAATACCCAACAATAGTTATTGTACTATCTATGTTTAACGTACACATATCCAATACACACACACACACACACACACACACACACACACACACACACACTAAACTCTGCATAAATAACCTATACGGCTTTCTCTCTTATCTCGTACAATTCCGAGCATTTAGTAATTACGCTAAGCCTTTTTATATGTAAATTTTTATAACTAATCTGTCATCATTCTTTTCTTGTAAATACAAGTGTCCCATGTCCCATTTCTTAAGATTTGGCTTTTGAAAACTCCTCTTGCATATTCTTAATTTTATTAGAAATGTAGAATACAAATTAAAATGTCAGTGCATATTTTATTTTTCATGTGGGTAGGCAGCCTATATTCATAGTTTATGTTAATGCAAAAAGCTAGTACATTGAAAGCCTACTTTTACCTTGAAAGTATTAGAAATTATAATAATCCTATTACTAATATTAATAACAATAACACATATTAAGTGTTGGCTATATGCCAGTCACCATTTTAAATACTTTCAAGCTAAGCTCACTTAATCCTTCACCAA
>NW_012143634.1:3239239-3240275 GCF_000956105.1 Propithecus coquereli | reverse complement strand
TTTCTTATTATAAATCATGATATCACAAAGGACAATTTCAACAATTATTCCAATGGATCCCTTTAGGAAATTTGTCAGCGTGGAAGACCTAGAAATAGGTTTTGTTCCAACTTTAATAGGGCATAGATGACCCTAACTGATTTAATTGGCTGTCATGAAAATGAAGCTTTAGAAGTGAAATCTGATACTTGCTGTATGAGTTTAGAGCTGAAGTGCAACCCCCAAAATTTTGTACTATACTGATGGGTATGGGCAAGAATTCTCATCACTACTTCCTCAGGGCACTGATGCTTGCATTATTCCTATAGGTAAGTAGAGTATTAAAAAGTGCATATTTGTAGAACATTTTGTTGTGACTGTGTTCCTTTTCAGACAGGTAGTTTCTCTGGAAGTGTTGCATGTGCATAATCCTCTTTATGAATTACAAACAATTACTGGTTCCCATGCTTGAATAGTTTTATCTGCTTTGGTCCAATTAAGTTTGGTAGGATAAATATTTGAGAGGGTGAAGTGTGTGGTTTCACAGGTAAATCTGTGAACATTGTGTCTTACGGAGGTTCATTGTGTACAAACTGCTTTTGCATATTAATAGCATTCAAAGTGCTTGCCTGAGCCTTTATCAAATAGGCTAAACATCACTGTTTGTATTAAGCCCTCTAATCTATTTTTTTAGAAGTTTACAGTCCAATTGTTTCTAAATAATGCATTTGCAAGAAAGAGATAACCACGTTGACTTCCTCAAAGGGTATCACATATTTAGAAACAGTCAACCCAAAACCCATATTGAGAATGCTATACTTAGATGCCAGCTGTTTTTGATTTTTAATTCATAGTTTCTCACTGAATGAATTTTTGCAGCAGGGATGGAAGAGGATTTTGTTTGCTTACATATTACCTGATATTAGCATTTCTTTTACTTTGCAATTAGGAAGGTGAATGCTTTTCTTTTATTTTTTTTTTACTAAACTCAGCTAACTTTGCCCTTTTTTTTTCTGCTCTAGAACGAACATCATTTACCAAGTATTACAAAAGCCTA
>NW_012143634.1:3234414-3238694 GCF_000956105.1 Propithecus coquereli | reverse complement strand
CTCTAATTTTAAACTGAAAAATACAAACTATAATAAAGACATAAACACATTTTTAAAAAGTAATCCTTACAACAGTACAATGAGGTAGATATTAGTGTTTTTATCCTCATTATATAAATAAGCAAACTAAGTTAAGTAACTTGCAAGAAGTCACACAGCTAGTCAATGGTGCAGCCAGTGTTTGAACCCAATGAAGAAGATGCCATGTGCTAATTAGGCAATTGGCAAAATACTACTTATTCAGGTAGACTCTTCTTTAATCCCTATTTGGTAAACTAAAAGTTTCTAAGAAAAAGTAAATCTCAAGCAAATAAGATTGCTTAAAAATACTTTAAAAAGAGACTTGAAATCTCCTGTTGCCTGGACAGAGTAGCGTTCTAAACTGCAAAGGGAGGGTCAATGTTCAAAGGAAGAAAATTAGAGGAGAGAGAGGATGGGTAGACCGTGGTGCAAGCTGGGACAACTCCAACATTAGATAATAGTTGAATTTTTGAATGAGTCCAACCTTAAGGAATAGTCCAGCCTTTTTGACTGTGAGGTCTGAAATGCATAGCTTCAGGGTAGTCAATTAAGATGTTCTTATTTTTCACAGCAGTTCTCCTTGGGATTCTTTCACTTGGAAAACACATGAAGCAAAATGAAGTTAATGATTCTTTCAAGTCCTTCCATCAAAAGCTCCCAAATTATATCCATTGTATCAGTGAAAAATGCTCCAGTAGGAAAATAAGTTGCTTTGGGACACAGTGATGGAGGAAGGGAGAAAGAAGGAGAAGCATAAGCTAAATGAGTTTCTAATGGTGGCACAAAGTTGCTAGCTTCAGTCACAGAAAATGAAGGGACTAGTATTTAGAGGGGGCATGATCACTTAAATTCCAACCCTATGTCCCAAGCTTTCCTCCTTAGAATCCAGATGTGATCAGAGCATGCACAGCAACAACCATACCATTCACATTTAGAAACCAGTGTTCCATCTACAGCCATACCACCCTGAACGCTTCTGATCTCATCTGATCTCAGAAGCTAAGCAGGGTCGGGCCTCGTTAGTAGATGGGAGAAACCAGTGTTCCATCCACATTATTGGGTTTGGAAAAATTGATAGAGGGTCTAGACATCCATTAGAACCTTGGTCATATTTAACCTTTGTGATATGGATGATAATCAGTAATGAAATCCTTAGCTATCTTCTGTCTTTATCCAGGTGGTTCACCTTATAATTTTCTCAAAGATTATCATTAGGCACCAAATCCCAGACTGAGCTAGGAACGTGATTAGTAAGAAAAAATAAACCTCAAGCATATTAGATTACTTAAAAATACACACAAGAGACTGGAAATTTTCTATTCCCTAGAAAGAATGGGATCTGTACTTCCTTTGTCAGCTGAACATTAACCAAGACATGTACAATTTAGCCTTTGACCTTAGCTTAACTTGCTGTTCTTACTTTGAATTTTCTCGGCCATAACTAACATCCATCTCAGTCATTGAAAATCATAAAGATACGTTAAAAAGTTAACCTGAATATCATCAAAATCTTATAAAAATGAACAGAATATCTAACAAGAATGTTTATGCATTAGAATGAGAAATTGAAAAATAGATGTCTTTTTCCCAGGCATACTGAACACCACATTTCAGAAGTGATCAGGGAAAACAGAGCAAGAAAAGATTTGTAGAAATTATTCTAAATGAGGCAAACAGAGAGGCAGACATGCCCATCTTTTGACATGTCTTAGAGTGGTGAGATGGGAAAGTTATATTTTTCGTTTTCTCACTCTACTCCATAACATTAATTGAACTCTGATTTGGAATTGAAACCTTTGATTAGTGACAGACCAGTCACATATCACTTCCTAAGCACACTTAGAACTGCTTGTAAATGACAAATCTTTCTAATGGCAACCGGAAGCCAGTTAGAGCTCTCTTCTCCCCTACTTGAAGTCATCAAGGCATGCATGTTTGTTAAAGCTCCAGTGGCCATCAGATTTATGAAGGTTCTGGTAGCCCAGCTTACCCTCCAGGTTGGAGAAGAGAAGAAGAAAGAAAAGGTTTGAATGCTCATAAGATACCCCTTTAATCTGTAAAGAAGGTTGATTGGATTTGGGAGGGTTAAAATACCTAGAATATGAACAAGAATGAAGTTGGAAAACAGTAGTCATTTCACAGGTTTCATATAGTGCTTATGTTTGAGATGATTCTTTTTCAGTAGTCCTGGGACAGCTGGATATTTGACTCATTCCTTCTGTCCTTTTGTTCTGATTTTTAGAGAATATTTGTTTATAACCAAACTCAGAAGAGCAGACACAAGACCAATTTCTGTGCCATATCTCTGAGTGGAAAACTTAAATTCCTCAGTCAGAAAATAAGTATTCACTGAGGAAGAAATCTTGTAGAAAACAAGTGAAGAGAAACTCAATCCACACCCAGAATTTGGTGAAGGTCACTTCAGGATGATGATGGGGGAAACGAAGCTGTGTATTTGTGAACCAAATTAATACACAAATCTGTAAAACATTCAGGTTGACCTTGAGATGAATGCATATCCTTCTTCCAACCAAATTATAGTTTTTATCTCCTTAGAAGGAGTGCCTTTCTGAGTGCTGAGTCTGAGGAAGCCTGATCCCTGGTGGGTTGTCCCTGACAGGTATAAATGTTACCTTTTACCATCTATTGTCCACCAATGACAAAAGGAAACCAATTAAGGATAATTTCCAGGATCTTAGAGTTAAAGTCCCCACAGTGGCCTTAGAATTGCTTGCGGGTTTGGAATAGTGTCAACTCTGTGCTGGGTCTGGGCAGTGATCCTGCACTCATATAAATTCTAGAGTTAATGGTGAAATAATAGAGTCACAAGTGGTGGGAAGCATATTTTTCTGTCTTGAAGAATGAAATCCCTGCAGATGTGTAGTGAATGCATCAGTGTTCACTGCCATTGTGAATTCTCCTAAAGACTCCTCCTAAATTCACAGTGTCTCCCAAAGCATTTCAAGTTTGTGGCGTTTTCTATTATTCTTAAATGTGGTGTTTTCATGGTTTATTTACTTAAAGCCTCATTGTACATATTGAAGAAATTTCTTATCATGGTGTTTCAGTGATATCATTAGTTTCTCTGTATGAATAAATGCTCCCAGATGGCTTCATGTCAGCCACATACAAAATATCCCACTGTCCATTTCTCTGAATGGCAAAATTGATTTTGTTTATTTTTTATAGCATTTCTATTCTTGCTGCTCCAGAGAAGTCTGCCAGCTAAGCAATTAACTGGTATTGAACAATGACTTATTTACTCTCATTTGCTTACTGTGTAAGGCACACATTATTGTTTTGTGGCCAGCACTGGTCTGGCCATTAGTCTTGAGTTCAACAGGCGCCCATAAACAATATCTGGTACCTAGTAGACGTCCAGTTAAAATTTACTAAAAGAATTCATGAATGGATTAATCTCATATATACACTGTTTGCTCTCTTGTTTGGATCTTAGGCTTGTGTTGATGCACATAGTGGAAGGCTGTTTATAGGAAAAACAAACTGTTTTTCTTCCTCTATACTCTCACAACACTTCTGGTTACCAAAATGTGTGGGAGTTTCTCACACTAACAAACTTTCTGACACCAGCTATGTGTCCTACAATTCAGTTTACTTCTGACACTAACCAAAGTTAGTACAGACCCCACAGATTAAGGGCTCGGTCTTGCCCCCATATTCAGATGCCAATTGCAAGTAGTAGGTTCCCAGGTTACCCACAACTACTGTCTGACTCGACTACAAATCAGAGGCTCCCATGACCCCCTTCTTAGGTTCAATAATTTATTAGAGCAGCTCAAAGAACTCAGAAAAACACTTTCATTATGCTTACCCATTTATTGCAAAGAACGTTACAAAGAATCCATATGAATAGACAGATGAAGAGGTACATAGGGTAAGGTTCAGAAGGGTCCCAAACACAGAAGCTTCTTTCCTCATAGAATTGGGGTGCATCACCCTCCTGACACATGGATGTGTTTGTTCTTTAACTTAGAAGCTCTCCAAACCTCATAGATGAGGGATTTTTATGGAGGCTTCATCATGAGGCATGACTGATTATTAACGCAATTTCCAGCCCCTCTCCCCTTCTTAGAGGATGGGTGGGTGGAGCTGAAAGTTTCAAGTTTCTAATCACGGCTTGGTCTTCTTGGTGTCTAGCCCTCGCCCAAGAACAAGAGTCACCTCGTTAATGCAAAAGATACTCCTATCATCCAGGAAATTTCAAGGGATTAGTTCTGTCAGGAACTGGGGTCAAAGAC
>NW_012143634.1:3230114-3232349 GCF_000956105.1 Propithecus coquereli | reverse complement strand
ATTCCTGGGTCATCTCATGGAAGACAGTTGCACTGATGGCTCATCTGATCTACAGTAAACTGTGTTCAGGAAATAAACTTAATGTGTTAATCCCCCAAGATCTGGGGGTTGCTCATTATCACATCATAACTCAATTCTATTTTGACTAAAACAGGCTCATATCTTTGTGTTAATATTTCTTCCAATGAGCTTAAGAAAATACTTTTGTTGTATGAAGGCCAGGACATGAGTTCTCCAGGACAGGAGGAAGGAAAGGCATTGAGCCCACTCCTTCTGAATAGAGGGATTATAGGACAAAGAAGTGGGACAAAGGCCTATCAAGAAAGGCAGGTGCAATGGTCTGAATGTTTGTATTCCCACAAAGTTCATATGTTGAAAACTAATCTTCAATACAATAGTATTAAGAGGAGGGGTCTTTGGGAGCCCTCAGGAATGGTATTAGAGCCCTTATAAAAGAGCCTCGAGGGAGTCTATTTGCTCCTTCCTCCATGTGAGGATGCAGCAAGAAGGTGCCATCTTTGAGGAAGAGAGTCAATGCTCACCCGACACTGAATCTGCTTGTGTCTTGATCTTGGGCTTCCCAGCCTCCAGAAGTGTGAGCAATAAGTTTATGTTGCTTGTAAATTATCTGGTCTAAGGAATTTTGTTCTAGCAGCCCAGATGGACAGCAGGCATTGGTGAGGGCTTTTGTTTTACCGTCTTTCAGTGTTGATTATGGTAGAGTGGAAGTGTAGATATTTAGAGTCTCCCAAAGTCTCTCTGTCAACTTTATTTCCCATTTCTCATTGTCTGTGTTTAATTTTATCATTCAACTATTTAAATTTACTCCTCCTGTGTCTTGGAATTTTTATTGTTGATATTAGACAATCTGATTTTACTTCTCTTTTAGTCTTTAGGGCCGCAAACACTCATTTAGTATTCACTTTAGAGTCAGGATCTAATGGAATAGAAGCATTGCCTTACAAAACTAACTTCACAAAATGATTTACTTGGATAAAGCACAGACAGTCAGTGTTTGTTCAAACTCTCTGATCACTGAAATGAGTCACTTTACTTTCTATTCAAGCTTTAGTATTTCTGACCAAGAAAACACTCCATTTTCCTTTCCTCTGAATACATTTGGAAAACGTTCTACTGTGTCAGCAAATTCGACTTCATTCTTCATATCCTCAGTGTTTCTTAGGAAATATTTGCTCTTCTATTATTTTGATGCTTTCCCAGAATGACTTATATTGGTTGTTTTTTTAATTGCATTTGATTTGACCTTTACTATTTTGTTGATGCACTTACAAGGGGACTTCAAAAAATTCATGGAAAAGTGGAATTAAAAGATAAAATAGAAAATATAAATTTTATTTCTCAACATAGGCTTCATCAAGTTCAAGACACTTTTGTAAGTGAGATGCCAGCCATTTATTCCATCCCTAAATAACTGAGGGTCCCGGGAATTTAACCATGTCAATACCATCTTTTTTACATTATTAATGGAAGAAAAATGGGTGCTATTTAATGATTTTTTAAGATTAGGAAAGAAAAAGAAGTGAGAAGGAGCCAAATTAGGACTGTAAGGTACATGCTTAATGATTTTCCATCTAAAATTTCACAAAATTGCCCTTGTGTGATGGGAGGAATGAGCAGGAGCATTGTTGTGGCAGAGAATGACTTTCTGGTGAAGGTTTCCTGGGTGTTTTTCTGCTACAGCTTTAGCTAACTTTCTCAAAACATGCTTATTCATAATAAGCAGGTATTATCATTCTTTGGCCCTCCAGAAAGTCAACAAGTGAAATGCTTTGAACATCCCAAAAGCCTGTTGCCATGACCTTTGCTCTTGACTGGTCTGCTTTTTCTTTCACTGGACCACTTCCACCTCTTGGTAGCCATTGCTTTAATTATTCTTTGTCTTCAGGATCATACTGGTAAAGCCATGTTTCATCTCCTTTTACAATTATTTGAAGAATTGCTTCAGGATCTTGATTCCATTTGTTTAAAATTTCCGTTGAAAACTGCATTGTCTCCATACACTTTTTGTAAAGCATCAATAATGCCAACATTCTTCCACTCAAGCTTCACCATAAATTTGATGTTTGTTCTTGCTTCAATTTTAGCAGAATTCATGTTGCTTCAATAGGGGCTCTTTCAAACAGATGTCTTATCCTTCTTAGTGCCTCAAACTAGATCCTGTTCAGACATCTTATAACACAAGTTAGTATGAGCTTCTTTTAGTGAAAAAAATTT
>NW_012143634.1:3229039-3229602 GCF_000956105.1 Propithecus coquereli | reverse complement strand
TTTCTCAGAGACCTTGATACGGGATAGGAGATGCACTGGACCATGGAGATGAGTATTTGAGTTATGGATAAAGTAACCATATGTTCTGTTTTGTCTGGGATAGTCACAGTTCGTACATCTTGCCCCAGATTCATTATTAATAGTGTCTCCTTTTCTTTCTTTTTTTTTTTTAAATTTCAGAATATTACAGAAGTACAAACGTTTTGGTTACATAAACTGCTTTAGCACTGTTTGAGTCAAAGTTATAAGTGTGCCCATCTCCCAGATAGTGTGCATTGTACCCGTTAGGTGTGAATTTACCCATCCTCTTCTCCCCCTTCCCAACTGCTTGATTTCTGATGAGTATTATTTCCATATGCACACATAAGTGTTGATTGATTAGTATTAATTTAATGGTAAGTACATATGGTGTTTGTTTTTTCATTCTTGTGATACTTCACTTAGAAGAATGTCTCCAGTTCCATCCAGGTTAATACAAGAGGTATTAGTTCACCACTTTTTTATAGCTGAGTAGTACTCCATGTACATACCAAATTTTTTTTTTAATCCACTCATGTATTCAT
>NW_012143634.1:3226800-3228989 GCF_000956105.1 Propithecus coquereli | reverse complement strand
TTATTTTTGAGACAGGGTCTCACTCTGTTGCCCGGGTTAGAGTACAGTGCCATCATCATAGTTCACTGCAAACTCAAAGTCCTGGGCTTGAACAATCTCTGCCTCAGTCTCCTTAGTAGCTGGAACTACAGGGATGCACAGCCACACTGGCTAATTTTTTATTTTTTGTGGAGATAGGATCTTGCTATTTTGCTCAGGCTGGTCTTGAACTCCTGGCGTTAAGCAATCCTCCTGCCTCGGCCTCCCAAAGTGCTGGGATTACAGGCTTAAGCCATTGTACCTGGCCTTAAAGTTATATTTTAATATCATTGTGAAATGAGATCATATTTTTGAAACATTTCATGTATTTGCACATTCTACGACTAGGGTCTAAATATTTACTGCCTATCAGAGCACCGTGTTTCAGTGTTTCAGAGGAAGAATAGATACACCCACCAGGAGAACTCTTATCATTTCTCAGCATCAGAGATCAAATTAAATTTTTATTTGCATCCCTGGGAATACAATAGCATCCCTAGGAAAATCAGGCTTTGGGGAGAAGGAGAAATTTTTATAAATTCCTTTAGCATATCAACGACACAACATGGAAAGCTCCTAGCAGATAATGCTGGTGTTCACCAATACCCTACTGAGCTTCCTGAAGTTAATGAGGCCATGCATCTACTACTGGCTAATGAACCATGAGATGAAGTAATGAGAGTCTCTTCTGGACTGACAATGAAATTCTGCCATTCAATCTTTCCTTTCAGTGATGAGCCTAGAATGGTGCATTAAAATGGTGGAGCTGCAAGATTGAAGCAGCCTGCATTCCTGGGTCATCTCATGGAAGACAGTTGCACTGATGGCTCATCTGATCTACAGTAAACTGTGTTCAGGAAATAAACTTAATGTGTTAATCCCCCAAGATCTGGGGGTTGCTCATTATCACATCATAACTCAATTCTATTTTGACTAAAACAGGCTCATATCTTTGTGTTAATATTTCTTCCAATGAGCTTAAGAAAATACTTTTGTTGTATGAAGGCCAGGACATGAGTTCTCCAGGACAGGAGGAAGGAAAGGCATTGAGCCCACTCCTTCTGAATAGAGGGATTATAGGACAAAGAAGTGGGACAAAGGCCTATCAAGAAAGGCAGGTGCAATGGTCTGAATGTTTGTATTCCCACAAAGTTCATATGTTGAAAACTAATCTTCAATACAATAGTATTAAGAGGAGGGGTCTTTGGGAGCCCTCAGGAATGGTATTAGAGCCCTTATAAAAGAGCCTCGAGGGAGTCTATTTGCTCCTTCCTCCATGTGAGGATGCAGCAAGAAGGTGCCATCTTTGAGGAAGAGAGTCAATGCTCACCCGACACTGAATCTGCTTGTGTCTTGATCTTGGGCTTCCCAGCCTCCAGAAGTGTGAGCAATAAGTTTATGTTGCTTGTAAATTATCTGGTCTAAGGAATTTTGTTCTAGCAGCCCAGATGGACAGCAGGCATTGGTGAGGGCTTTTGTTTTACCGTCTTTCAGTGTTGATTATGGTAGAGTGGAAGTGTAGATATTTAGAGTCTCCCAAAGTCTCTCTGTCAACTTTATTTCCCATTTCTCATTGTCTGTGTTTAATTTTATCATTCAACTATTTAAATTTACTCCTCCTGTGTCTTGGAATTTTTATTGTTGATATTAGACAATCTGATTTTACTTCTCTTTTAGTCTTTAGGGCCGCAAACACTCATTTAGTATTCACTTTAGAGTCAGGATCTAATGGAATAGAAGCATTGCCTTACAAAACTAACTTCACAAAATGATTTACTTGGATAAAGCACAGACAGTCAGTGTTTGTTCAAACTCTCTGATCACTGAAATGAGTCACTTTACTTTCTATTCAAGCTTTAGTATTTCTGACCAAGAAAACACTCCATTTTCCTTTCCTCTGAATACATTTGGAAAACGTTCTACTGTGTCAGCAAATTCGACTTCATTCTTCATATCCTCAGTGTTTCTTAGGAAATATTTGCTCTTCTATTATTTTGATGCTTTCCCAGAATGACTTATATTGGTTGTTTTTTTAATTGCATTTGATTTGACCTTTACTATTTTGTTGATGCACTTACAAGGGGACTTCAAAAAATTCATGGAAAAGTGGAATTAAAAGATAAAATAGAAAATATAAATTTTATTTCTCAACATAGGCTTCATCAAGTTCA
>NW_012143634.1:3213331-3215565 GCF_000956105.1 Propithecus coquereli | reverse complement strand
ACCCCATATAGCTAAAGCAACCTTAAGCAAAAAGAACAAATTGGGAGGCATTAATTTACTGGACTTCAAACTATGCTACAAGGTTATAGTAACCAAAACAAACTTTTGGCTCATACAAGAACAGAGACATGTACCAATTGATCAGAACAGAGAACCCAGATGTAAAACTATCCTCATATTGCTACCTGATCTTTGAGAAAGCAGACAAAAACATGCACTGGAGAAAAGAATCACTATTCAATAAATGGTCCTGGGAAAATTGGATAGCCACATGTAGAAGACTGAAACAGGATCTTCATTTCTCGTCACTCACAAACATCAACTCGCAATGGATAACAGTTTCCTCTTTTCAATCTTAAAAGTGTCAGTTTGTACAATAAATTATGTGGTCACTCTTGTTTATGGGAAACTCTTTAGCAATAAATTTATTTGAATGCAATTTATTCACCAGTCTGTTATAAGCTTGGTTAGATGTAGTCTGTCCTTGAGACCTTGATCAGCACAAAATAGATAGACAGATTAATTTGCCAAATCTGTAAATGTATAACAGATTCCAATCTATGGGATTCCACCAAGCTGGTTTCACCCTGTGAAATCCTGTCTGATCTCTTCTTAGATATCTGTAACCCATTTCTCAATTTTCTGTATGTGAAATTATGGTTGGCCTGCTTATAGATTTTTCTGCTATGTTACATTTAACTTTCTAGGCAATTACCATCTTTTAAATTGTCACAAGAGATTAGAATTTTAAGATGTGGGTATTCTTAAAATTAATTGTGGCCCTTGTGAAGGGCCTCAAGGATGTTTGGAATCACTAGGAGTTGGATACTGAGGTTAGCTCAGGATGCTTGGGGAGTGAAGACTAGTATAATTTCGTTTCAAAGAATTTCCATGTAGCTGATGGGAGCAATGAGAATAGAATATACAGCTGGCAAAAACTATGTAACAGCTGATAAAGATGTTAACACCCTAAAAATAGCTGTCCCATTATTAATATTTGGTTGCCTAAGGTATAGACTGTTGTCTTGATAATACTTAGAAATTACCATGGTAGAATTCATAGGGACTTATCTATCCAGCAATTCCCAAGGACAAATAGGACCGATACGCAAGCAGGAGTAGGCCTGACTAGGCCAAGGTATTTCTTGTCTATTGCTGTCAATGGTTATGATAATCTTTGCCTTACAGGTAGATATGAACAATAAATTAATATTTCTGGCAATTAACATGTAGATCTGTTCTTGAGGGGCTTGTCATGATTGATCATAACACGGAGCAAAAGAAGACTGCTATAGACCTACCCTTTGAGTTATGTAATCTTCAAAGTACAAATCAGTTACTGTAGAGGCATTTTTAAAAGTTCTGTTTGTGACTATCCTCTGTATATAGGGTAGAAAAAGAGTGAAAGATATAGCATTGAGAATATTAGGAATTGTTGTCTCAGATGTTTTTCAACTCATAATAATAGGAGTCAAAATTTGCTTATGAGACACTTTTTATTCTTTTAATGGTCAGCATTTTTTTGGTCTTAGCTGTTTGATTTGTCCAGAATTATTTGGTGCTATGTATTTAAAGAATATTTATTAAATACAAAGCTACAAAGGGGTTTTCCTCCAAAATATTCCCAAATGTAAACTGAGTACTTCTTTCCTTCTTTAATTACAGTGTGGTGATTCCTCTTAACTCCTAGAAACAGATGATGGTGATGATGATGATGATGATGATGATTATCATGACCTATGATTTTAAATGATGGGAGAATGGGGATCTATTGTTTATCTCAAATGGTCAGCCTAAGAGATGGAGTAAGTCTAAATCTCCTTTCAATACTCTGGTTTCTCTTCAGATCGTATAAATCTTTCGCCTTTTAAATCTCCTTTCACTCCTCCTGTGAACATGTATTTGTTCTATTTGATAATAATGAATTGGACTTCTAACCTCATGTCTACTGTCATACCACTACATGCTATTAATACTGAGGAAGCAGGGTGAAGAGTCTGTAACTTCGAATGTTCTTCTGTAGGTGAGATAGTTACATCTACTTTATATGATCTGGATTGCATCAGCTAGATTGTCTGTGATCTTTCTCCTTTTCCTTTTCTTTTTTATTTATTTCCTTTTTATTTGACCAAAGACATTATTATGTAAAGTCTGAAAAACTCATTCTAAATAATATAAACATAATCAGTAACTCACATTAACAGTGATGGCTCCTGTTGGTGCTAGAGGTTCTA
>NW_012143634.1:3208446-3212509 GCF_000956105.1 Propithecus coquereli | reverse complement strand
AATAGCCAAAGATTGGTCAAGCAAATTATTCAAAATAAAAATAGTGGCTATGGTAACTTGCCTTACCAGATATCTATAAAACTATAATACTCAAAATAGTATTGAAATTACGCAGGAATCAACAAACAGATTAGTGACATAGAATAAAACGTCCATAAATGGATCCAAATGAATGTGAAGACTATATACAACAATGGTTTTATTCTAAAGTTAGTGAAAAATGGAGGGTTTATTTTAGTAGAACTGCTTGCATAACTGACTTTCCATCTGGAGGGAAAACGTTAGATCCTTATCTTATACCATATATAAAAATTAACTCCAGCTGAAATCAGAATTTAAATTTAAAAAATACAAATATGAAAACTGGAAGAATATTTGCATAATCTCATAGTGAGGGTGAGAATCATCATCCTAAAGAAGACAAAAATTTGGGAGTTATAATGGAAAAATGGTAATATTTGAAAACATCATAAAGCAAAAACAAAAAGGAAAAAGAAAAATATAGTAAAAGACACTGTAATGCAGCCTAGAAAAGGCAAATTAAACCAAAAATTAAACATAATTCTACTCATCAGAATGCCAAAACAACAACTATTTAGGACTTAAAATGTAAATACCTTCAGACTTTAACCAAAACATTGGCTCTTCCTGGGTCTCAAGCCTGCCATCATTTAGACTGGAACTACACTATCAGCTCTCCAGGGGCTCCAGCTTGCTGACTGCAGATCTTGGGACTTGTCAGTCTCCATAATCACATGAGCCAATTCCTCATAATAAATCCCTTTCTCTTTATATATACATTCTATTGGTTCTGTATCTCTGGAGAAGCCTGACTATTACATAAGCTATGGAATATTATGAAGCTATTAAAAAGAATAAGGTAGAGCCATGTTGATTTGAAGATGTCCATGAGCTATAATATAATGCATATGGGATTAATTACTAGTGTTAAATAAAATAATTAAAAAATATGTGTGTGTGCGTGTACATGTACGCTCATGCATTCTTATATTTGATTGGGCAGGGTAAAAACATGTGAATGGACTCACACCAGACTATGTACATTAGTTTCCAGGCTAATGGGGGAGCAGGAGAATGGAATGGAGTACAGAGATTATTACATTTTTTACTTGAATATTTGTAGTATTTCACTGATTGTGGTGGGTTTTGTTAATTTTACAATTTTTGAAGAATTTTTGAGTTGAAATTCACATAACATAAAACTCGCCATTTAAAAGTTTACCATTCAGTAATTTTTAGCATGTTCACAATGTTGTAGAACCATCATCAGTATCCAATTCCAAAACATTTACATCTTCACTAAAAGAAACCCTGTATTCCCAATTCCACATTCCCACATTCCCTGATGACCACTGATCTGCTTTCTATCTCAATGGATTTGTTCTGGAAATGTAATATAAATAATATACTATACGTGGCCTTTTGTGTCTGGTTTCTTTCATTTAGCATATTTTCAAGGTTCATTCAAGCTGGAGCATGTTTCAGTACTTCACTTTTTGTGACCAACTAATAGTCCATTGTATGAATATATCACATCTTGTTTGTGTATTCATCAGTTTATGGATATTTGAGTAGTTTCTACTTTTGGATTTTATGAATAATACTGCTATGAATATTCTTGCATAGGATTTTGTATAACATGTATTTTAAATTCTCTTGGATATATGCCTACTATGAGTTGAATTGTGTCCCTGCAAAATTTATATGTTGAAGTCCTAACCCTCAGTATACCTCAGGATTTGACTATATTTAGAGATAGTACCTTTAAAGAGGCAATTAAGGTCATATGAGTGAGCCCTATTCCAATCCGTCTGGTGCCCTTATATAAAGAGGGAGGCATCACAGGAAAGGTGCACAGAGGGAAGGTCATGTGAGGACACAGAGTGAGGTGGCCAACTGAAAACCAAGGAGAGAAGCCTCAGGAGAAACCATGACAGCACCTGGATATCAGACTTCCAGCTTCCAGAACTGTGAGAAAATAAATTTCCGGTTTAAGCCCGTGGTCCCCAATCCCTGGACCATGGAACAGGAGTGGTCCATGGCCTGTTAGAGACCCGGCTGCAGAGCTCCACTACCCACCCATCCCCAGTCCATGGAAAAATTGTCTTCTCTGAAACCAGTCTCTGGTGCCAAAAAGGTTGGGGGCTGCTGGTTTAAGCCACTCAAGTCCATGGCTATTTTCTTACAGCAGTCCAAGCAGGCTAATACAATACCTAAGAGAGTGTAATATCTGGGTGACATTTTTGAGCCAAACTGTTGTCCACAGCTGGTGTACCATTTTAAATTTCTACCAGCAATGTATGAGGGTTCCAGTTTTTCCACATCCTCACCAATGCTTGTTATTTTCTGTTGTTTTTTTTTTGTATTATTACTATAGCTATCCTAGTGTGTGTGAAGTGCTGTCTCATGGTGGTTGTGATTTGCATTTTTCTGATGGCTAGTAATGTTCAGAAAATTTTCATGTGAGAATTGGACACTTGTGCAACTTCTTTGGAGGACTGTCTATTTAAATCCTTTGCTGAGTTTTAAAATTGAGTTGTTTGTCTTTTTATTGATGAGTTGTAAATGTTCTTTATATTTTTTGTATATTAAACTCTTGTAGATGTAAAATTTACAAATATTTTCACCCATTCTGTGTGTCGTCTTTTTACTTTCTTAATAATATCTTTTGATGAACAAAAGAATTTTTTTAAAATTTTCATGTCAATTTATTTATTTTTTCTTTGGTTGGAGTGCTTTTGGTGTTATATTTAAGATATCATAGCCTAAATCAAGGTCTGAAGATTTGAAGTTATGTTTCCTTTCAATAGTTTTATAGTTTTAGCACTTATATTTAGGCATTTGATCCATTTTGAGTTACTTTTTGTATATTGTGTGATGTAAGGATCTAAATTCACTTCTATTCAATTGGCCCAGAACCATTTGTGGAAAAGACTATTCTTTCCCCATTGAATGATCTTACCACTTTTGTCAAAAATTAATTCACCCAGATGTATAGGTGTATTTCTGGAAGTTCAATTCTATTCCATTGTCTGTCTCTATGCCATATGTCTATCCTTATGCCAATATCATACTGTTTTGAGTACTGTAAGTTTCTGGTAAGTTTTAAAATTGGGAAGTGTGAGCCCTTCAACTTTGTTCTTGTTTTTCAATATTGTTTTGGCTATATGGATCTCTTACATTTTTATATGAATTTTGGAATTTGCTTGTCCGTTTCTGAAAAAAAAAAAGATGGAATTTTGAAAGGGATTGCATTGAATTTGTAGGTTATTTGGGGAACTATTGCCATCTTAGCAATATTAAGTATTCCAATTGATAACCAAAGGATGTCTTTCCATTTATTTAGGCCTTCTTTAATTGCTTTTAACAATGACTTGTAGTTTTCAGTGCACAAGTCTTGCATTTCCTTGGTTAAATTTATTCTTAAGTAGTTTATTCCTTTTGATGCTGTTATAAATTGAATTGTTTTCTTCATTTCACTTTCAGGTTGTTTATTGCTAATGTATAGAAACACAACTAATTTTTTTTGTATTGACCTTGCATCCTGAAACATCACTGAATTCATTTATTAGCTCTCATAGAGTTATGTGTTTTGTGTTTGTTTGCTAATTTGTTGTATTCTTTAGGGTTTCTTATCAATAAGATCATTTCATCTTACAATAGAGACAATTTTACTTCTCCAGATGCCATCTATTTATTTTCCTTGCCTAATTTACCTAGATAGTATTTCCAGTACAATATTTAATAAAAGTGGAGTTAGCAGACATCCTTGTCTTGTTGCTCATGTTACAAGGAAAGCTTTTAGTCTTTTGCCATTAAGTGTAATGGTAGTTGTGAGTTTTTCACAGATGCCTTTTTTTTTCTTTTTTATTTATTATTCCAGGGTTTTGTGAGGGTACAAACATTATAGTTACACTTTATGTCTTTGCCTCACCCAAATGCGGGTTAAAGGCATGCCCTTCCCTCCCTTTAGTGCTCCCCGTGTCCTTTAGTTGTAGATTTGCCCCCCCATCCCCCTAATCCCTAGAGAGTATTTCTGCCA
>NW_012143634.1:3200462-3202111 GCF_000956105.1 Propithecus coquereli | reverse complement strand
AGTAACTCATTTTCTTTGCTGCAAAGTATTTCACCACACAGATGTGCAATTATTTTTTGTCTCTTATTGATGGACACTTGCATTATTTTTGATTTTTCTCTATTACATAAATATTATACTAAACATCCTCATATGTACCTCTTTGAGTAAATATGAAATATTTTTGATAGATTGGAAAAATTAAATTGCTTGACATGTATATTTAAAATTTTTGTCTATTCTGTCAAATTAATCTCAAAAACTTCTTTACCAATTCTATCCTCACAACAGTATGATAAACATTTCCTTCCCAATGTGAATTATTATTTTAATTTTAAGAATATATCCATCTCCTTGGGAAAAAAATACATATTTCTGAGTTATTTTATTTTGTATTTCCCTGGTTAAGAGTATGGTTTAACAAATTTTCACATGCTTTTTGACTTCTTTTTTATACCTGTAACTAGTTCTTATACCTTCTTCTCTTGTAATTAGATGGCATTTTCTTACATCTTCATGATATTATTTTTGTCATATATATGCGCATGATGCCTGTACATATGCATACACATATGCGTGCACATATGCATATTTATATACACACATATATGTATATGCATGTACACTTATCTTTTCATGTGTGAGGATAAAGAAAGTATTGAACATTCAAAAAGTTAGAAAGTTTGCAGTCCAAAAAAAACTCTTTTAAAGAGGTATACTGTATATCTACCTTTTCTTGAGGTCAATATCTTCCTTTCCTGAGATTTATCTTTCATTTTGCCAAGCACTGTAGCAAAACTTTTATTTCTGTTTAAATATTTGCTGAGATATTATGCCATAGAATTTAATATTAGCCCAGATTGAAAACTCCAGAGACTCTCAACTGTATGCACTTCTGTATGTGTGTGCATGTGCTATGGGCCAGAGGCATGGAATGAAGAAAAGTGAAAGCATGTTAACATTTCATCATAGATAGATGTCAAAAATAATGATTTAGGTCTGTATTTTCACATGGAAATATAAAGTAATATGTATAATATTTAATTTATATGTATATATTTTATATACATTAAAATTTTAATTGAAATACAAAGATAGGATTATTGGAGGGGAACAATGAACAATGAGCAGTAGACAAATCAACAAAATGCAGGAAACACAATCAATTAGAAGTCAAAATACACTAAAAAACAATTTAACACAAAGCTTGGGAAATGGAGAATATAAATTAGATTGGAAAAACATGTGCAAACATATAAATCCTCATACTAAATGTGGACAGACTTATTTCCCCAATAAATGAATAGAAACACACTTATTAGGGGAGATAGAAAGAATTTTATTTTTAAAATATATGTATTTTTTATTTTTTGGCAATTGAGTTCTTGTTTCCTGAATGCTTACTACTTTGTAACACAGTTCTACAACTTCACTAACTAAACCACATAATCCTCCACATTTACATATGCCAAAATAAATTTGAAATGTATAAAAAAGCAAAGCATAAAAAAGCAGGTATAAAAGTTAAAGTGTATTTTTACAATCTTCAGGTGGGAAAGACACAGATGTGAAAAAGGAAAAGAAAGACTGATTTTATGATAGGAAAATTAAAGGAAAGTTTCATGATCCCCCAAAAAAATTTGGAAGAAGGTGTTTGTTACATATAACAT
>NW_012143634.1:3197821-3200412 GCF_000956105.1 Propithecus coquereli | reverse complement strand
AGAGCTAAAAATAGAAATACCATTCGATCCAGCAATAGCACTATTAGGCATCTACCCAAAAGAGCACAAAACATTCTACGATAAAGACATCTGCAACTGATCATATATTTTTTGAACCAATTTTGAATGTCTGTGATAAATCTCACTTACTCATGGTGTATAATCTTTTCAGTATGCCTCTGAGTTTGATTTGATAGTCTTTTGTTGAGGATTTTTGCATGTATAGTCATAGGGGATATTGGTCTGTAGTTTTCTCTTGTTTTAATGTATTTTTTTCTGACTTTAGTATCTGGGTAATACTGGCCACATAGAATGAGTTACAAAGTGTCCCTACCTCTTCTATGTTTTGGGAGAATTTGAGTAGGATTGATGTTAATTCCTCTCCAAACATTTGATAGAATTTACCTGTGAAGCCATCTGGTCCAGGGCTTTCCTTTATTGGAAGTTTTTTTATTACTGACTCAATTCCTTTACTTGTTATAGCAAATTTTCTATTTCTTATTGAGTCAGTTTTGGTAGTGGTAGGGTTCAGCACCTGCTACCCCAAAATATTACACTTTAGCACTTCTGAAAACAGCTGAAGCAGGAAAGTCACTCTCACCTTCTTCTACCCCTTTTTTCTCTGGAGTAGTCCGTAAAATCTAGCTCACCTTCCCCTGAAATAGGTCATAAAATTTTCATTTTTGAGGTACCTACCCTATACCTGGAGGAAATAAATGTCCTTATCTCTGAAGACGGCAAGGGTGCAGAGAAGAATCTGAACTAACAGGCTTTGCAAAGTTCCCCCCAGCTTATTACAATTAGATCATAACCTATTGTCCTCCAATCATACTTCTGCATGACTATCCATTGTTTATCAAATCTAAGCATAAAAAGGAAAAATCACAGGTTTCCCTGTTTCTGTGAGTCTTCATTTCTGAAGGCTCCTGTATCACTTAAAACTTATATTAAATAAATTTATTATGTTTTTCTCTTATTAATCTGTCTTTTGTTATAGGACTCTCAGCTATGAACCTAGTCATGGGTGAGAAAAGAAATCTTTTCTCCATCATAATAGTTTGTGTGTTTTTAGGAATTTGTTCAATTCCTCTATGTTATCTAATTTGTTAACACAATAAAATTATTCAAAGTATTTTTATGATCCTTTTTATTTCTGTAAAGTAGTAATAACATCCCCACTTTCATTGTCAATTTAAGTAATTTGAGTCTTTTTCCCCCCTTGGTCAGTCAAACTAAAAGATTATCAATTTTAATCTCTTTGAAGAACAAACTTTTCATTTAATTTATTTTTCTTTTTTTTCCCTTTTTTATTTTATTTTATTTTATTTTTATTTCAGAATATTATGGGGGTACAAATGTTTAGGTTACATATATTGCTTTTGCCCTGCCCAAGTCTTCTGTGTTGTTTTTCTATTCTCTACTACATTTGCCTCCACTCTAATCTTTATTTCATTTCTTCATGATTTGAGTAACTCATATTTTCTTGGTTTTTGCATGCTTCATTTTTGTGTTGTTGAAAATTGGACATTCGACTGTTATAATACGGAAACTGTGGAAATTATATCTCTTCCCTCCCTAGGATTTATTGTCAACGTACTTGTTGTAGTTGTTTGTTTGATTAGTGGCTTTTCCGAACTAATTTTGTAAAGTCTGTATTCCACATCATGTGAATTAATTTTGTAAAGTCTATATTCTTTATCATGTGTGCCCACTGATATTTCTGTTCCATTAGCTTAGTGGTCAGATACTAATTGGGTAGAGATTTCCCTAAAGTCGAGAACCAAAAATTATCTCAGTTTTTGCATAGTGGTTCTGGAGAAGAAATGTACCTTCAACACTCAGCCAGGAAGTTTACAACACTGCCTTAACCCTCATTTCATGTTTGCATAGGATCTCAAGGTCAACCAGAGGTAAGAGGTTAGGGCCTTTTCAGGTCTTTTCTAAGCATGTGCAGAATCCTGGCATGCATAGGGCTTTCTAAAATCCCAGGAATATATTAGACCTTTTCAAAGCCCTTATTCCCCAAGGCATCTAATTTCCCAGCTTTTCCTTACAAGCTTAATGCTTAGTGTGTTGTTTTCCCCAACTATTTAATATTATCCATTGTCTCAGGCAGCAGGGGCTAAAACATTTGTTTGTAAAGGTTTTTAACAAAAGTCTCCTGAATACATCCTTTAGCACCTGGCAGTTCCAGTAAGGCAAAATAAAGCAAGCCTTTTTTTGTGAGTCTTCGACCTGAGCTAACCACTTGACAGATCAACTAAGGGCGATTTGCAAATGAAATCCAATCTCCTCCCTTTCTTTACTGATACTAGGAATGCAGTCTATCATTAAAATTTTCAAGTCTACCACTGGGGTAGAAGGGCTGGGATAGAGTAAGCTAAAATACCACAAATTTCACTGTTCTTACCAAGATTCAGTTGGTTTTTTTTTGAATAAGTACTTCCTGGGTTACTGCAAACTTTTGCTTAGTTTCCAATATTCTAACAAAGTTGATTCTGTATAATTTTGCCTGTTTTTCTTTAATTTTTCTGGAGAGTCATACTTTTGGAGTTCCTTATTCTGCCAATTTTGCTGATGTCATTCCTCTG
>NW_012143634.1:3177180-3195366 GCF_000956105.1 Propithecus coquereli | reverse complement strand
ATCCGAGGGTTCCACATCTATGAATTCAATCAACTGCAGAATCAGGAAAAAAAATGCCTCTGTACTGAACATGTACAGACTGTTTTCCTAGTTATTATTTCCCAAACAATACAGTATAATAACTATTTACACAACATTTACATTGTATTAGGTATTTTTTTTTTGTATTATAAGTAATCTGGAGATGATTTAAAGTATCCGGGAGAATGCGCATAAGGACTTGAGCATCTGTGAATTTTGGTATTCATGAGTGGTCCTGGAACGAATCCCCCATGAATACTGAGGTACTGTAGCCATGTTTAGATGCTTCCTGATATCTAATCCTTGAGAAAGACTCACATAAGTGCACAAAGATGCACGTAGATGGAGATTAATTGTGGCATTTTTGTGAATAAGAATTATGAACAATTAGAAACAACTTGACCCTAAATAAGGGAGTAATCAAATAAATTATAGAATATTCATGCCATTGAATGTACGCAACAATTAAAATGAATGAAGTAGACCTCTTTGTACGGAATGACAAAGAAAAGTTGATCAAGACATATTGTTAGTGGAAAAAAACAAGTAGAAAATGAATCAGATAGCTAACCTCCCAAGCTAAACGTCTAAATTTCATATATGTAAATGAATTGACTATACAATGGAAAAATACTGACCCAGCTGTTCAAAGTGGCTACTGCTGAGGAATAGAGTGGAAATAAGGGGAGAGTTTGCTCTGTTTACTACTGCATTGTTTTAATTTTTTGCAATGATATTTATTATAATAGTTGTGTATATTAAAAATGCAAAGTTACAATCTAAGTAACTTTGAAAAGCTATATTCTCAGTAAAACTTTATTTTCTCATTTATTTTTGTCACCAACAGTTTTTCAATTTAAATAGTCTATATCAAAGATATTTAAAACAAATTACAAAGAGAAAAAAATTTAAATGTAAAACAATGTTTAAAATCATTTTTAAATTCAGTAAAAGGCATAGTTATTCCTAAAGGTGATATAAAAATTATGGTTTTCATATACACATTGGTACAATTCACATTTTCTGTCCATAATATTAGTTCACAGAACTGGACTGGACTGAAATTTAGGAGGCCTGGATTCCAGTGCTAACTCTTGTAAGTTCCTCACCTGCTCGGTTGTCATTGTATTACTTAAAGAGTATGGACTAGGTGATCTCCAATGCCTAATAGCCTATGATTCTATGATAATTTCAAAATCAAATAAATGTAGTTGAAGGTATTTATTGTGACTTTCATGTCCATAAATACCAAGTTTGGGAAACTTTCAAATTCAAGTATTTTGCCCATTTTTTTCATCAGCAGACTGGTTACACCATGTATCTGGGGAGGGAGAGTTGTCGCTTTGATTTAATTGTCCTTAACGAAAAAGAGCTTGAGAAGTGGCTTCCCCAGAATAAGCTACTGATAGATAATGTAAGTGGCAAAGTATAGTGGGAATAACATAGCTTAAAAGTCAGACAGGTGTATATCATCTGGAAGACCTCAAAAAGCTATTGAAGGGGTCTGAATCTCATTATCCACATCCATAAAGTGGAACTGATACTATCTGTGATTATATTCCTCTATTTATAGTAATAGTTACCATTTACTAAGCCCACACTATATGACTGGCAATGTGTCAAGCACTTTATACAGTATCTAATCTAATTCTCACAATAAATCTTAGCTGCAGATGGAAGCCTAGTTACTTTGTGACTCATCGTAGGAGAATGCTGATCTATTGTATTAAAATATATAGGAGAACAGATCTCTTATGGATGCTGCAAGACCTTGCTTTTGTTATCATGGGATTCTCTGTGATGTCTGAATATAGAGTTTATTGCAGTACATCAGTGCCAGTAGCATAATAATGTTCCTTTAGTGCCAAATAATGGTCTTTCAGGGCTTAATCTCATTCCTCTTGTTTTCTTTCAGAAACTCCAAATTAAGGAGTCACTGTGAATAGTGGAAAATGAACACTAGATCATTTCCTGGTTCTTTCTTTATACCTTTGATGATATGTATTATAATGTCATTTTTCTTTGTAGGTATTTTCACTAATTCTAAATGTTATGACCACTTGATATTTGTCAGTCATCGTTTCAGGTGGAACGTAACCCACTCTTCATTCCTTTTCTCCCCTACAACATCAGCCTCTTCAAGGATCTCATTTACAGATAGATTCATCAGTGTGCAAAAAAACCTTTTTCACATAATACCTCCAAAACGATATGCAATTTTCAATTCTACCAAGATTAATTTGTAAATGCAATGCCATTCCAATCAAATTTTAAAAATTAAAGAAGGCAAGCTAATTCTCAAGCTATCTTTAAGACAAAGTGTGTAAGTTCAACCAAGAAATTTTTTTAAAAACAATGTTGAGGAGGAAAGACAAACAGGAAATATCATATGAGTTGTGATTTGGACCAAAGTTTTAAGAGGGAGCCTTAATGGGTTGGGAGCATGTCCACAATTATGCTCACTTTGATTATTAATATAATTGTATCAGTGTTCACCGGAGCAGCTACAATTAGGTCATTGTTCATAACATTTCCCTTTGCATGTGGTAGATAAGAATGGCTTATATTTTCTTAAAATAAGACATTAGAATTGCAGCATATACTTTTGGCTGCCCACTCAAAAGCTATTTGTCCTTCTTCCTTGCTAAGGAAACCCTGCCTTGGCTAGCAAATGCCTCACTCCAGGGGAAGCAGTAAGTTTGAGGATGAAAGCCATCATGCTGATAATAACAGAATAGAAAGGTATAAGAACTTGGGTCCTCAGGACATCATTAAAATGCTGGGCCACCTCTGAGACCATCCACTTGAGGGATTTTTATTAAATAAACAAAACAATTTGTGCTTTAATCTATTTTAGTCAAATTATCTGTTACCTGCAGCTAAAACATTTCTAATTAATATAAGTGATGGGGGGCAGTATAAAAATAAGCCTTCAAGGCCGGGCGCGGTGGCTCACGCCTGTAATCCTAGCACTCTGGGAGGCCAAGGCGGGAGGATTGCTTGAGCTCAGGTGTTCTAGACAAGCCTGAGAAAGAGCAAGACCCCATATCAATAAAAAAAAAGCCTTCTAAAATACTCTGTACTTATTGAACATTTAAATAAGTAAGTATACAAAAATTTATTGATCCACATGATATAAACAATGTCTTTATTGAAAAACCATTGAAATTCCAAAAGCATATATGGAGATAAAATGGAGAGAGCCAATAAGTTGATCACAGGAATTGGAAGCAGAAAATTACTCAACTATAAATTGATTACCCTGTTTTCTTCATCAAATTGAATTTAGTCTTATAAAGTGACCAAAACGTTCTACTGAGTATTTGCATGGCTTTATTCAATCATTTTTTTACTGCACACACACACACGCACACACACGCACACACACACACCCATAGATCTTTGGTGGTATTGTTCAAATAAGTTTTGACAATTGTATACATCTGTATAATTAAGACCCAAAATTAGACGTAGAACATTTATATCACCTGAGAAAGTTCTCGCAAAAGATAACCATTGACCTGATTTTATTACCACAGAAATTGTTTTAATTGTTTAATTAACTCAACATTTTAAATCTTAATCTGATTTAATCAAACAATTACATTAATCAATGAAACAATTTTGTTTGATGTAATCGCTTTAATCATTTAATTGTTAATTATTTTAATTGTTCGATTATTTTAATTGTTCTAGAACTTAATATAAATGGTATAATATCATGTGTACTCTTTTGTGTCCAGATTCTTTTGCTCAACATGTCTATGATCCATCCATATTGTGTGTTTATCAGTAGTTATTCATTTTTACTGCTCGGTAATATTCCATCATGTGAACATATCATGGTGTATTTATCCATTTTTCTCTTGAAAAGTATTTGGGTTGCTTTTAATTGCTGGCTATTAAGAATAAAAGTGCTATGAACATTCTTTTTTAAATTATATTTAATTTTTAATTGACAAATAAAAATCATATATATTTATCACATACAACATGATGTTTTGAAACACATACACATTATGGAATGGTTCAATCAAGCTAATTAACATCTTCATTACCTCACACACTTATCTTTTTTTTGGTGTGGTGAAAACATTTAAAATCTACTCTCTTAGCGATTTTCAAAATATAATGTGTTGCTATTAACTAGAGTCACTATGTCATACAATAAATCTCTTGAATGTATTCCTCATACCTAACTGAAATTTTGTATCCTTTGACCAACATCTCCTCATTCTATCCCCTTAGTCCCTGGCAACCACCATTCTACTTTCTAGTTCTATGACTTCAACATTTTTCATTTCCACATACAGGTGAGATCATGTGGTATTTGTCTTTCTGTGCCTGGCTTACTTGACTTAACCTAATGTCCTCCAGGTTCATCTATATTGCCACAAATGACAGCATTTCCTTCTTTTTAAACACTGAATAGTATACCATTGTATTTATATACTACATTTTCTTTATCCATTTGTCTGTTGATGGACACTGAGGTTGATTCCATAGCTTGGGTATAGTGAATAATGCTGCAGTGAACATGGAATGTGGTTATCTCTTTGACATGCTGGTTTCATTTCCTTTGGATATATACCCAGAAGTGGGATTACAAGATCATATGGTAGTTCCATTTTTAATCATTTGAGAAAGTGCCACACTGTTTTCCATAATGGTTGTATTAATTTACATTCTCACCAGCAGAGTGCGAGTGTTCTCTTTTCTCCACATTTTCACCACCATTTGTTATCTTTCATCTTTTTGATTTTAGCCATATGAAAAAGTGTGAGGTGATATCTCACTGTAGTTTTAATTTACATTTCTCTGACTATTAGTGATGTTGAATATTTTTTCATATAACTGTTGGCCATTTATATGTCTTCTTTTAAGAAATGTCTAGTCAGGTCGTTCACCCATTTTTTAATTGGGTTATTTATTTTCTTGCTAAAGTTGTTTGAATTCATTATATCTTTCGGATGTTAACCACTTGTCAGATGTATGGTTTGCAAAAATTTTCTCCTATTCCATGGATGTTCTCTTTACTCTTTTGATTATTTCCTTGGCTGTGCAGAAGCTTTTAAATTTAATGTAATTTCATTTGTCTATTTTTACTTTGTTGCCTGCATTTTTGGGACCATATCCAATTATCACCCAGACCAATCTCAAGGAGCTTTTTCCCTATGTTTTTCTCCTAATAGTTTTATAGTTTCAGGCCTTATGTTTAAATCTTTAATCCATTTTGAGTTGGTTTTTGTATGTGGTGTGAGATAAGGATCTAAGTGCATTTTTCTGTATGAAGATATCTAGTTTTTCCAGTGTCATTTATTAAGAGACTGTCTTTTCCCCACTGTTTGTTTTTAGCACCTTTGTCAAAAATCAATTAACCATAAATACATGAGTTTATTTCTGGGCTTTTAATTCTGTTCCATTATTCTGTGTGTCTGTTTTAATGCCAGTACCATGCTGTTTTGATTACTATGTCTTTATGGTATATTTTGTAGTTGGGTAGTATGATGTCTCCAGCTTTGTTCTTTTTGTTCAATATTGCTTTTGCTGTTTGTAGTGAGCATTCTTGTACAAATGTTTTTTGTAGACATAAATTTTCATTTCTTTTGGGTAAATACCTAGGAGTAGTACTGCTGGGTCATATAGTAAATACATTTTTAACTTTAAGAAACTGACAAACAGTTCTCCAAAGTAGTTAAGTCATTTTATACTTCCACCAACAATTTATGAAGTTCTAGTTGCTTCATATCCTCACCAATGCCACTTGTATTGTCTATCCTTTTTATTTTGGACATTCCAGTGGGTATGAAATGGTATGGTATTGTTTTTGTTTTATCATTACTGTTATTATTTTATTTCAGAGTATTACGGGGGTACAAATGTTTTGGTTACATAAATTGCCTTTGCACTGAAAGGGTATCTCGTTTTGATTTTGATTTGTGTTTTTCCTGAAGTTTGACAATGTTAAATAAACACCTTTTTTGGTTATTGGCCATTCTTAAATGTTCTTTTATAATATATTTGTCTGAGTCTTTTGCCCATTTTTAATGAGATTGTCATCTTTTTATCATTGATTTGTAGGAGCTCTTTATATAGACTGGATAGGATTCCTATATCATATATAGATATAGATATTGATTCTTTTCTCAGTTGGTAATGTGAAGCCTAAATCTTGAAAATTGGGAAAATGCCTTGTTAATGGCATAGAGACAGCAATAAGGGCAAATATTTTCACTTTTTGTCAAGTTTTCCTGGAAAAGTAATTTTTGAGGTAGAAAGGGAATAGTATTAAGTTCCTAGATACACAAGGATTGCCATGAAAGTAATTTAACTTCTCTAAGCCTCAGTTTCTCATCTGTAAAATATATTTAAGGTCCCCTTGAGTTTTAACATTCTAGTCCATTAATTTTTTTTCAAAAAGTAACAGAGATACTTTAGAGCATGAAATTATTATATTGGTATTAGCATTGGATGTCATAGACTTCATGTGGGTGTGATGTTGCCATTCAACTTTACTGCTCAGAAATATTTACTTTTATTTTGGTTTTACAGATTCAAAATCAAGATTCTTTATACAATTTTACTTTTCTGAACAAGGTCACAGAGAACTCTTTGTTAAAAGAATTCTGGAAACTGTTAAACCTAATCATTGTCAAGTATCTTAATTTACTCTTCTATTTTGCCTTGGGGGAGAGCAGTTATGGTCAAAAAGTGAAATGTTTTTTGCCATCCAGACACTAGTTTCCCCTGGGGTTATAAAACTTGACCCTCAGTCACTAAGGATTTCCCAAGAGAAGCCAGTCACTGAAAGTTCCCAATAGCATGCACTTCTGCTTCCACTTCAGTAAGAGCCAGAAATATGACTCCCCTAACATTCTTGGATTGCTTTCTGTGCCTGACAATGGTCCTCAAGGGAGATGCTTGTGACAGAGTGCCAGTCCAGAGAGAAAGGATAATGTAATTAAGCCATGGGGAGGGAGATATGGGATCTGAGGTCCCCTTATTTTTTACTACATGTAGTAACTCACTATAGATGTTTAGATTCACTATTACGGTCAGAGTGGGGGAAATAGCAGATTTCAGAGGATGATGAGGAGAGTTGAAAATTATTATAAATCAGTGTGGCAGGATCATCATAGAGATGTCAAAATCTGCCTTGTTCTTTCTGCTGCAGTATGAGATAGGAAAGATAGTAAAGGACTTTTTAGTCCCATGCCCCTCTTACAAGAACAGCCAACACTGTGTTTTAAAACCTAGGATCTTCTAAGCTCCACCTCTAGGGCAGAGAGTAGTTGGTCTGTGTTATAGGTGACGCTGAAAGAAGCACCTGGCCAGGCCCTTGTTGGGAATGTTAGGCCTATAGAGGAATTAAACTTAAACTTCTCAAATGAAAGGGGATGTAGAGAGACTGGGGCTCAGACAGAAATCGGTAAGTGGCCCCTTATCCACATTTTTCTGGACTTCATAAATCCCACCACAAGACTGAGATCAGATTGCCTGTCAAATTTAGCCACATGCTTTGGGTTTAAAAAAAGAATCATGTTGTGTCATAGAACAAATTTTGATAAGAAAATACTGAGCTGGCTAGGGTTGGGATATATTCTCTATGGAAGATGATTCAGTTCTGGGCCAGCTCTGGCCATGTATTCTCCCTGACAGGATCCTAATAGGCCATAGTCACTCCAATATCTGATAGACAGAGAGAGAGAGAGAGAGAAAGAGAGAGAGAGAGAGTGTGTGTTGTGCTTCCTCTGTGGATGCTATTTGGGTTCGCATTGATGGTGTAAATATTAATAAAAGGTAATCATTTCAAACTTTAGAGTTGGTCACAAGAAAAAATATTCTGACACTTGTTAAAATAGGAAAACACTTTTTAAGGAAGAATTTATTCAGGACAATTTTGATAGATGCCAAGGCTATTGCAGTGCAGGAGAGAGATTGGACTTAACTCCAAATACAGATTGAGCATTCCTATTAATAATCCAAAAATCCAAAATCTAAAATACTCCAAAATCCAAAACTTTTAAAGCCCCAACATGATGTTACAAGTGGAAAATTCCACACCTGACCTTATGTGATGGCTCACAGTCAAAATGCAGTCAAAACAAAAATATCGTATAAAGTTACCTTCAGGCTATGTATATAAGGTATATATGAAACACAAATGCATATTGTGTTTATACTTGGGTTCCATCCCCAAGATATCTCATTATATATATGCAAATATTCTAAAATCCGAAAAAATCCAAAATATGAAACACTTCTGGTTCCAAATATTTCAGATAAGGGATACTCTCAGCAAAGATAGCTGGAGATTTATAGCCAATGAGAAGAATGAGGAAGTCAGTGGATGGAAAATTATTAAGAGGAGACATCAGGGGTAGGAGGATTCTTACAAAACTAACTTCACAGGATTCTTGCTTATGGTAGAATGACCTACGCATCAAAGGTGGGGGAAAATAAACTTGATCAGATATTGAGGGTGATCAGGTATGAAGTGTGGGGATTCATTCTAAACTGATTTAGCAGGATTCTTGCTAAAACCAGTCTATGCAGGCCCAAAGATGAGGCCTAGTCGAAAAGATGGCTCAGAGGAGGGAAAGCAAGGATTAAAATTGTAAAGAGGCCTTTTAATGCTGTATTTGAGTGTTTAAACCTTACTTATTTAACATTGAAGAAAGGAAATGGCATGCTCAAATATGTTTTTCAAAAAGAAAAAGGCACGAAAGTGGAGATGGGTTAGAATGGAAGAAGCTGTGATCAGGAGGCTATAGGGCTAGGTTAGGTAAACGATAACGACTTTTTGGATAATGGGAGAAGCAATGGAGAAAATGATATAGGGGAAATACTTAAAAGGTAGAATCGACAGAAAGTTGCTTATGTGAAAAGTAAGAGTTAAGAAAAAGCCTAAAATGATCAAAGGTTTATTCAGGAAAAGAAAATAAAGCATTGGCAGTTTATACTTCTGCCAAAGAAGAGGTTTACTCCCAGATTAGTGTAGTTCTATCCCCATCTCTCAGCAGGGTATTTTTCACCTTTCCTGGTGGAAAGCATTCCACATTGAAAGGCTTCCATTGCTTATTTATTCTCATGTCTAGAGAATTTATCACATGTAGAAAACACCAGCTGGCAAGAATGGATAAAGATTTCAGATAATTTTACCCATTTCTCTGCATTTATCTACTCACATAAGTGGCCTGTGAGCAATTCAGAATTTATTCCTAATGCGTTTTGTTTCATTTAGTTCTCAGATATACAAAGGCAGTGTGGTAGGAACGTCTACACATATTTCTAATATTTTTATCTCTATTTTTAGTTAGAGTAAGACTTATTAGATGCAAACAATTATTCAGTTCCCATTGAAGAACTTCATAGTATCTTAGAAGGATCCATTAAACTCCCCTCATAGTAATCACTAGAATTACAAATAGCTTCCCTATGCCTGGGGGCATTTGGCAGTTCTTGGTGATAATGATCCCCATCTAGTTTTGTTCTTGTTTTTCCCAAAGTAAAAGGACCTTTGTCTCTTTATACATATAACTCCAAAATTAAATGTAGTTCATACTTATATAAGCATGCTTCTATATTGACCAGAAATGTAAATCACGACCTCCTCTAACCTTTTCACCTTCTCTGGGGTCAAGTGGTAAATGTTCTGAAAGAGAGTTCGTCAGTGAAATGTCACTCACCAATACTCTAGAGAAAGGTAAATCTATTGGAAAATGAGAAAGAGAAAATCACCACCAGAAGTTATTATTGATTAACTAGTTCAAGCCAAATCCTCCAACTTCCATAGTTCTGAAAGTGTGAGAGAAAATGTTCTTGACTTAATTTGTGTGCAAGAATCATCAAAAACATCAAATTGGCTCCCAAGTCCTTTCGACCCAACCCCAATATCCTTTGTCAGTGTCCTTGCTTTATGGTATGACAATATATTTCAAGCATATCTTATACATTTTCTACTCCAGCTCCAGAATTAGCCATTTCTCCAAAGAATGCTTTTTCCTTTTAGTAGGAAATGGTATTTAGATACCACAATTTGAGTGGTAGGAACACTTGTTGCTATTAGGATAGACATTATTTCCATGCCTTTTTGGACAAAGCTAGGAATAGTATGAAACATATGGTTTTGAATCATATGAAATTGACTTTTCTATAAATCAAAAATGGTAGAATATAAGCAATTTCATGTCGTTTGACCTAATATTTTTAAGAGAAAATGTATCATGAGTACGTCCAATTCCAGTTAGGTTTCATAGTGTTTTTATTTAATGCCTTTGATTTTTATTTGTATTTCCTTTCTCTTTCACTGAAAATCTTGGTTCCTAGCAATGTTAATATGATTACTAATTTCCTTTATTTTACTATTAGATTCAGAATATCAATATGAATATTATCATCTACATGATTACTGGAAATAGTTTCTTCAATAAATAAATTACAGCTAAAAATGGAAGAGGGTCAAAAATCTATGGTTTAAAAGAGACTTGAAAGATATATTGACTAAATGTAATCAATAGGTTTTATTTGGATCTCGATTTGAACAAAGCAATTGTATTGTATTTTTAAAAACTAGACTATTAGGGATATTTTAACATCAACTAGTCATTTTAATAAAGTTAAAAGTTATAATTAACTTTTTTAGAAACAAAAATATTACATTTATGTTGCAAAATACAATCTTATTGCTTAAGATACATTCCAAAAGACTTAAGGATGAAATTAAATGATGTCTGAGATCTACTTCAAAATGGCCCAGTGGGGTGCAAAGAAGGGAAATGAGTAAGGATATAGATTAAATAAAATTGGTCATATATTGAAAATTGTTGAAGAAAGGCAATAGTTATATGAAAGATTCTAAGCTTCTCTTTTTAGTATGTTGGAAAACTTTCATAATAAAAAGTATTTTTTTAAAGGGTCTAGTGATAGGAACACTAATGCTAATGAGTGATGTTGAAAATGGCTATAAAGGGTTTGAATAAAAGTGCTTCATGAAATGGGAGAAGAAAAATTTATACAGCATTATATTTGTAAACATTTAAAACATTTATTCGTAACTAAGTTAATATATTGAATATTATCATAAACTTTGAAAATTTCATCTACATGCAGAGATTAGATAGATAGATAGATATAGATGTAGATATAGATAATAACTGCAAATCTTTGGGGCAGAACCTTTTACTTAAGGTCCCAGATGGTTTTCTATTAGGTAGTCACTGCTTATTGCATTCAGACGACTATTAGTGGCCTTAAGTGAAAGAAGACAACTGTTTCATGGAGCATCTTTGATGCTTACACTGTGTGCTAAGTTCTTGGGTGGGATATTAATTCATTTATTTATATTTATTTTAAAAGTTTATAAAATAAGACAACATTATATAATATGGACAAAGGTGTGTGAGAGAGAGGAGGAAAAGAAGAAACAAAGATAATTTTGGAAAATAGATCAAGGAATGAGCTTAGTGGAAAATTACATTTAACAAACTCCTAAACTGCTGTTCTATGTGGGTGTCAAATTTATTTTTAAGCTTTCTAGTCATGAAAATGAAAAGTCAAGCTTGATCAGTGTCTTAGTCTGTTTAATAGTGCTATAAAGAATGCCTGAAGCTAGGCACTTTAAAACGAAAAGAGGTTTATTTGGCTCACAGTTCTGTAGGCTGTGCAAACATGGCACCAGCATCTGTATCTGGTGAGGGCCTCAGGCCACTTCTACTCATGGCAGAAGGTGAAGGGGAACCAGCATGTGCAGAGATCACATGGTGAGAGCGGAAGGAAGAGAGAGGGAGAGAGGGGAGGTGCCAGGCTCTTTTTAGCAACCCACTCTCATGGGAACTAATTCATTCCCTTGAGTACCAATCCAGTCTCTCTTTTTTTTTTTTTCCAAAGTAGGTATTTATTATAAAAACTATACAAAATGGCTTTTTATCACTCACAATTCATCATGAAAAATTTTAAACAGTGTGTATCTTCCCTCCAAAAAGGTGTGTTCTGCCTTTACAGTCTTCACTGGCAGTGCATTCTGATGGGACAGAAAATAACTCACAAGCATCCCATATAACTTTGATAGAATGTACAAAGGTACAGTAGAAGCCAGAGTCTCTACAGTAAATCATAAAAAAAAAATTTTCATCAAGTTTAAGTGTCACTGAAGTTATAGACAGTAAGGATAACAGAATAAATTGTAAATGGACATCTGCATTGAATTTTTCAAAGCAAAAATGGTTTTATATTTTTAAATTTTGTTTTATCCTGCTCAGAATACTTTTAAAAGTTAAAGATTTTCCCAATTACCTGAAATATCAAAAATCTATTGTACTTTAAGAAAACTCTAACAAGCAGCATCATTTAAATAGTGCTTAACTCACAAATATGTGTGCGACAACCATCTCACCAACCTTAATATCACTCAGGCATGTCAGAGTCACCAGCTCACAATTCAGCACCCTGACAGATGATTGGGAAAAGGCCATGAGGTGAGCACGCCCGGGGTTAAGAGCTCGAAGAGGAAACCTCTCGCTGGAGTGGAGGATTGCTGCAGGCCGCTCGCCCGCGACTGCGGGGCTGGCAGGCGCGAGGCGTCTGCACCTGGCGAGCGATGGCACCGGGCGGGAGCTCCCCGGGGTAGCCGGGGCGAGGCTGCTGGGCCCCAGATCGCACGCCCGCCCCACTCCCCAACCTTGGCGTTGGCCCAGCCCGGCCCAGGCCGCTATGGGGCTCCTGCGGCTGCTGGTCCTGGCGGTGCTGACGTCGGAACGTGGGGTGGCTGGTGGAGGCGAGGCCTCCGGGAACTCCAGTGAGGATCTTCTTGAATTTTCTCTGGGGAAATTTAGATACTTGAAACTCATCAGATCCTTTCAGAGGAAGCTATTTTGCATCATATTTCAAGCAATGTGACTTTTCTTATTTTCCAAATACACTCACAGTATCAGAACACAACAATTTCTTTTTACAGGACTCTCCTTCCCAATGCCTCGGAAACAGGCACTAACAGAGGGCTGGTTTCCATTCTTAGACCAGAGCAGAGTATGTGCACTTGGTACTTGGAGACTTTAGATGCAGAGCCTGTTCACAATGTGACCGTTCCACTCTCCTACTCGGAAAGAGATCCTATCCCTGGAGGCTGTAATTTGGAGTTTGATTTAGGTATTGATCCCGACATTTACTTGGAGTATAATTTCTTTGAAACGACTATCAAATTTGCCCCAGCAAACCTAGGCTATGCAAGAGGCACAGATCCTCCGCTACGTGATGTTGGGGCAGGCCGGGACTCTAGGTGGAAGTTGCAGTATGATGTCTATCGGTATTTTCTGCCCGAGAATGACCTTACTGAGGAGGTGTTGCTAAAGCATCTGCAGAGGATGGTCCGGGTGTCCCAGGTGAAGGCCAATGCTGTCAAGGTGGTAATCCTAACTGCTGATGATAAGACAACCGTTTCCTTCTCCTCCCTCCCTGGACAAGGTGTCATTTACAATGTCATTGTTTGGGACCCATTTCTAAATACGTCTGCTGCTTATGTTCCTGCTCACACGTTTGCTTGCAGCTTCAAGGCAGTGGACGGTAACTGTGCTTCCCTTGGAAGAGTATCTACCAAAGTGTTCTTCACTCATTTTGCCCTGCTTGGTTTCTTCATTTGTTTCTTTGGACATAGATTCTGGAAAACAGAATTATTCTTCATAGGATTTATCTAATTGGGATTCTTCTTTTATATACTGATTGCAAGACTGACACCCATTAAGTATGATGTGCATCTGATTCTGACAGCCATTGCTGGAAGTGTTGGTGGAATTTTCTTGGTAGCTACATGGTGGTGATTTGGAATCCTCATGCTGTGCATGCTATGTATTGGACTAGTGCTGGGGTTCCTCATCTCGTCGGTGACTTTCTTCACTCCACTGGGAAACCTAAAGGTTTTTCGTGATGATGGTGTGTTTTGGGTGACTTTCTCTGGTATAGTTATCCTCATTCCACTAGTTTTCATGGGCTGCCTAAGAATACTGAACATACTGACCTGTGGAGTCATGGGTTCCTATTCGGTGGTTTTGGCTGTTGACAGTTACTTGTACACAAGCCTCTCTCACATCACTTTGAACGTACTCAGGAGAGCACTCAACAAGGATTTCCATAGCACTTTCACAAACTTGCCTTTTCAAACTAACGACTTTATTACCCTGGCAGTCTGGGGGATGCTGGCTGTAAGTGGAATTACACTACAGATTCGAGGAGAAAGAGGGCAACCGTTCTTTTCTCCCCACCCGTACAAGTTATGGAACCAATCCAGTCTCTTGAGAGCAAGAACTTACTATGCGAGAATGGCACCAAGCCATATATGAGGGATCTGCCCTTATTACTTCCCACTAGGTCCCACCTCCCAACACCGCCACATGAAGGATCAAATTTCAACACAAATTTTGGAGGAGGCAAATATCCAAACCATAGCAATCAGCTTCACAATTCATAGTGACCACAAAATAAAAGTAAGCCAAATGCTATGGAGAAGCACATCAATTCTTGGTATTAAAAGAAGAAAGATTCCAAAGACACATATCATCTCATCCACAGATAAGAAATTTTAAGCTTAAAGAAGGAGGTAGTGCAAAGAGGGAGACTGTGGTCTTTTTATTTGTTGTCATTTTTCAGCTTAGAAAACCAAGAGGTGATATCTGTACATATTACATTGCAAGCTTCTGTAGTTGGAAGCAACAGAAAGCAACTTGCTGTAAATCAAATCAAACCTAGGGTGATGTAACATTGTAAATACTGTATATATAAATATTGAGCAGAAGAAAAAAAACTGCCAGATCTCATGAGAACTGGTACAGGGAACTGAGAATCTGTGAGAGAATGACTGCTCTTTGACATCAAGGATATGAGATTGTTTTCTCTGTCTTTGAAAAATTGGATTGGTTGTGTCTCTTGGGGTTCTCATGGGCTATTGGTCTGTATGTGTGTGGTGTGATGGGATGGTTTCTAGAGGAAGAAGAGGCAATGGACTGGCAAGCTCTTTTCCACTATGTATTGTCATTCCAAAATCATAATATGTGTTTAAAATTCTGACCTCCAACTGAAATGAGACAGAGAATTTGTGTGTAATCCAGAGAAACCAGAAACTAATTTAGAGGGCCAGAATAAACTGGGGACTGTGATCAGAAGGAAGAACAATATTTCTTCTGAGTTCTGTCTCACTAACATAGCAAACACATTTGTTGATAAAAAATGTTTTTCAATAAAATGCCAAAAGTAATAAATGAAAAACTATTCCTAATGCCTCTATTAGGTAACTTCAGCAGTAAAGGGAAGGCAATTTAGGGGATATTTTTCAAGAGTCCTTAACTGCAAAAAAACTATTAAAAAGTCATATATAAGGTTAATATATGAAGAGTGACCCAAGAAGCTAGGGAGAAAAGCCATGTCTTTTAATCAATATGCTTACCACTTTATAGAAGGAACTTATTTCTATGAAAGCTCGGTGCCTGTTCCAACAATTACATTTTATTTTAATTAAGAAATATTCTCTTTCATAAGACATTGTGAATGGTATATTTGTTCCAAAATGGAGGCCAATATATGGTACCTATGATTATATGATCAATACCCACTAGCTGGCTAGTTTAGTTAATCATAAAGATAATTTGCTCATTATCAAAATAATGATTTGATGTCACTGATGGCCATTTTCTTTAGCCTAAGACCAAAGCACATGAAATGAATGTTTCAACTTCAACTATCAAAAATTAACTTTGGAAAAAACAGGAAACATAAAGGTTAGAACCAGACCTATGTACTGTCTGATGTTATACAATAAAAAGTGCATAGCACACGTATGATATTCTTACAACCAAATGTTTAACTTGAAAGTAATAAGACTTATAGATTTTATTTCTAGTTTTCAGGAAATACAAGGGATAGAAGAACAAATTAATCACATCACCATGAGGAAACAGATACAGATGTTTCTCTGACTACGACGGGGTTACTTACCAATAATCCCATCGTAAGTCAAAAATATCACAAGTTAAAAATGCATTTAATACACCTAATCTTGGGAACATCATAGCTTAGCTTAGTCTACCTACCTGAAGTGTGCTTAGAACACTTACATTGGCCTGCAGTTGGGCAAAATCATCTAACACAAAGCCTATTTTATAATAAAGTGTTGAATATCTTATGTAATTTATCAAATATTGTACTGAAAGTAAAAAACAGACTGGCTCACTGCCACTGCCCAGCATGGCAAGAGAGAATCATACATACAGACTATCCTCAGCCCAGGAAAAGATCAAAATTAAATATTGGAATTAGGGTTTCTACTGAATATGTATTCCTTTTGCAGCACCTTAAAGTCAAAAAATTGCAAGTCAGAGGGAGGAGCCAAGATGGTGGACGAGAAAAGTCGCCAGTCAGAGTGTCTCTGCAGAAAAGACGAATTTTAGAAGAAAGAAAAAAAAAAATAAGCCAGCAGAGAAACATAGATCAGGTGAGGGTCGAAAGGAAGGGTGCCTGAAACTACAGGAGACTCCACGGGAAGACGTTGCAGAGGAGAACTGGAAGGAGAAAGGTCCCAAGAGGCTTGGAGACCAGCGACAAGGGTGGGTGGAGCGGTTAACTTCCCCCTCCCTTGCATCTCGGACTGCTGGTGGGCTCCTGAGTGGCTGGAGAGACCTGCCGACACCAGCCCAGGGATGGCTGCTGACAGTGAGCAGTGGCCTCTTGCGGACTCAGTGCCGGGCTCCTAGCCCCCTCGGGGCACCTCCCCTGGCCCAGACCCGAGTCTATTGGCAGACACCATAGAGCTCCATTCTCTCCTTCCCCGTCCCTACCCATGGGTGTGCAGAGAGACAATTTAGCCATCACACGGAGGCATCTCCAAGGAACGGGACCTTTCCTTTTGGCGCCCTACAGCAGACTGAGGGGTACTCAGACTGTGAGTTCCCTACCCACCAGCCGTCCCAGGTGCTGCTTGCCTGGGGACTCCAGGAGAGTGGGGAAAATCCCGAGGTGGAGTGAAATCAATCCAGCTTGGGCACCCTGTAGGTGATTTAAGACCAGCACCTCTCCCCCTGGCAGGTCAGGGATTGATCTCCAGGGTCCAGGGGACAGGCCTGCAGACCAGACCCCGTACACCCAGGTCAGGATTGCACTGCCCCGGGGCACATAAGAGAGATCTGTGAAAGAGCCCACTGAGGAGTGTGCCTTCAGGAGCAGATCAGCGAGCCGGAGCGGCAACCCTCCACCCAAAAGAAGGTTGTGCACTCAGCTCAGGCTACGATCCTGGGTAGGGAACCTCCCAGCCCACGTCACAGCCAGTGGAGATCCATCGGCCTGAGTTCCCGCTTGCGGGCAGAGGCCTGGGAGTGGCCATGGAGAGGGGGAGAGTGGAGGGGAGTGAGACCTGCTCAAGAGTGCTGGACTTAGACAGCCCCAGCCCCCAGGCCCAGACTTTCAGGTGAGTGGAGCCATTTCAGCCCCTCCTGGCAGCTTTGCACAAAAACAAAGAGTAGACCTTTGACCCTGTTAACAGCAGTTGTGGAACCTGAGGGCAGGCTTACCCAATACAGGCCCACCCAGACTCACTCTTCCCACTGAGGTGGAGAATAAGGACACACCTGGAAATCCCAGGGCCTCAGCCACCTCCCGAGGCACAAGAGGGCCTCTCTAGAGGGATAAGAGCTAGCTACAGGACCCAAAAACAGCACTGCAGCTCGCTCCTCCCTGCAAGTGCCACCTACTGACAGAGAGGTAATCTTGCACACCCTTTTAATGCATCTACTGATTCATGATAAAGGGTGTGGTCAAATCTCACCCCAAAACACCACCTACTGGCTCAGAGACTAAACAGGGCATGTCATTATCCAAACGAAAATTTAAAGGCAAGAAGGAACAACTGATCCAGATGGGAAGGAACCAGCGAAAGAACTCTGGAAGTATGAAGACTCAAACAGAAAGCACACCCCCAAAGAGGAACAACAGCTCCCTAGCAATGGACATTAACGAAACTCAGAACACTAAAATGACAGAAGAAGAATTTCAAACATGGATTGTAAGAAAACTGAATGATATGCAAAAAAAAATGGATGACCAACACAAAGAAACCACAAAAAAAATCCAGGACTTGGAAGAAAAATTCACTAAAGAAATTGAAATATTAAAGAAAAATCAAACCGA
>NW_012143634.1:3164230-3172865 GCF_000956105.1 Propithecus coquereli | reverse complement strand
TTATAGCAGCACAATTCACAATTGCAAAGATGTGGAAACAACCCAAGTGTCCATCAATACATGAGTGGATTAATAAAATGTGGTATATGTATACCGTGGAGTGCTATTCAGCTTTAAGAAACAATGGTGATATAGCACCTCTTGCATACTCCTTGATAGAGCTGGAACGTATTCTACTAAGCGAGGTATCCCAAGAATGGAAAGACAAGCACCACATGTACTCACCATGAAACTGGTATAAACTGATCAACACATAAGTGCACATATAAGAATAACATCTATTGGATGTTGGGCAGGGCGGAGGGGGAGGCCGGGGAGTGAGGAGGGGACGGGTATATGCATACACAAAGAGTGCAATGCGCACCACCCGAAGAATGGACGTATTTGAAACTCGGACTAAGGGGGTGAGAAGTGGGCAAGGGCAACATACGTAACCTAAACATCTGTACCCCCATAATGTGCTGAAATAAAAAAAAAAAAGAAATGGGAATAAAATTGCAAGTCGAATTATCGTTAATCGGGGACCGTCTGTACTTCCAGAAGGTGGGACATTCTAAGGATAACTGTCCTGGTATTTTTTAACAAGTCAATATCATGGAAAAATAGAATGTGACAGTTGTTGTAGATTAAAAGACTTTAGTGATTTCACAGATAAATGGAATGTGTAGTCCTTGTTTAAACAAACCAGCTGTAGAAGACATTTTGGAGACAACTAGAGAAAGTGAATATAGATCAGGTATTAGATGATATTAGGAAATAGTTAATTTTGTTAAATGTGATAATAATACTGTGGTTGTGTAGGAGAATGTCCTCTTTAGATATTTAAACTGAAGTATTTTGAAATGAAATATCATGAAGTCTATAATTTGTTTTAAAATGTTTTAGTCAAAAATAGAGGAAGAATCTATGGTAAAATATTAAAAATTTTACCTCTAGGTTTTGGATATATGTGTTCACTGTATTATTTTCTCTAAGCTTGAAAGTTTTCATAATAAAGGAATTTTTTAAAAGAATCCACAATTTTATAAGCTATTAAATCTTAATGAGAAAATCAGATAAACAAGAAAATGTTGGGATCAGATAAATGTAGAAACTTTGTTTTATTTTTTCTCTGTCAATAAACATATAATCTTCCATATTGTTCAGTAAGCTCACAAAAACATTACAGATAACTCTGACATTGTATTCTTTCCTTTCTTCATCAGTTTTCATTACTTTTTTACTCAAAAGGGAAAACATTATACTGACTTCCATTTTCATTAAGTGTTTTATCTTCAATTTCCACAAAAATGGAAGGTAAAATATGGCAGGTATTCTAAAATCCTTTACAAAAGTTAATGTGCTGTGAATATAAATGTGTATTATTATTGTGTTTGCTGAAACACTTGAGCATGTCATGGTGGTTTTACATTCTGAAAATAAGTGAGTATTTTTGAGAGAAATCCTGGCTGAATTCATGGAATTTTTGTTTTAGTCCTATTGCAAGAAGCTTTCTGAGACTTGAGTTCAAGGCTTTCATTCTTGTTATTATTATAGCTTTCAGGTCACAGGCTTTGATTTCCTGATGGCAGTTTGACTGAGTCACTCACTTTCTTCTGTCGTTGCCTATATTTGGTCCATGTGAGTTAGAAAGGAGGTCATTTGGATGCTGTTGTGTGGAATATTACCTTGATACAACAGTGGCCTCTAAGTAGGATATAGGCTCCCCCAGAGACCACAGAACATGGACCAAATTAAGATAGGCAAATCACACAATTTATGAAAACAATTGAAAGCACACAGAAGGAAGCAAAGGTAAAGAGTTGGAGTAGGTTTACACACTTAGATGGGTAGAAGAATCACACTCCCTGAATCCTGGGCCAGCAATGATCGTAACTCTTTCTGATGTTTCAGGCTTCCTTGCTGATAGTGTGGTTATGAGATCAGAGTTGAGGTTCAAGCAAGAAGAACCAGAGACAGAAGGGGCCCCAGGCTAATAGCACAAAATTGCTTTATTGGAGAGATGGATGGATAAGTACACCTGGCCACAGCTGTAGGTCACCAATAAGCCTACTGAATAGTCACAAATTTTATCTGAATTTTCTGAGTAGGGCACATGTGGGGCCTGAATAGAAATATACTTTCCAACGGATGGTCGATTTAGGAAATGACATCGCTGTCAGCTATTTGTAATGAATATGACTTGGTTCTTCATTCCTCTCTCTCAGTAGACTCTTAGTTTTTTCCCATCACTACATTTACTCTTTCTTTAACATATCTCACAGGTTACTAAATTACTATATATTTAATACATTCTAATCTTTCATGCAGAAGTCTTGCCTAATTTATCTTATCCTTCATAAAATGTCTTAATAATCTAGAACACACTGAGTATTCTAGGACTTATTCTTCCTTTCTATATTAGCTACTCCCATTGCTTCTCCTTCTTCTTAGCATATCAAACAAGTAAGAGGCAAAGCAGCAAAGTAAACACACAAAAAAAGATAACGTCATTCTACTTTGTGTTGGATTTCTTGCTCTTTATGAAAAAAGACTAATGTCTTATATATTGAATGACTTAGAATTTTGATCCTTCCCTTCCAGAAAAGAGACAAATAAATGCTCAGGGAGACTTGACAACCACCCTTTTTCCTTCTGTCAGAAAAAATTAATGATTAATAAACAGGCAGTCTCAGAACCTTGATTTTGCTCATTTTCCTATGATTTGCACTTATTTGTGTATATGAGTATATTTGAAAACCAACTACTAGCATCTTTTCTTCAGAACAATGTTGATAAAAATACATTAATATACTCCTATGGTTGACATAAGCATTTACATCCAATGTAAATAGAAAAGAAGAATGGAGGTGCCAGATAAGGAGAGGTGGAAGAAGTAGTTTATCACATATCAAGGTCAAAGATATTGCATCTGATATTTAAAAAGTTATAGCTCTCACTTCTTCACTTTCATCCGTTTCAATGTTATTTACATTTACCCTGTGGTGTATCTGTTGTCTTATAATATTCTCTCATTCAGAATAAAATTTCTCTTTTTGTTTTGGCTTTCTTTCATCTTTTTAAACTTTTTACTGATGTATGATATATATACAAAAAGTTCACAAATCATAATGTACAACTCAATATATTTTTAAAAACTGAATATACCTGTGTAACCAGCACCCAAATAGAGAAATAAAACATCATTAGAACTCCAGAGGCCTTCAAGAGACTGGAAATGTCCCTTCTAGTTAGAGCCCTCTCTGTAAGGGTACCTCAATTCCTAACTTCTAACCACATAGGTTAGTTTTGTCTGCTTTTTAACTTTATATAAATAGAAAAACAGTATGCACTCTTTTTGTGCCTGGCTTCTTTCACTCAACAATTTGTAAAAAATATCCATACTTTTGTGTGTAGTTGCAAATTATTCATTCTCATTGTTACACAATGTTATATTGTTGGAACATACCATGGTTTATTTTTCTATTGTAATGTTGAAGGACATTTGTGTAGTTTCTTGTTTGTGAGTATCACAAATAGGATTATAATATCCTTGCATATATCTTTTCATGAATGCATTTTTCTTGTGCATCTACCTGTGAGTGGAATTGCTGGGTCATAGGGTGTGCATATGTTCCTTTTTACTAGATACTACCAGTTTTCCAAAGCAGTTGCATTAATTTACACTGTTATTGGAAACTGTTTTTGCTTACTTTTGCTACGATCAGTAGTCAAAAGCATCAACATTTTTTTTTTTTCAAATTATTGTTCCAAGTGGGCTGCTTGTGGGTGGGAGAGAGTAGAGGAAGAAGTAAAAGGAGAGGCCCTCTGCTATTTCCACTACAAATATTTAAGCTTAAGAATTGAAGGACTCAGGTGCCTAAAATCCATTTATAGGAAAGAAAATGGAGTCAGGGGAGAGAACTTTTGCCAAGGAGAAGAGTCAAGTCTTTATCAAGCTTGAACAGAGGAGAGATTTCAAGGACAGCATGGCATTTTAAAAAATCAAGTATATTTCCTGATGCAGCCATACCATATATCCCAGGGAATGTGGAAAACTGAATAAGCTTTATCTGTGATTTTTTTTGTGTTATTTGGTAGCTATGCAGAAAAGTAAGATTCCAAAGAGAGAACAAGGTGCCTTCCACCTCAGGTTTTGATTTGTTTTGTTTTACTCATTAGTTCATCTATTAATTAAATCATTCATTCAACAAAGTGCCTTTTAATACTAACAATGCACCAAGCAAGGTGCAAGGCACTGAAAGTAAGACATTAAATTCAACAGATTTGATCCCTGTATCCATGGAGCTTACAGTATTTTTATCAACATTACTCTGAACAAAAGATGCTAGTAATTGGTTTTCAAATATACACGTGTACACATACAAGTGCAAATCATAGGAAAATCAACAAAATCAAGGTTCTACCGAGACTGTCTATTTATTAATCACTAATTTTTTCTGATAGAAGGAAAAATGGTGATTGTCAAGTCTCCCTGAGCATTTATTTGTCTCTTTTCTGGAAGTGAAGGATCAAAATGCTAAGTCATTCTATATATAAGACATTACTCTTTTTTCATAAAGAGCAAGAAATCCAACACAAATTAGAATGACGTTTTCTTTTTTGTGTGTTTACTTTGCTGCTTTGCCTCTTACCTGCTTGATATGCTAAGAAGAAGAAGAAGCAAGGGTAGTAGCTGATGTAGGAAGGAAGAAGCAGTCCTAAAATACTCAGGATCCCAGTGTGTTCTAGCTTATTATACCATTTTGTGAAGAATAAGATAATTTAACCAAGACTTCTGTGTGGAAGATTAGAATATGTGTGTGTAAACAGAGAGGCGAAGTTACGGCTGGTGCAGCTGAAAAGATTTTCTTAGAGTTTCCTGGTATTGACATACTTTATTTAATACCACAATTGTGAAGTCTTAATCTTTTTTTTTTTTTTTTTTTTGAGACACAGTCTCACTCTGTTGCCCGGGGTATAGTGCCTTGGCATCAGCCTAGCTCACAGCAACCTCAAACTCCTGGATTCAAACGATCCTCCTGCCTCAGCTTCCCAAGTAGCTGGGACTACAGCCATGAGCCACCATGCCCAGCTATATTTTTTTCTATATATTTTTAGTTGTCCAGCTAGTTCCTTTCTATTTTTAATAGAGACGGGGTCTCGCTCTTGCTCAGGCTGGTCTCAAGCTCCTGAGCTCAAACGATCCTCTCGCCTTGGCTGTCCATATTTTATTATTTCATTTTTTAATGGCAATATCCCAGCTAATTTTTTCTATATATATTTTTAGTTGTCCAGCTGATTTCTTTCTATTTTTTTAGTAGAGATAGGGTCTTTCTCTTGCTCAGGCTGGTCTTGAACTCCTGAGCTCAAACAATCCACCCGCCTCGGCCTCCCAGAGTACCAGGATTACAGGTGTGGGCCACCGCGCCTGGCCTGAAATCTTAATCTTGAAAAGACCTTAGATGAAGCAGTCCTGGTGTCCATATTATACTGTAGAAGAAACAAAATAGTTTACTTCAATGCTGAAATCTTCTTTTAGGAGAATGTGTCACCTATGAAAAATAATGTCAAAATCTTTGTGCAAATTTTACCTATTTGGTATATGGATTCCTGCAAGCTTTCCAAAATCAATGATACATAACTGTATTTGTCTTAGGCAAATATCAGCAGTTATAGTATGCAGACTAAAACACTAATTTATTAGTCTGACCCAAATAAAAAATAATTCCACTTCCTGGAGATAAAAGGTAGATATAACTAAACACAGTACAGCTCCCCTATGCTTTTCCTGTGGATGTTTCCAGATGATTGAAGAAAAAGAGACTGTAAATGTATATTTGTTTCCAGGGAACATGACCATCTGCTATCATTTCCTTAGTGTTATTGAACAGGTTGGTTAATGACACTTTATTTTTCCTCAAATGATTTTCCTCCAAAAAAACCATTTCTTTTCTGTTAGAAAAGTTGAGTGATTTTATTGTGCCTCACTGAGCAAATCAGTCTGGTGGGTTCTGTCTAACAGAATTCTTTTTAGATGGAGCAGAGTCTTTTGTAGTCAACTTTTGTGATGGGCCCTATTTTTAGCCTCAACCTTAAATGTGGGCCACTGTTCTCTGCCTTTACTGTAAGAGACAGAAACTGAAATTGAAATAAATTATGGGACTGGCACATCATGTACTAACTAGTATCATCGTTTATTTAGAAGCCAACAAACTTATCTTTCCTGAAGTGGTGTAAGTGGGGCAAAGCATATGGGCTTTGAAGTCAGAAGACCAGGATTGAGACCTGGCTGAGCTGCTTATTGCCTGAAGACAGGAACTTCACCTCCCTAAAATGTCAACTTCTTTAAATATAAAATGAATGAAGAATATTAGAAATAATTCCAACAATACAGGAGTATTTTTAAGAATTCAATTATAACTACATGAAGAAGAGCTTTGTAAATATAAAAGCATAAAACACAATGAAGTGGTAGAGCAGATATCATTGCAGCCCTGCCCGATAGCCCTTTGACCCACCTCTAAGTTCATCTGCAGCTGTTCCTGTGCATGGATCCCACCTCAAGCACCTATGGCTCCCTGGTCCTCTGCTTGAGACCTTCCTCTTGTACCATGGGAGCTTGCTTAAGTCTCCATGGATGCAACAGGACGTTGCAGAAAGTTAACACTCCTCAGGACTACCTTCGAAAAATAGGGGATCAGAGTTGGTATATAAAATGCCTTAGCCTTCCCATCCCTCTGTAGGAAGATTACAGAGTGTATTTCATATAGTTTCCCTTAGGATTCCTGTGATGGTTAATTTTATGCATCAACTTGACTGGGCTAAAGGATACCAAGATAGCTGTGAAACGTTATTTCTGGATGTGTTTCCGAGGGCATTTCTGGAAGAAATTAGTATTTAAATATGTAGGCCCAGTAAAGAATATCGCCTTCATCAATTTGGGAAGGCATCATCCAATCCACTGAGGGCCTGAATAGAACAAAAAGGTAGAGGAGCATTTGACAAAATCCAGCAAACTTTTATGATAAAAATTCTTAACAAAATAGGCATACATGGGACATTTCTTAAAATTATTAAGGCCATATATGACAAACTCATAGCCAATATCATATTGAATGGGGAAAATTTGAAAACATTCCCGCTTAGAATAGAAACCAGACAAGGTTGCCCACTATCTCCACTTCTGTTCAACATAGTGCTGGAAGTCCATGCCAGAGCACTCAAACAAGAGAGAGGAATTAGTGTGTCTGGATGGAGACAGAAGAGGTCAAACTCTCACTCTTTGCTGACTATATACTCTTATATCTAGAAAATCCCAAGGCTTCAACCAAGAGACTCCTGGAATTGGTAAATGAATTCAGGAAACTCTCAGGTTACAAAATTAATGCACGCAAATCAGTGGTATTCATATATACCAATAACAGTCAAGTCAAAAATCACATCAAAGATGCAACATCTTTCACAATAGCATCAAAGAAAATTAAATATTTAGGAATATACTTAATGAAGAAGGTGAGAGACATATATAGGGAGAACTACAAAACACTGAGAAAACAAATTGTAGAAGATGTAAACAGATGGAGATCCCTACCATGCTCATGGATTGGTAGAATCAATATTGTTAAAATGTCCATACTACCTAAAGTGATCTACAAAATTAATACAATCCCTATCAAAATACCATCATCATTCTTTACAGATTTATAAAAAATGATTCTACGCTTTGTCTGGAATCAGACAAGACCTCGTATAGCCAAAGTAATCTTAAGAAAAAAGAACAAATTGGGAGGCTTCAGTCTGCCAGAATTCAAACTTTACTACGAGGCTACAGTAACCAAAAGAGCATGGTACTGGCACAAGGACAGAGATACAGACCTTTGGAATAGGATGGAGATCCCAGATATGAAACCATCCTCATATCGTCATCTAATCTTTGACAAAGCAGACAAAAATATATACTGGGGAAAAGAATCTCTATTCAATAAGTGGCTCTGGGAAAACTGGATATCCACGTGCAGAAGATTGAAAGTGGATCCCCATCTCTCACCTCTCATAAAAATTAACTCACGGTGGATAACAGACTTAAACCTAAGGCACGGAATTAAAGGAATTCTAGAAGAAAATGTTGGGAAAACTCTTACAGACATTGGCCTAGGAAAATAATTTATGAAGAAGACCCCAAAGACAATCACAGCAACAGCAAAAATAAACAAATGGGACCTGATTGAATTAAAAAGCTTCTGCACAGCCAAGGAAATTATTATTAGAATGAATAGACAACCTATGGAATGGGAGAAAATATTTGCTTTCTACACATCTGATAAAGGGTTGATAACAAGAATCTATATATAACTTAAGAAAATCAACAAGAAAAAAATCAAACAACCCCATGAATAAATGGACAAAGGACATGAACAGAAACTTTTCAAAAGAAGACATAATAATAGCCAGCAACCATATAAAAAAGTGTTCGACATCTCTAATCATTCGGGAATTGCAAATCAAAACCACCACAATGAGATATCACCTAACTCCAGTGAGAATATCCTTTACCAAAAAGTCCCAAAACAGCAAGTGCTGGCGTGGCTGTGGAGAGATTGGAACACTCTTACACTGCTGGTGGGACTGCAAATTAGTACAACCCCTGTGGAAA
>NW_012143634.1:3160997-3163539 GCF_000956105.1 Propithecus coquereli | reverse complement strand
TTGCTTTATGTAAGAGAAAATTTTTCAAATTAAAATTAATAAAAAAATTTTAAAAAGGTAGAGGAAGGGCCTGGTTTTTAATGCACCCTCTATTAGCTTTTGTCCTCCCTGTCTTGCTTTCCCGACTTTCTCACTTATGTGGCCTTAGGTCACCTCCCAAACAAAATATATGCACCCAAGTCCCTATCTTAGTGTGTATTTTGAGTATGATATGGGGCAAATTAATATGGTGGTAGTGGTTCTTGGATCTGCCTGGATAAATTAACTCTTCCATGCCCCAACTCACAACCTCTCAAAACCAAGGTGAAACTCTTTCCCAGAGCCTATTTCTCAACAAAGGATGTGCTGCTGCTCTGTATTGTCTGAATGGTCAAGGTGTTTCAGCACCTGAGGTAATTACAGAATCTACCTTTTGAGAGCAGTGAGTCTTGAGAGACCAATTGCAAAAACATAACTGAGGAATGGGACTCTTTATTATTTTGCTTCATGTTGTAAATGTACTTTTTCACAGATTCTTTATAAATTGTTCCAATTTTATATTTCTATTAAATAATACCTCATGTACTCAATTTTTGTATTTTTTCAGTAAATAGTATACAGTGTTTTCTATGTGCCGGACATAGTACTAGGCAGGATACATTGATAATTATGACATACATGGATCATATTCTCATGTTTTCATGGAACTTAGGTTCTATTGGGAGAGACAGACAATAAGCTACCAATTAGATAATCCACTTTTTAATTATAATTGTGATAAATGCCATGAAATAGAATATATAAATTTGATTGGGCTTCTGAGTGTCTAGAGACCAAATACTATACAAACCAAAAAGATACAGAATTATTGATAAATTCTTAGTGGGTAACAAACCCTATAGCTATATAATTTTATTTACCACTTTGCCTCACAGTGGAAGAATATCATGCAGCATGTTTCTATTTTGTTACTCTCAACAGCACAATGACTGTCAATGCTATTAACTGGTTCCACAGAATCTTTAGTGCTGCCTATAGAGGCAGAATGAATTATTAACGGGATTAATCTTCTCCCAAATAATTTAGCCCTTCTGCAATTTACAGCAATAAGTTTTTCAAGTGTGTATTTACTACAAAACCCTCCTCTTTTGGATTTTATAAAACCTGTAGGATACATTTGTTACCTTGTCCTGTCACCCTATGTAATGTTAAATATAATAACAATGGTTTAATATCATAAAACATAGTGGGGAAGACTGCTGAGACTTGAATATAATCAATTTACTCCAATTCTAGTTTAGCTGAAAATTTATTGCTAAATCACCTTTTTAAGAGCTGCTTTGGTTATTTAATATTGATCTCAAAATGATTAAGAAGTGGAACACTATTGATTTTTAAATGAAAAAAAGTCCTTATAATGAGAGTAAGAACCAGATTGCAAAAATTTTACATAATAGAAGTAGATTTTAATAGTCTCCATTAGCTCCTAGAGTTGAATTTGCAAGCTTTATAGTTCTTTTGCTTAGGTTGGAAATTCTAACAAGGTAAAAAAAGTCCACTTTGTTAACTGTGGAACAAAAGATATGTATATAAGCGTTGATATAATTTAAAAATCATGCAACATAGCTAGATTTAACAATGGCCATCAAGGATTTAAATCTCAAATCACTGTCTCATCACTAAATCACAGAAAAGTGCTTGAGATTGGTGGTGGGCATACAATGACTCCTGTTGTGCCATGTTTCCTGAATTATTTTCTGGTCATCTGCATGTCCTGATCTTCCTTAAGCTATAGTTGCCCCCATAGTCCTCCTTGATGCTTTAAAGCCATTTTATATTGCTTAGGGAGTAAGATCAAAGAAGAACTTCTGACATCTTGTTGATTCAGGTTCAAATTTGAAACACGGACTTGCGGGGGGGACCAAGGGCAACATAACGTAACCTAAACATCTGTACCCCCATAATATGCTGAAATAAAAGAAAAAGAAAAAAAAATAAATAGATTTTCTAAATGACCAATTTATTTAAACAATAAAACAGTTAATGTGTTTTAGATGAAAATCTTTCTAGAAGTTTCCTTGCCTTTACAGTCTCGAAGAAACAGGTTTTTCAATATCATTTTTGATACCTCGCTCTATTTCAAATAAAAGCCCTTTTCATAAGGAGCACATTTGTACAACATTCTAAACACTTATGCTTGTCTATTTCCCCTATAAAAGCCTCTTCATTCAATGACTAAGGATTCTTGCATGGGATATTGTGTTTTATTTTTATTTTTGTCGTATATAAACATTGGGTTTTCTCCTTGGGAACTACAATGTGAATGTTTTTCTCTTCTCTATGCTTATCTACAATCCTCCACGCCCCTAGCTGTCATTCAGAACCAGATTTTTAAAAAACACTCCCATATTAGCCAAGTACACAACTTCTTACTCTTCACTGAACCTTTAACTTATAACAAATTCTACAACTACCCTAGAAATGAAAATAAAGGAAACATATATAAAAATTTGTCTCATCATTTTATAATCCAACTCCTATTCCTTTGTATGATTTCTACAAC
>NW_012143634.1:3158558-3159977 GCF_000956105.1 Propithecus coquereli | reverse complement strand
GTACATTGATAAGGACACCAGAATTTGCGAGATAGGAGATTAACAAAACCTAATATAGAAATGTCATCTACTTAAAGGGCAGACAGTTTTATTTTGATTTTATTAATTATTACAGAGGAAGAATCTAAAACACTTGGAAGGGAAGAAACTTAAGAAGTCCTCATCATCATCCTATTGCTTCTCAAGGAAATGAGAAATACTGCTGGGGTTGGGAAGAGACATTCGTTAACCAGTCCCTGAAGCTGCTACTCCCAGATCCAAGTACCTGGAAGGCCCTGCAGGTCAGCCCAGTTCTCTGAAGCCTGGCATCACCACTGCAGAGAAAAGTTGTGCTCCAAATCACTCTCACCATTGCTGACAGTGCCAGCCTCTTTCCTGTAGAGCCATTTTTTTGTTGTTTGTATGTTTTGCTCAAATAAAATGGTTTATTTTATGGGAAGACATGTAGCCTAGGACTGATTCAGCATTAATGGGAATGGCAGTGACTTCTGTGCCTTAGAAACTCAGGAAGAGTCAGATGGTCTCGAATTCTGGAGAATCACATCTCTCCCTTTTTTTTGGTACCTAATCACAATGCCCTCCAAACAAGTATGTGGGGTGGGGGGTTGGTTGGAGGGTGGGAAGCAGCTAGAATTTGTGAGGAGAGAGAAGAATGTAGGGAAATGAGAAAAGAAAGCTCCTAAAGTAGATGTTGTTAGGGTCCTACTATGTTCCTTCAAGGCCTCTTAGTGCTTAATTTCCACCTTCCAACACCTGAATTTCTTTGCCTGAGAAATTTCTTGGGTCTTCAGAGACTGCTTTGTATACCTCTGGGACAGGCTTCAAGTGCCCTGGAGTCCTCCTCACCCTCACCCCGTGCCAGATATGGGTCTCTATATGATGAACAGTAGCTGTAATGTAAGTACCCCAGTTCCTTAGTTGGAATACCTCTGAGCTGTCCGTTCTACACGATCTCTTGCAATTTCTGGTGGCCTTATGCTCCAGTCTTGTGAAAGTTCTGGTCAATATAATAGCATAATAAGATTGACAACCAAAATAACAGGCAAAATTTTCAGAAAGGTAGGGAATAACTGTTATCTGCAGATATGTACTTAACAGACTAAGGAAGTCAACTGAGAATCTTTTAGAATTAAACAGTTCCATAAAATGTCAGGATAAAGATAAATACACAGATAAATCACTTGCGTACATACCAGAAAATACTATTAAAGTTAAAAGATTAAATCAATAATAGTATCAAATACCATAAAATCTAAAAGGCACAGCTCTAGAAAGAAAATGCAGAACCTCCATGAATAAGACTGAACATTTACTGAACAAGAGAAAACATTTGAAAAAAATGGAGCAATATATCATATTGCTGACAGAGAAAAGTAAATGCTTTCGAGATTGCTCTTTTTACCAAATTTATTTAAAGGT
>NW_012143634.1:3155759-3156108 GCF_000956105.1 Propithecus coquereli | reverse complement strand
GAATGCTACAGATTTCGGCACATTGATTTTGTAACCTGAGACTTCGCTGAATTTGTTTATCAATTCCAGTAGTCTCATGGCAGAATCTTTGGGGTTTTCTAGATAAAAGATCATATTGTCGACAAAGAGAGATAGTTTGACCTCTTCTGCCCCCATTTGGATACCCTTGATTTTCTTCTCTTGTCTTATTGCTCTGGCTAGGACTTCTAGCACTATGTTGAATGGAAGTGATGATAGAGGGCAAACTTGTCTGGTTCCAGTTTTAAGTGGGAATACTTTCAATTTTTCCCCATTCAGTATGATGGTGACTGTGGGTTTGTCATATATGGCTTATATCACTTTTAGGTAA
>NW_012143634.1:3155319-3155709 GCF_000956105.1 Propithecus coquereli | reverse complement strand
AGTTTTTTTGCATTGTCCTTATCTGGTTTTGGTAGCAGAGTAATGCTGGTCTCACAAAATGAGTTTAGAATGAGCTTGGAAGTGTTTCCTCCTCTTCTGTTTTCTGGAAGAGATTGTGTAAAATTGGTATTCTTATTTAAATGTTTGGTAAAAGTCTCCAGTAAAATCATCTTTGCCTGGAGATTTCTCTTTCTCGAGCTTTTAAATTATAGATTCAATTTCTTTACTGGTTACAAGACTACTCAAATTATCTAATTCATCTTGGTTGAGTTTTGGTAGTTTGTCATTTTCAAGAAATTGATCCAGTTTTCCTAAGTTACCAAATTTATAAGCATACAGTTATTTATAGCATTTTATTTTAATATTAATAGCTGAAAGACATGTAGTGTT
>NW_012143634.1:3130480-3153869 GCF_000956105.1 Propithecus coquereli | reverse complement strand
CAAAGGATAGACACATAGTAGCAATTCTTGCCTTGTTTCTGATCTTAGGGAATAAAGTTATTTTTTTTCCACCATTAAGTATGATGTTAGCTATAGATTGTTTCTTAGATGTTCTTTATCAAGTTCAGGTTATTCCCCCCAATCCTAAATTACTGAGAGTTTTTGTCATGTATATGTGTTCCATATTTTCAAAAGACTTTCTGTGTCAATTACTGTGATTATTCTTATTTAGCCTGTTGATATAGTAGATTACATTGATTGGTTTTATAATATTGAGCCAGCCTTATATACCTGAAATAAATCCCCTTTGGCAATAGTATATTTTCTTATGCATTGTTGGATTTGGTTTGTTTTAATGATTTGTTGAGGCTTTTTGCATCGAAGTTCATGAGAGATATTGGTCTACAGATCAGTTTTTTTGCATTGTCCTTATCTGGTTTTGGTAGCAGAGTAATGCTGGTCTCACAAAATGAGTTTAGAATGAGCTTGGAAGTGTTTCCTCCTCTTCTGTTTTCTGGAAGAGATTGTGTAAAATTGGTATTCTTATTTAAATGTTTGGTAAAAGTCTCCAGTAAAATCATCTTTGCCTGGAGATTTCTCTTTCTCGAGCTTTTAAATTATAGATTCAATTTCTTTACTGGTTACAAGACTACTCAAATTATCTAATTCATCTTGGTTGAGTTTTGGTAGTTTGTCATTTTCAAGAAATTGATCCAGTTTTCCTAAGTTACCAAATTTATAAGCATACAGTTATTTATAGCATTTTATTTTAATATTAATAGCTGAAAGACATGTAGTGTTATTCTCTGTTGCATTCTTAATTTTGGTGATTTATGTCTTCTCTCCTTTTGTCATTGTCTTGATAAAAACTTTTTATGATCTAAATGATTGTGTCTCTCCCCTCACGCATATGTTGAAACCTAATTGCAAATGTGGTGGTAATCTCTGTTGCATTCTTAATTTTGGTGATTTATGTCTTCTCTCCTTTTGTCATTGTCTTGGTAAAAACTTTTTATGATCTAAATGATTGTGTCTCTCCCCTCACGCATATGTTGAAACCTAATTGCAAATGTGGTGGTAATAAGAAGTTGGGAGGAATGTCAGCAAAATGGTGGAATAGAAATTCCTCAGGAAAACTCCCCCCACATAGTACAACTAGAAATTATTTAAATACAAGAATAACACCCTGAGTTCAGCAGAACTCAAAAGAGAAGCAGAGAAACCCCCCTAGCCCCACATAATTGACAGAAACCATGGTAATTTCAAACTGTGCTGTCCCATCCCTCAAGCTGGCATAATACCACTCACAGAGAATTTCCCTAGACCCCAGCTTTCCAAAGTGACAAGAGGGAATTGGACATGGATATTTGATCTCCTCACTGGTCTGGTAATCTTCATGGAAGGCTCACTCTGGTCCCATCCTGCAGAAACCATTGGGAGTGTCAGGAGGGTTGACCCACTTGGGGTGAATTGGGGACAAAGAGCAGAGAGCTGATAACAATGACTGGAATGCAGATCTTGGTGGCTGTTCTGACCTCTGATCAACAAGGATGCCATGTCAAAGAGACTGGATTAAGCCATAGTGCTTCAGGGAACACAATGACACAATCTATGGTAAGGCCTGAATCTCTGGCAGGACTTTTCTCAGAGCCCAGGTGCTTCTGTGGAGTCTTTCTCTAGCCAATAAACAACTAAAAGGTCAGGACTAAGTTCCAGTGCCCGCTTAAGTCTTACCCAGAATGAGAAACAATGGCAGGACAGCAATATATTTTCAGGGCAACATTTAATAATGGTGTTCACTATAAGTGTTCCCCAGATCAGGACACAATGACAGGGCAGTAAGTTAGTTCCAGTGCTCACTATAAGTCCTCCCCAGAATGGGAAGAAACAATAGGTCAGCATTTAAGTTCAGATGCTAAGAAGTAAAAGTCTAAGACCATCAAAGAACACCTGCAAAAAGTGGAAGAGGTGGCTGCCTCCTCGAATGAGTGGGCATCAATGTAAAGAATTGTGAAAACAGAAAAATATACCACCACCAAAAGAAACTAACAAAGCTCCAGCAATGGACCCAGAGAATCAAATATCTATGAAATGTTGGATATAAAATTCATATTAATCCTCTAAAGGAGTTCATGAAATCACAAGAAAATATGGATAGAAAACTAAACTAAATTTAGAAGATAATCTAGGAACAAAAAAGGGATATTGACAAAGAAATAAAAATGATCTTTAAAAACAAAAAGAACTCCTAGAAATAAAAAATATAATAACTGAACCAAAAGATTCATTAGAAAATTTCAATGACAGACTTGTCATGCAGAGTAAAGAAGTAGCAAGCTTGGAGATAAAACACATGAAATTATTGAGAATATCAAAAATAAAAAAGAATAAAAAATAGTGAGAATTTTGGGGCACCATCAAACAAAGCAACTTCTCCATGATAGGAATTATTAAAGGAAATGAGAAGGAAAAGGGCCTAGAAAGCATTTTCCAGGAAATAATAGCTAAACATTTCTCAAATCTAGAGGAAGATGTCACCATCCAGATACAGAAAGCTCAGAGGTCACCAATCAAATTCAATCCAAAGCAAAAATCCTCAAGGCATATCATAATCAAATTAGCAGAAATCAAAGACAAATAAAGAATACTCAAACCACCAAGAGAGAATAAATACATCACATTCAATGGAGCCCCAATATGACTTTCAGCAAATTTCTCAGCAGAAACCCTGCAGGCCAAGAGAGAGTAGGAGGCTATATTAAAACTGCTGAAGAAAAAAAATATATAGCCAACCGAGAATACTGCAACCAGCAAAGTTATTCTTCAAACATAAAGGAGATATAAAGATTTTTCCAGACAAAAGTGAGGAATTCATGAACACCAGATCTGTCTCACAAGAAATACTATAGGGGGTTCTTCAATCTGAAAGAAATTGACACTTATATGTAACAAGGAACATCCGAAGGTATTAAACTCACTGGTAAAAACTAAAACAGAACTGGTAAAACTAAACCAAATACAGAATACTCTAATACTGTAATTGGAGTAAGTAAAGCACTTATATCTTAGGTATAAAAACTTAAATAAAATGCTGTTAAAATCAGTAAAAACCACAACAATTGGTTAAGAGATAGGAAATATAAAAAGATGTAAACTGAAACATAAATTAGTCAAAAGGAGGGGAATGGTGTTTAAGTGTAGAGTCTGTTTTTGTAACTTTTCTTTGCAATCAAGTTTAAGTAATTATCAATTTAAAATAGCCTGCTATAACTATAAAATGATTTTTGTAAGCCTCATGAAAAGCACAAAGCAAAAACCTACCTATAATAGATACACTAAAAATATATAGCACCAAATCAAAATGTACTACTAGAAAATATCACTTAACCACAAAGGAAGACAGTAAGAGAGGACAAAAGGAAGAAAAGATCTACAAAACAACCAGAAAATAAGTAACAAAATGGATATAGCAAAAGTTTATTTATCAATAATAATCTTGAATGTAAATGGAATAAATTCTCCAATTAAAAGACCCAGAGTGGTTGAATGGGTAAAAAAATAAGACCCAACTACATACTGACTCCAAGAAATTTACATCATCTATAAAGACACAAAAAGACTGAAAGTGAAGAGGTGGAAAAAGATATTCCATGCAATTAGAAACAAAAAAAGAGCAGGAATAGCTATACTTATATCAGATGAAATAGACATTAAGTCAAAAATTGTAAGAAAAGAAGAAGGCCATTTCATAGTGATAAAGGAGTCAATACAGCAAGAGGCTATAACAATTGTAAATATGTATGCACCCAACACTGGAGCACCCAAATATATACAACAAATATCAATGGACCTAAAGGGAGAGATTGACTGCAATACAATAATAGTAGGGGACTGGAACATCCCACTTTCAGCAATGGACAAATTACCTAGATATAAAACCAACACAGAAACATTAGAGGTAAATAGCAGTCTAGAGCAAATGAATATAACCAATATTTACATAACATTCCATCTAACAGTTGCAGAATATATGTTTTTCTCAACAGCATATAGAATATTCTTCAAGATACACTATTATGTAAGCTCAAAAACAAATCCTAAAATGTTTAAAAATCAAAATCATATCAAGTATGTTGTTCTGCCCATGATGGAATAAAACCAGAAATCAATAATGGAAGAAACACTGGAAACTGCACAAATTCATAGAAATTGAACAACATTCTCCTGAACAATGAATGAGTCAATAAAGAAATTAAAAAGAAAATTTAAAAATTCCCTGGGACAAATGAAAATTAAAACATACCAAAAACTATGAGATACAGTAAGAGCAATTCAGAAGAAAGTTTGTAGCAATAAATACCTACATCTAAAAAGTAGAAAGAGTTCAAATAAACAATCTAATGGTGAATCTCAAAGAACTAGCAAGAACAAAGCAATCCCAAAATTGGTGGAAGGAAAAAATTATAAAAATCAGAGCAGAAATAAATGAAAGAGACAAAAATGCAAAAAAACATGGAAATGAAAAATTGGTTTTTTGAAAAGATAAACAAAATTGACAAACATTTAGCTAGACTAAATAAGAAAAAAAACCACCAAAGACCTAAATAAATAAAACTGGAGACACAAAGGGAGCGCAGATTTAGAAGGAGAATTACAAAGTCAGGTTTGGACTAGCTCCGAGTGCCTATGACACATAAACGTGGGGATGTCCAGTAGACAGTGTGCCTATCACCAGAATAGTGTTCATTGTACCCAATAGGTTAAATTTTTACCCCTCAAATCCTCCCCCCCTACCCTGTTATTTTCCAATGAACTTTACACTTCTTTGTGCCCATGTGTGCCCATTGTTCAGCTCCCAATCATTAGAGAGTACATGTGGTGTTTGTTTCTCCATTCCTGAGATACTTTACTTAGGATAATGGTCTCCAGTTTTATCCAAGTGGCTGCAAAAGACATGATTTCATTCCTTTTCATAGCTGAGTAGTACTCCACGGTATATATGCGCCACGTTTTCTGTATCCACTCATGAATCGATGGGCACTTAGGTTGATTCCACATCTTTGCAATTGTGAATTGTGCTGTGATTAAACATTCACATGCAGGTGTCCTCTTGATAAAATGACTTTCTTTCCTTCAGGTAATTACCCAGCAGTAGGATTGCTGGATCAAATGGTAAGTCTATATTTATTTCTTTGAGGAATCTCCATATTGTTTTCCACAGAGGCTGCACTAACCTGCAGTCCCACCGACGGCGTATAAGTGTTCCTATTTCTCTGTATCCACACCAACATCTATTGGTTTTTTTACTTTTTAATAATGGTAATTCTGACAGGGGTAAGGTTGTATCTCACTGTGTTTTTAATTTGAAATTCCCTGATAATTAGTGATGTTGAAGATTTTTTAAATACATTTCTTGGCCATTTGTCTATCCTCTTTTGAAAAACATCTGTTCATGTCTTCTGCCACGTTTTAATTATTTTTTCTTGCTGATTTATTTGAATTCTTTGTAGATTCTGGATATTAGCTCTTTATCTGATGTATAGCTTTTGAATATTTTCTCCCATTCTGTAGGTTGTCTATTTACTCTGTTGATTATTTCCTTTGCTGTGTAGAAGCTTTTAATTTAATTAAATATCATTTATTTATTTTTGTTGTTGCTATATTTGCCTTTGGGATCTTAGTCATAAATTCTTTGCTGAGGACAATGTCTAGTACAGTTTTCTCTATGTTTTCTTCTAGAATTTTTATGGTTTCATGCTTAACACTTAAGACTTTTATCCTTCTTGAATTAATTTTTGTATATGGTGAGAGATAGAGATCCTGTTTCACTCTTCTGCATGTGGCTATCCAGTTTTCCCACACTATTTATTGAATAGGGCTTCCTTTCCCCAGTGTGTGCTGTTGTCTGCTTTTTCAAAGATCAGTTGGTTGTAGGTAGATGATTTTATTTGTGGGTTCTCTATTCTGTTCCATTGGTCTATGTCTCTACTTTTATACCAGCACCATGCTGTTTTGGTTACTATAGCCTTATAGTATAATTTGAAGTCAGGTAATGTGATGCTTCCAGATTTGTTCTTTTTGCTCAAGATTGCTTTGATTATTTGGGCTCTTTTTTGATTCCAAATGAAGCACGGAATTATTTTTTTAGACCTGTGAAATATAATGTAGGTATTTGATGGGGAATGCACTGTATCTATAATTTGTGTTAGGACATTGTATGCACATTTTAACAATGCTGATTCTACCAATCCACAAGCATGAAATGTTTTTCCATTTGTTTGGTCATCTACGATTTGTTTCATTAATGTTTTGTAGTTCTCCTTGTAGAGATCTTCCACCTCTTTGATTAAGTATATTCTTAGGTATTTTATTTTCTTTTCAGCTATTGTAAATGGTATTGAGTCCTTGACTTGACTCTCAGCTTGACTATTAGTATATAGAATGCTACTAAATTTGTGTATATTCACTTTGTGACCTGAGACTTTATTGAATTTATTTATCAATCTTAGGAGTCTTTTGGTGGAGTCTTTAGAGTTTTCTAAATACAAGGTCATATCATCAGTGAACAGGGATAGTTTGACTTCCTCTTTCCCAATTCGGATACCCTTTTTTGCTTTCTCTTGCCTGATTGCTCTAGCTAGGACTTCCAGTACTATGTTGAATAGAAGTGGTGACAGTGGGCATCCTTGTCTTATTACAGTTCTTAGGGGAAATGACTTCAACATTTCCTCATTCAAGATACTGCTGCCTGTGGGTTTGTCATAAATAACTTTTATAAATTTGAGGTATGTTCCTTCTATGCCTAGTTTGTTGAGGGTTTTTATCATGAAAGGGTGCTGGATTTTATTGAATGGTTTTTCTACATCTATTGAGATGATCATATATTCTTTGTGCTTCTGTTTATGTGGTGAATCACGTTTATTGATTTGCATATGTTGTTTTGTTTTTCCTCTTGTGCTATTGTTTTATTAGAGCTGTGAGCTTTAAATTTCAGGTGTTTTTATATGTAATCCACTTTTGAGCCTTTCCTGTAGGGCAGGTCTAGTAGTGACAAATTCCCTTAGTGTTTGCTTGTCTGGAGAAGTCTTAATTTCTCCATCAAATTTGAAACTTAATTTTTCATATTACAAACTTCTTGGCTAGCAGTTGTTCTGTTTAACAAGACTAAAATTGGGGCCCCCATCCCTTTTGGCTTGTAAGGTCTCTTCTGAGAAGTCTTCTGTTAGCCTGATGATTTTTCCTTTATAGATTAGTTATTGCTTTCATTTTGCAGCTTGTAGAATTTTCTCCTTCATTTTGACTTTGGCCAGGCTGATGACTATGTGTCTTGAAGATGTTCTATTTGCTATGAATCTCCCTGATGTTCGATGACCATCCTGTTTCTGGATATCTGAATTTCTGGAAATACCAGGGAAGTTTTCCTCAATAATTCCCTCAAATAATTTTTCCATGCTTTATGCTTTATTTCTTCTCCTTCAGGGATGACTATAATTTTTACATTGGCCCACTTTACATAGTCCCATGCTTCTCTGAGTGATTGTTCTTCTTTATTTTTTTCTGCATCTTTGACTGACTAGGTTAGTCTGAAAGCCTTGTCTTCATGTTCTGAAATTCTTTCTTCTGCTTTGTCTAGCCTATTGTTCAGGCTTTCTCCTGTACTATAAAATTCCCTTAATGACTCTTTCATATCTTTAAAGTTCTGTTATATCTTTTTATATGTTGTCTATCTCTTTAGCAAGTTTTTCACTTTTTTCATTCATGCCCTGAAACATTTTTTTTGCTTCTGTGTGGTGGTTTTCAACTTTCTCTTGAACGTCATTCATCTTATATGCCATTCACATTCTGAATTCCATCTCTGACATTTTGGCAATTTCCTGTAGGTTGGGGTCCATTGCTGGAGACTTATTATAATCCTTTGGGAGTGTTGATACAGCTTATTTTCTCTTGTTGCCAGAGTTCTTGTTCTTTTTCCTTCTCATCTGCAGTCTATTCTGTCACCTCAAGACAGATAACCTTGTAGTGCATGTGTTCTCTTCTGCTGGGAACTCTCCTACTTAGTGCAATGAAGAAGTCCATGGATGGTGCAATTGTGTCCTACTCTGGAGGACTGACCCAACCCGAAATTGGCAGATGCACTGTGAGCATTTAATACTCTTCTCTCCTACATCTCCTGCCTCACACCATTCCTCTGTGGTTGTCACCGGCAGTCCCGCATTGCAGAGTGAGTGAATGTCTCACTTAGTTCTGTCAGCAGTGGCGATTGTCAGCCAGAGCCAGTTTGAGAGCTGTTCCACTCAGATATGCAGGCAGTAGCATTTGTCAGCTTGCACAGGTTTGAGCATAGCCCTCCCCACACCCATAGGCAATGGCAGTTGTCTGTCCATGTTGCCTTGGGAGTGCGCACTCCAATACTTGGGTGTTGGCATTTGTTGCCCCATGTGGCTTGAGTGTAGTCCTGCTTGTGCCCTCCAGCTGTGGTAGTTGTCAGCCTGAATTGGCTTGAGGGCAGCTCCACCCATACCCACAGGCAGTAGTGATTTTCGGCTAACGCGGCTTGAGAGCTGTCCAGGTTAGGTCTGCAGGCAGTGGTGTTTGTAGGCCTTTGTGGCTTGAGCAACAGTGATTGACAACCTACTGGGCATGAGAGCTGCCCCTTTTAGATCCTCTGGCTGCAGCATCTGTTGGCCTGGTGATGGCTTTAGCCCAGCGCTGCGCATGTCGATAGACAAGCTGTGGAGGTTGTCACCCTGCTCAGGTCCCCCAGCTGCAGTGGGGGCCAGCAGCACCTGCCCACGGGACTCATGAAAGTGCTCCCCCTCCCCACGCTGGTGATGGGGAAGCAACAGCCACAGGTCTGACCCCTGGGTAGAGGCAATGCTCTGGGTCTAGGTTTTTAAAACAGTACCAGACATAGTGCCCAGTGTTTGCAAGCCAATGGGTCACCACTGTGACCACTCTCCAGAGCAATGTCTCTGCACAGTCTTCAGATAGCTCCCTATGTCAGTCCTGCGTCCTCCTGAAGTGGAGGGTCCCTCCCATAGGTGGGATAGCAGTGATCACGGGGGGAATGTGGAGCCCCATGATTCTCCTCTCCGTGTCTTCCCCACATATGCTCTCGTCTTTCTTTTGTACCTCCAAATTGCAGAGCAGGTTGCCTCTCTTCCTTCTCCTTCACTTTTGGTTCCTCCTGTCACCTCTCTTGATTCACAATGCTCTCTCTTAGATGATGGATCTGGAGGTGCATATCCACTCACCATCTTCAATCCTCTCTGTAACAGTGACATGTGCAGGCTGCTTCTAGTCTGCCATCTTCTATTTTGCCTCTATTCTATTTTCTATCATTTCCATTCTATTACTGGGTCCATTCAACCATTTATTTGTTTCTGTTATTGTATTTTTCAGTTTTGTAATTTCCATTTGGTTCTTTTTTATATTTTTTATTTCTTTGTTCAAATTTCCTAGTTTTCATTTGTTTTGAGAAAAATTTTAATTGATTGCTGAAGCATTTTTATAACTAATTTAGCTCAGTGTTGTCATTAGTTCATTGTCCTTTCTTGTTAAGTTGTGATTTTCTTGGAACCTGGTATGATGGATGATTTTCAATTATACCCTAAACATTTTGTCTAGTGTGTTAGCAGAGTCTATGTCTCATTTAAATACTTCACTTCTGCAGGCAATCATTCTGTTTAGGTTTTATATGCATGTCCTGGCCTACTTTTGTGGGCTGTTTTCCAATTACAGTTTAATTTTTGGAGCCTTTGTAGAGTTATTTTGGTCTGCTTGCTTTATCTGGTGCTGCCGGAGTTCCTAATGGTTCCTGTTGGTGCTGCCTGAAAAGGTAGAAGGAATTTCTCCAGGCTGGGCTGTCAGATGTTTCTCAGTGAGGAGAGGATTCCTAGGCCACAGAGACAAAAAAGTCTTCCCTGGCTGGGCATTTGTTACGATGGGGTCCCTTTTGCCAAATGTCCCCAGTTGATTCAATGTTTATTTGCCAATGAGGGGGAATATCAGGTCTAAGGAGACAAAGAAGCTTCCTGAACTTGGCCATTTGTTGTGACAAGACCTTTCTTGCAAGTTCTGCCTCAGTATGTCTCAGTAAGAGAAGGCAGTCTTAGTTCCAATGGGGAAGGAGAATACTTCACTTGACTGCTTATTGTTAGCAGGCCTCTCACCAAGCCTCATTAACAGCGGTGTTGTGCTTGCCTGGTGCTGTTAGAAGGATTCCTATTGAATTCAGGCCCGCATTCTTTTTTTAGGTTGGAGATTAGGAAATGCAGGATCTCAGTCAAATTCTTCTATTGGATATAGAAACATACAATACCCTGCCACTGTGTTGTTTCTCGAGTCTTGGAGTCACAAACCAGTTTCTCTTCTTTTTACTACTTTTCAGAGTTCTTTTTTGGTTGCTTCTTGCATTATTTCCAGGATTTATAATCATATTTAGTGGGTGCGGATGAGGAGGAGGAAATGGATCTATGCTGTCTTATCCAGACTGGAGTTCTCAACTGATTTTTGACAAGAGTACAAAAGCAATTCAATGGAGAAAGAATTCTCTTCTCCACAATGGCTTGTATAGAGGATCTTGCAGAAAAACAAAAACAACAACAACAAAAAAATAAAAACTCAACATATAACTCACACTTTATGCAAAAATTAAATGAAACTACAAAATAAAAGAGTCCATATTGATATGAATAAGTGATTTAATAAATAAATAAATGTACTCCCTGACATGATATGATAAGAAGAGCATTTCATATCTCTGAGATTTTTTTCCCCCTAAACCTGTAATCTTAGACTAATCATGGAAAGAACATGAGAAAAACTCAAATTCAGGGTCAGTCTACAAAATAGCTGACCACTAATCCTTAAAACTCTCAAGGTCATAAAAAATAAGAAAATACAGAAATAATAATTTCCTTAGACCAGAGGAACCTAAGGAGACATGACAATTATTAATAAATAAAATGTAGTATCCCGGATTGTATCCATAACAGAAAAAGGAGACTAATGAAAAAAACTGGTGAGATCTGAATAACATATAGAGTTCAGTTTAAAATAAATCATAAGTCTATAATATGTCCCTCTATCAATGATGTGAATCATCACTAATTTAGCCTCAATGAATTTTAATTTAATAAAATGAGCTCTATTATTATTTGTCAATGAAAACTCTATAATTAGTGTTCTTAAATGACTTCATATATCAAAGGCATTAACTAAAAAATACTAAAATGAATATTGCTTGAACTAAATGGAATATTTCCACTGGCTCCAAAAGAGAATATTAACCTTGCTCTTCGATTGATATCTTATCTCTTTTTCTCATTTTCTCTCTCCCTGGGGGTGTTTCTCATTTTCTTTTCGTATGCCTCGTTTTCTCTATTTCCTATCATGTTTGCTCCCTTGGATGCTTTACTCTGCCTTATAACCTCATTTTATTTATTAGATGGGTGACTTTCTCTAGAATTATATAAATAGTGTAATCACCAAAAATTTTTCAGTCTCTCATTTGTTTCTCTGAGCCCAGAATCACATTATTGAGGACTGCTGAGCACAATGTATGTTATTATCTGCAGAGAAAGCAAAGAGAATCTTTGAAATCACATACTCATATTTCTTTGCATTCCAGACACTTACAAAGAATGCAAATGGCTGTTTGATAAATGGAAAAAAATAATTCCTTATATGTTAAATTTATTTGCTAGCCACCTGGCAAAAGGACAAGATAGAAAGGTCTGGATACAGAGAAAGCCTTTACCTATTTGCCTATTGTATGCTAGAATTTTCTTTGTTCTATATTTTTTTCTTTTTCTATGAAATAAACAGTGAGGCAATTTTGACAAAACACCTCTGTTCCTCAACTATGCTGTATGATGCAATACCTAGTAAGCATGTTGCATCCTATGGTTTCCAGAATCCCATTGCTCCTTAGGCACTTTCTTGGGGGTTAGAGAGTAAGATTTTTTTTTTAACAAATTAAAAATTTCAATTCAATGGCAATCTAAAAATGTATAAAGAGACTTAATCTTGATTATCTGGATGACTGCTTTATCACCAAGTACTGCCAAAGAGTTCCAGGAACCAAAGTTGTTTATGATCCTATTCACAAGTAAAGGCCAAGTATATTAGTGCATGCTACATGAAGGGCTTTTTACAGTGGTTCACATGAGGAACTGAGTCATCAAACAACTCTCAGAGTATAAGTCTTGTCAAACAAAATGAGTAAGAGCCATTGTAGTCAGGATTGTATTCAGAATGCCAATGAGTTCATTGTGCAGTCATTTTTTATATATAAGAGAAAGGCAAAAATAGTAAGTAGTAAATCTGCAATAACATTTTAAATTTTTCATTATTGAATGTTGCAGTGCAGTATTAAATTGATTATATCATCAAAGTAAAGGACTGGTGATTTAAAATTATATCACTTTTAAAATTGAAAAATTATACCAGTAAAAACAGCAATGAGATATGATGGCCCATGATTCTCATTATCAAAGCAATCAACTGAACAAAAATAGTGAAATATTCAAATATATCCATCCGTTTTCATCAAAGCCAACATCATCAATTTACCTTTGGGAAAACATCCTTGATCATGTTAATATTTTTAATTTTTTTTAAATGTTGTGCCTTTGTTTACATTTAATTTATAATTCATTATTGTTTGACAATTATCTATTTAGTTTTTGGCTACACATAGTTTAGAAGCATTTTCAGTCATGAATGAAATCAAGACTATAACAATGAGTATAAAATGTTTTAGGACACCAGAGAGATCAAAGAACATAGAGGGTAGATGAGACCAAGAATGGCATGATCAGTAATTTCAGGTGAGAGATGGCATTCGAAACTGGACAGAAGAGATTGAATTCAACAGAATAATAAATAGGAGACCAGTGACAGGAAATTAATCCATCATCATTATACAGAAAGGAATGGAATGTGGAGGGCATCGAACCAGGAAGGAATGATTTTACAGAAACCTAGACACAAAATGATGGAGAGTTGACCTCGGAAAATGATAAAAATAATAGAGAGACATTTTGAAATAAAATAAAGCATAAATAGAGATTATACCACAAAGCCACCTGGAATGGAAACATAATTACTTTGATCTCATTGTTGGGTTTCTTCTTTTTTCATAGAGGAAAAGATAGTCATCCTGGAGCCACAGTAAGACCTCAGAGCTAAAAGACCAGAGATTTCATGCTGAATCTGATATTTATTTGTTAACATTTATATATTCTTTGTGGCCTCAATTATCTCATCTATAATAAAATGGTTTAGCTGGAGGGGTGGTTTTCAAATGCCCCTCGTCCCCCAACACTTGAAATTTTTCTTCTAAGAAACTTGACACCTTATGTAAAACTCAAAAAGTTTAGGAAGTTAAAGTAGACCAGAAGTTTCATAAAAATTTCTACATACATCTACCATATGATCCAGCCATTCTGGATAAATACTCCTAGGTACTTATCCAAGAGAAATGAAAGTATATGTCAATAAAAGACTCTACAAGAATGTTTGCGGCTGCTTTATTTGTAATAGCCGAAAACTGGACACAACCAAATATCCATCAACAAATGAATAGATAAATAAATTGTGGTATGTCCATACAATGGAATACCAATGAAAAGGAATTCTCTATTGATACATGCAACACAAGTGAATCTCAAAATAACTATGCTTAGTGAAAGAAGCCCAACAAAAGAATGTACATATTGTATCACTCAATTTATAAAATTCTAGAAAATGCAAACTATTTTATGGTGACAGAAATTAGATCAGTGGTTACCTCAGAATGGATGGAGAGACAGAGGGTCAAGGGAGGAATTACTTCTGGGAGTGGTAGATGTGTTCACTATCTTGATTATGGTGATGGTTTCAAGGGTATATATATGTAAAAATTTATCACACTATACATTTTCAATATATGCAGTTTGTGTGTTGATTAGAGCTCAATAAAGCTGTTAAAAAAAAAAAAACAATCCTGACAACTGACAGCTGGTAGCTGATGTAGTTGATTTCAGCTAGAGCATGGGGTTCCTTTGTTGGACATAATGATTTCACAGAATATCAATATCACACGAGGACTCCCCTTGACTATGATAGAACAAAATGATAGAAAGACCACTCTACACTTCATAATTATACCTAAACAGATATATAAACAGAAAGTTTAGACAATCACAGAATGCCCAAACATCACTTTCTCAGTTAGTATGAGCAACAAATACTTCTTCAATGAATACTCCAGCCCCATTGTTTTTCTACTGCTTCCTAGATAAAAATTAAGATAGTCAGTCATCAAATTTCCCCAGATTCCTGGCCACAGCTAATCCAAAACAGACTCTTGCCTCCTGAACTTTCCCACCAAAAAAATTAAACACAAGCCGCAATCCTATAATAAGCCTCTCCACTCCTTGTCCGTCCCCTCTTTCAGAAAAGCCCCACAGTTTCTCCATGGTGTTTAGTCTCCCTTGCTGCAGCAACAATAAACCTAACCTTCTTGATTAAAATTGTTCTTAGCGATCTTTGGCTGTTGGTTATAACAAAGAAAAACTTGAAAGTAGAGGTCTCTGAAATGTCAGACATAGTGAACCTCTCTCTCTCTCATGTTCTTCATTTCCTCTGACCATAAGGAGCTTTTTGGGAGCCACTGAAGTAAATGATCTCTGAGGAATGCTAAAATTCACATTCCAACAGTGTTGATGATTCTGACATCAGTTCCTGGAGATAAAGACAGCCTTTATTCAGCTTTTTAATTGATACAGTCTCTTGAAATAACTGAAATTTCTATTATAATATTAGTATTGTGCTGAAATGGTGGTCAACACACTTAACATAGAAGCTGTTATTTTTATAGAAAATAACATTTAAAAATATTTGTTATCTGTATCATTTTGATGTCTCTTTATAAGTTTATTATTTTTTCTCAGCACTCTCAATTTACCTCTACTCTTGGTCTGTGGCATTGGGGAGAAGAGCTCCATTTTTGCTGACTTAAAAAGAGATTGATCTACGAATGTGCTTTCCTGAGCTTCCTGCTGATAAATGCTTTTCCCCCGCTATTTTCCTGAGTTATTTCTGTCCCTGGATTCTCATCTTGAATAAGCAGATAGGGAATTGAGATGAAGAACAGACTTGAATATTTGGGATGCTTTCCAGAATGCACTGGCCAAGAATGGAAAGCTGCAATGGGACAAAGAAAATTTGATTTTCGAGAAGGTATTTTTAGAACTTTGAATGTACCAAATGTCAAATTTACTTTTTTAAAAAGGCTAGAGTATGTGTGTGTGTGTGTGTGTGTGTGTGTGTGTATGCTTTTTTTCTATCCTACTAAAATCCTTTTAAAAATTACTATCTGCCACTTAAATATATATTGTCATTTCAGAGTGTGTGTTCCAGGAAGGAATTTTTACATCATTTTTGTTGTTTAAATATGTATCATGGATAGCACAGTGATAGAAATCCAAGACTAAAAGGATAGTGAAATTACAAAAGTGGCTTTTTATTTGTGCCTACAATTCTTTGCTTTTAGGATAAGGGGTGTGGGGCACAAGTAGTAAAAGCAGAAGAAATAAACCATCTTCCTAGATTATATTCATACATACAAGCATGGCAATTTCGGTGGCACAGCCTATATTTGGGAACCATTTGGGGTGAGATTGACAGAGATCAACATCTGAAGTTTGGCAATAGAGACAGGGAAGCAAGAGTCTAGGAAAGAAGGAAAGTTTGAGCCTCATTTATAGCTGGGAACTTTCAAAAGAACTTGATTTTCCATAGTTTTTCAGTCTTGTCAGTACTATTACCACTGCTGCTATTCACTAGAAAGAACTGTAATCGAACTGAGCACAATTTTTATTAATATCAAAGTAATATACATAGGGAAATACTACTAAAAACTTATAATTAAATAGCCTTACCACCTCCTGCCACATGTGATTCTCTCTCCCCAGAGGGAGCCACTCAATTCTTCTAGCTGTTTTCTCAGTACTTATTTTCATATTTCTAAATAGCATACTATGCTATTTATTAATTTTTCAATTTAATCATCAGATATTAATTCCTTGTGATAAAACTTAGAACTTTGCATTCTTACATTATTCCCCATTCACCTCCCTTCCGTGCCTCTTCTCATTCTTCTAACATAGTTACAGCACATTTTTACAAATATTCAGAGTTTATATTATCACGATTAAATATGTATTATTCAGAGTTAAACGACTTGTGTAGGATAATTGCATTTCCTTTCTGTACACCTTTGTTTTTTCCTGGAAATTAATACAATTACCACATTTGTTCAATTGCTCGTTTTCTATTTATCTATCAATAATTCTACACTCACCAATAATACTATAAAATTTTTCTCAATTCAGTCAAATGTATCAGTTCATGTCTTTAAGGGGAAGGTGAAAAGACATTGACTTAAAGACCCTATCTATCTGATTAAATGTTGATTGTGTACCTTTCAGGAATGCTGTGTTACTGTCATTTTAAAACTCCCCTTCATAGTCCTGGGAATTGCCTTTGTCTCTCTTCTATGTTAGCTCCTCTGTTATTTGGACTAAAATTTTTTCTCATTCTTCATTTATTCTCTCATTTGGTTTTGGCACAACTTCCAGGAGTTTTCTTACAAAGGTACACAGAAACCACTTTCGCAACCTTGAATGTCTAAAGGTTTATTAATTTTATTTTTAATTTTGATTGACAATTTGGCTAGAACTCCAAGAATCTCAGCTTGGAAACCATTCGCCCTCAGAATTTACAGCAAATTGCTCAAAGACTTTTAGTTTATTCTTGATAAATCTAATGCCATTCTGATCTCAGACTCTTTATATTAGTGCATAATCTGTTTCTATTTTCTCTCTGACAATTTTAAAGATAATCTTTGTGCCCGCAGTGTTGTGAAATTTAATAATGTTATATCTTAGGGCAGGTACTTTTGTAATAGAAACATTTAATGCTATAAAATTTCCTCTAAGCATAGCATTAGTTGCATCCCACAAATTTTGATATATTGTGTTTAGATTTTCATCCATTCAAAATAATTTCCCTGAGACTTATTCTTTGACCTATGACTTATTTAGAAGTATGTTGGTCAATTTCCATATGTTTGGAGATATTCTTGTTAGAGTTTTGTTTTTAATTTATCATTTAATTCTATTATGGTCTTATATTTTATATTAAAATATAAGATGATATTTTATAGAATTTCAATTCTTTCAAATTTATTAAAGTTTGTTTTATGCCTCAGGATATGATCTATCTTGGTGGAATATTCTGTGTGTACATGAAACAAATATGTGTTATGATGTAGTTAGGTGAAATGTTCCATAGATGCTAGTTAAATCCAGTTGCTTGGTGGTGGTGTTCAATATCTTTATTGATTTTCTATTTATTACTTCTATTACTAAAAATGGGTATTAATATCTCCAACTGTAATTGCAGATAGTTTGCTTTTCCTTTTGTTTCTGTAAATTTTTGCTTCACATATTTTGAAGTTGTTTTTAAGTGAATACACACTTAAGATTGCATGTATTCACTTAAAAATATATTCTTTGCAAATTGACACTTTCAGCAACATGTAATATCCCTCTTCTGATATCTTTCTTTGTATGAAAGTATATTTTGTCTGATATTAATATAGTCACTCCAGTTTAATTGTTGTTTGCATCTTTTTCTATTCCTTTACTTTTAATCTACTATATGGTTATATTTGAAGGAAATTTCTTATAGACAACATATGGATCATTTTTTAAAAAATACATTTTGACCATCACTATTTTTAATGAATATGTTTATATCATTTACATTTAATTTAATTAATGATCTGTTTGGATTTAAATTTATCATTTTATTATTTGTTTTCTCTTTGTTTCCTCTTTTCCTAACTTCTTTTTGGGTTATTTGACCAATTTTTACCATTTCATTGCAATTTATCTATTGTTATTTTAACTGTATCTCTTCTATAATTTGTTTGGTGGTTTCCCTAAGGACTACAATACCCATACTTAACTTTTCAGTCTGCTTAGAATGATTGTTTTATAACTTCAGTAGGAATGCAGAAACCTTACTTCCATGTAGGTCCCTTTACCTTGCCCCCTGCGTACTACAATTGCCTTAAATGTATTACATCTACATACATTGAGAACAGCATCAAATAATGTTATCGTTTTTGCTTTTAACCATCAAAAATGTTTTAAAGAACTTGAGGAGATAGTCTACTCTATTTACCCCAACATTTACCATTTATATTGTCCTTCCATTATTCCCGATGTCCCAAGTTTCCTTCCATTTGGTCTGTAGAATTTCCTTTAGAAATTATTTAAGGGTAGGTCCGTAGCTACATATTTTGTCAACTTCCCTTCATCCAAGAATGCTTTAATTTCACTTTCATTCCTACAGGATATTTTTATTGGTTGTAGAATTTGGGTTGGCAGCTCTTTTATTTCAGTGCTTGAGAAATATTTTGCCAAAGGGAGAGGCCAAGATGGTGTACTAGAAGCAGCCTGCACAACACTGCTCTCACATAGAGGATCAAAAGTGGCAAATAGATATTTGCCTTTGGATTGATTTTCTAAGAGAGAGCACTGGGAATCAACAGAGAGGAGGCAAGAGTAAAGTGAAGAAGAGAGAAATGGGATGACCTGCTCAGCAAGATCAGAGGCACTTAGGAAAGGTACCCACATGTGGGGAAGGGACAGAGGAGAGAACCCTGGGGCTCCATGCTTCCCCTGAGGACATTGTAACCAAAGAAGTAGGAGGGCTTCTTCTCTGCAGCAGGCCTTTGGACTGATACAGAGACCTGAATAGAGGCTGTACAGCTGCATTGCTCCACAAAGAAGGCACAGCTGGGTCACAAGTCTGTCCTACTGAAACTGTTCCATAATATTGAGAAGGAGGGAATCCTCCCTAATTCATTCTAAGACGCTAGTATCACTCTGATACCAAAGCCAGAAAAGGATACAACAAAAAAGAAAACTACATAGCAATATGCCTTATGAACATAAATGCAAAAATCCTCAACAAAATACTAGTAAACCAAATTCAACAGCACATGAAAAGAATAATTCACTACAATCAAGTGAGTATCCTCCCAGGGATACAAGGATGGTCCAATATATTCAAATCAACAAATGTGACCCATCACATAAACACAAATGCAAACAACAACCTTATGATCATCTCTATAGCAGAAAAAGCATTCACTAAATCTTCAGCATCCTTTCATGATAAAAAACTTTAATAAACTAGGTGTAGAAGGACTATACCTCAAAATAATAAAAGTCATATATGAGAAACCCACAGCCAACGTCATATTGAATGGGGAAAAGTTGAACGCATTCCCCTTAAGAAATGGAACAAGACAAGGGTGCCCACTGTCACCACTTGTATTACATAGTACTGGAAGTCCTAGTCAGAGCAACCAGGCAAGAGAAAGAAATAAAGGCCATCCAAATCAGGAAAGAGGAGGTAAAACTATCCCTATTTGCCAATGATATGATCTTATATATGGAAAACCCTAAGGATTCCATGCAAAGACTCCTAGAATTGATAAATAAATTCAGTAAACTCTCAGATTACAGAATTAATATACACAAATCAATAGTATTTCTATATACAAATAACAGTCAAGCTAAGATTCGAATCAAGAACTCAATAACTTTTAAAAATCTGCAAAAAAAATAAAATACTTAGGAACATAGTTAACCAAAGAGGTGAAAGATCTCTACAATAACTACAAAATACTGAAGAAAGAAATCATAGATGATACAAACAAATGGAAAAACATCCCATGCTCATGGTTTGGAAGAATCAATATTGGTAAAATGTCCATACTGACCAAAGTGACTTACAGATTGAATGCAGTTCCCATCAAAATACCATTATTTTTCACATATATGGAAAAAATAACCCTAAACTTCATATAGAAAGAAAAAGGAGCCCAAATAATCAAAACAATCCTAAGTATAAAACAACAAATCTGGAGGCATTACATCATCTTACTTCAAAATATACTACAAGGCTATACTAACCAAAATAGCATGGTACTGGTATGAAGGTATACACATAGACCAATGGAACAGAAAGGAACCCAGAAATAAAAACATACAGCTATGACCAACTGATTTTTGACAAAGCACACAACAACATACACTCGGGAAAAAATGCCTTATTCAATAAATGGTTCTGGGAAAACTAGATAGCCACATGCAGAATAATGAAACTATATCCCTATTTTTCACCATACACAAAATTAACTCAAGATGAATTAAAGACTTAAATGTAAGACCTGAAACCATACACATTCTAGAAGAAAATGTAGGAAAACTCTCCTAGACATTGGCCTAGGCAAAGAATTTATTACTAAGACCCCAAAAGCAAATACAGCAACCACAAAAATAAATAAATGGAACTTAATTAAACTAAAAAGTTCCATCACAGTAAAGGAAATAATCAACAGAGTAAATAGATAACCTACAGAAAGGTAGAAAATATTTGCAAACTATATATCCAACAAAGGGCTTATGTCCAGAATCTATGAAGAACTCAAACAAATCATCAAGAAAAAAACCCAAATAACTCCATTAAAATATGGGCAAAATATAGGAACAAATTTTTCTCAAAAGAAGATAGAAAACTGGCCAACAAACATATGAAAAAATGCTCAACATCACTAAATATCAGGGAAATGCAAATTAAAATGAGATAACACCTTACCTCTTCAGAATGGCCATTATTAAAAGTCAAAAACAATAGATGTTGGTATGAATGCTATAAAAAGGGAACATTTATACACAGTTGGTGGGAATGTAAATTAGTACAACCTCTGTGGAAAACAATATGGAGATTCCTCAAAGAACTAAAAGTAGACTCACCATTCAATCTAGCAATCCCACTACTGGGTATCTACTGAAAGGAAAAGAAGTCATTTTCATCAAAAAAGACATCTGCACCTGAAGTTTATTGCAGCACAATTCACAATTGCAAAAATATGGAACCAACCTTAGTGCCCATCAACTGATCAGTGGATAAAGAAAATGTGGTATATATATACCATGGAGTACTAGTCAGCCATAAAAAGGAATGAAATAATGTCTTTTGCAGCAACTTGGATGGAGCTGGAGACCATTGTCCTAAATGAAATATCTCAAGAATGGAAAAGCAAATACCACATGGTCTCACTTATAAGCGGGAGCTAAACAAAGGATATACATGGTCATACAGAGAGGTGTAATGGATATTGGAAACTCAGAAGGGGGAAGGTTGAAAGTGGAGTGAGTAGTAAAAACATATCTGTTTGATACATACCTATCTGTACCCTATTCTGTTAACAGGTACACTGAAAGCCCTGACTTTGGCATGTCACAATTCATCCATGTAAAAATCATTTGTACCCCCTAAATTTTTGAAATAATAAAATTATTTTTTTTGAAAAAAAAGGAAAATATTTTGCCACTTTTGGCATCAACGGTATCAGATGAGAAATCCAGTTATTTAAATTGCTATTCTCCTAAATTTAATGTGTCCTTTTCCTCTGACAGCTTTGAAGATTTTTTTCATTGTCTTTTGTTGTCAGCCCTTTTATTATGATATGTCTGGTCATGGATTTCTTTGGGTGTATCCTTTTTTAGGTTCATTCAGCTTCTTGAATCTTCAACCTTTGGACATTTTGAACCATTATGTAGTTCAAGAATCTTTTTTCAGCACCTTACTCTTTTTTCTTCTCCTTCTGAGACTCCAGTGACAATGAAAGTAGAACTTTAGTTGTGGCTTCACAGTTCTTACAGCTTGGATAATGTTTTTGTACCTTTTATCTCTCTGATGTCCAGATTAGATCATTTCTATTGATCTGTCTTCAAATTCTCCCTTTCTTCTATCATTTGTATTCTGCTATTGAGTTCATCCAATGAGTTTTTACTTAAATTATTATACATTTCTATGCTACAATTTTTATTTTGTTATTTATATCTTCTCTTTCTTCGATGATAATTTCTATTTTAGTTTTTGTTTCAAGAGAGTCCATGAGTAGTCATTCAAACATTCTTAAAATAGATTTTTTGAAGTCATTATCAGCTAATTTCAAAACCCATACCATCTTGGTATTGGCGTTTGTTAACTGCATTTTTCAAAGTGAGTTGAGATTGTAATGATTCTTCATATGTCACCTAATTTTGGATTGTATCCTGGACATTTTGAATATTATATCATGAGTCTCTGGATCTTGTTTATATTACATAAAAATGTAGATATTTTTGTTTTAGCAGGCTCTTGACCTGTTTAGGTTCAAGCTGCAACTTCCCACTCATATTTTATGGATTCTGGTTTCAATGTCAGTTCAATTTTAAAGACTTCTCATTGCTATTTAGATCTGTCCTGCATGTGTACCACCCAGTGGTCTCTCTGAGACCTGGGCAGAGGTCTGTATGTTTGTTCACTTATCGATATTTTTGGCAAATTCATTATAATTCGATTCACTCATGCACAGATGAGGGGTGGGTGAGCCAGAAATTCATAAACAGCTTTATAAGGGTTGCTTTCCTGAGATTCTTCTTTTCTACTATCAGCCTGATACTTTTCACTTCCCTCAGGCCTTCTTTTTGGTCCAATTACCAGAAGTCACCCACTTCCTTGATTATTCCATAGCCAAGTGGTAGGAGGATTGAGAGAGTAAAACAAAAACAATGGGCTTTGGCTGTGCCCTCAGGAGCTGCAGCTGTACCAAATGAGAGAGTAAGTATGCTTGCCCTCAGAGATAGTATCCCTGTACTTTCCCGTTGCCAGGTGCTTTTGTTGCTGCCACTGCCCCCACCATAAAGTTGTCTTGGGTCCGAGGCATGAGAGAACAGAGAAAAAGGGACAAAAAATGAGGAATTTCATCCATAATCTCTGAGTGTTAGGAGTTTCCTTTCTTGCCCCATGAGCCAGCCACACTAGAAAAGTTTTCTTGAAGCTCACTCTCTCTGCACTATTAGTGCTCCCTTCTGGGTTTTGGGTTTTGTTAAATTCAAGTCAAGTGATACTAGGAGGGAAAGTGGTTACTTGGTGCTGGTTGATTGCCATTCTGAATTCCTATGTTCTTTCCCATTCTGCCTACTGATATTTATTTTTCAGGGTCCTCAAAGAGCTGTTCCACGAATTCTGTTCAGGTTTTATAATGCATTTTATACTGAGAGAAACAGATGAAGTGTGCTTACTCCTTCTTACCCAGAATCAGAATCTTTATGATAGGCATTTTTGAAGTTAATTTTGCTGCATATTCTTCAGTTGTGCACAAATTTCCTGAATTATTTTTCAGGGTCCTCAAAGAGCTGTTCCACGAATTCTGTTCAGGTTTTATAATGCATTTTATACTGAGAGAAACAGATGAAGTGTGCTTACT
>NW_012143634.1:3126493-3127240 GCF_000956105.1 Propithecus coquereli | reverse complement strand
AGATTTTTAATTTACCATGTATTGGCATATAAACCAAGTAACCATAATTTTCATTGAAAAACCTAAAAAGTAGGAAATTTTAGTTGTTACATACCAGGCACACAGCCCAGGACAAAGGACGGAGCTATGAAAATGATACCTGGAGGATCTGACACCTCCCAGCATGGCCAGGAGACAGATCTAGGCCAGAGAAGATGGGACCATATTGGGCCTAGCTCTACTGTGCCACACAGATGTGTCTGCAGACCTCACTCTGGCCAACTGTCTAGAAACCAGAATACAAAGGTTGAAAACCAAAGGTTTAAACTCACAGACAAATCAAGTGTCAAAAATATCATAAAAGCAACAGTTTTTTGACCTTAAAACATTAAGCAGAGATAGTGTAAATTTGTCTAATCAGTAGATTCATGCAAACAAATCTAAAATTATGTTTAATGCTGATAATTCTGATGACATTCTTATTTTATTTTGCCAAAAATTTAAAAACTAGCTTTATTTACCAAAGATTACTAAAGTAATGTGAACCTAAAAAGCATTTGGGCTTAATTACTTAATTTATGAGCACTTATTTATGTATAAGTCAATTTGGTACCATGTAGAAAATATACAAACAGACATGTACACTTGTATACATAAAAATACAGACAAGTATAAATATATAACTTTGATTTTAAACTTTTACCCATAGGACAAGTAAAACTCAACTAGTTTAAAATGACAGTTGGATTAAACTGTGCCTCTGTAAAT
>NW_012143634.1:3123160-3126443 GCF_000956105.1 Propithecus coquereli | reverse complement strand
GGTTTTATAATGCATTTTATACTGAGAGAAACAGATGAAGTGTGCTTACTCCTTCTTACCCAGAACCAGAATCTTTATGATAGGCATTTTTGAAGTTAATTTTGCTGCATATTCTTCAGTTGTGCACAAATTTCCTGAATTATTTCTTTGATGATGTCCTCTCCTTTCTTTTATCCCTTTTTAGAACTTCTATTATTCAGGACTATAATAGAAACATTATAGGGATAATAGAACTTCTATTATCTAGGACTTCCTATATTTTCTTATTTTATTTTATTTTCCTTATTTTCCATCTATGAATATATTTTTCCTACATTTTATGAATTTTATTTTATTCCAACCTTTCATATTTTTAATTATTAGAAGATCTTTGTTGTGGGATAAATTGTGTTCTCCAAAAACATACGTTCAGGTTCTACCCCTGCTACCTATAAATGTGATCTTATTTGGAAACAATGACATAAATAAATGAATAAATATTCAACTTTGCAGTCGTATTTCATGCATATTAATGTCATAATTGGATAGTATTTAACTCCAGTATGATTAGAAAAAATTAAAATTCTGGCAATATCTAATATTGGTACTAATGTAGAACAATAGAAACTGGAGAACATTTCATTATACCACCACTTTTCGAAAACAACTTGGCAATATCTAGCAAAGTCAAATATGAACATACATTAAGATGTAGCATATGCACCCTTAATTATTTGACCTGGCTCTCATATAAAAGAAGTGCACAAAAATGCTCTTAGCAAAAGTGTTTGTAATAACAAAAAATGAGAGAAACAATCTAGATGCTCATTAAGAGGAAACTGAATAAACAAAATATGTTCTATTTATACAACGAAATGTTATACAGCAGTAGAATGAATGAATTAAAACAACAAATATCAACACAAGAGAATAAAAAAAACAAAATATTAATGGAAAAGGAAAAGCAAGTTATAGAAGTACAAATACAACATGCAGTCTTCTCATGAAATTCTTTTCATAAAGTTTAAAAATATGTAATTGATAATATATATTACTAATATATATTCACACATAAATTATTGTTAACATAGATCCATACTTATATATGTATATTTATATAAAAGGGAACAATTATATATATGTGTGTGTGTATATACATATATATATTATTCTTCAATTGTGTTGATGATGTTCAATTTCTTAAGTTGAATGGTGGGTGCATGGTTATGGCTTTTACTACCCTTTTTACACATTTAAAAAATTTACGTCAAAGGTCAAGAGCTTGAAGTTTTCTTGTGTCCCTTGTCACTTTAGTGAGTCTACTTGTGAGGGGAGGACCAGCCAAAGCATCTCACAGACATGGTCTACTGTGGCTCCTCCTACCCTTTCTGTCCACCATGTATACTGTAGCCATCCACACTGGCATAACACTTGTTATTCAAATATATCTTAGATTTTCCCCTATTTATTTCTTTTCTAAAGTGTTTCCTTCTTCTTGAATGCCCTTCTCTACACATATACCACTCATATACCAGCATATTATATTTTCTTCAAGACACACCTCCATCCTACTAGAAGAAGCTGTCTTTAATACAGTAGTGTTCTGGAGCCAGCTTGTACAAGCTTGCAAAAACAAATTGTTACATTTTTAGAAATTTTTAAGCCAATCGACATCACATTGGTTCTTTAAATCAGTCATGGTGAAAGTATTTATACCATGGAAATTGGAAATGGTACAAATCAGGGCTTTTATCCCCAGGGAATCACTTGTTAAACATTTAGCAGTATACCACTGCCAACTTCTCCTGATGGAATTTATCCCTCCTTTCCCTATACTTTCTTGGAAGTCTGTAGCACTTATTACTGTTTACCTTGCATTTAAGTTTTTAGTGAATGCATTTGTCTCTCCCATGTCATTGTTAGCCACTCTAAGGTGCAGAGGAGATCTCATTCATTCTTATATCTCCCACAACACCCACCAGAGCCTCTTCTGTATGATAGATACTCAATAATTTTGGTAAGCTGAATGCAACAAAACAGTTAAAATGTCCCCCTTCTCCAACCAAGAGTAAACTGAGGATATACACTGTTCACATTGCAGGTGGGGCAAGTCATATGGCAATGAGTGGAGTTAGATAATCCAGTTACAGGGAAGGGGAAAGTGAATTTTTAAAAATAATGCAGTTTATAGTACTTCCACTCCTACTTTTTCTTAATCCTAATAATCATTGAATTTTGACTATCAAGGGAACACTTCCTTATTTTTATAAAATGTGTTTTTCTACTTATATAGATGAAACCAAGGCTTGGATCCTTTTTAATGGTTTACAGTTTGAAACAACAAAAACTGCTAATTATTTTACAATGTTGCCTGGAAAAAAAATAGAGATTTTTTTAAAAAGATATAAAACAAAAGATTTTTACATTGTTATAGTTGAGGGAGTTTGAGAATAAGAATATAGGAAAATCACTTTGCTATGTAGCAGTATAGCAGTCTGCATACCCTAAAAACTTCCCTCACAAAATATAAACTTTTAAAAAACCTGTTACATGAGACATTTAATTATTTTAATGTATCACTGAGCCTGCAAATTAGTAACCATTGCTCAAAGCTTAAAATTAATTTAAAGCAGAAACTCAGAGAGGTGAAGGAACCTTTAATTTAGCTTTGATATTGAGACAGCATTTGTGAAACCAAATGAACTTGAGCTTAAGATGTCCCAGCCTCACAGGCATGGGGAATAGCCCATGCAGAGCAGGGAGTCTAATAGCAATAATGCTAGAACCTAACAGGCTATACCTTCAAAATAGTAGTAAATTAGCCACCTCTTACCTCCAGGGGACTAAAAAAAATTCTTCTATTAAAATTTGGTGATGAATGGAAGGGAAAAAATTTCCCTTGGTAAAATATGTAACAATAGGTAGTTCTTCATGTGGGATGCAATTGGAATTCATACAATCTGGATGATCCAAGAAAATCTAAGGAGATTTAGTTAAAGTGATTTTGGACTAAAAATGCTCTGGGTGCTTGACAGAAATAAATGCAAATCTTTGAATGAATAGTTTCAACCTTCACCTGAAAAAATTCTCTTAGATCAAGTTGCCAAAACTATGAGCTCACAGTGAAAAGAAGTAAAGCATCAAACATGGGGAGTACAAAGTAGCAGAAACAACAGAGCACAGAATCAGACCCAGAATGATACAAGTATTAAATTATTAAACACACAATAGGTTTTAATAGTTTCAATACTTTAAAAAATATAAAAGGGGTTAAATATGAATAAAGAGCAATAAAATATGCAAA
>NW_012143634.1:3113894-3118832 GCF_000956105.1 Propithecus coquereli | reverse complement strand
TAATTTCCTTTCTTCTGCTGGGTTTGGGGTTGGTCTTTTCTTCTTTTTCCAGTTCTTTGAGTTAATTCATTAGGTTGTCTGTTTGTGATCTTTTTGACTTTTGGATATAAGCATTTATGGAGATAAACTTTCCTCTTAGGACTGTTTTGGCTGTGTCCCACAGATTTTGGTAACTTGTGTCACCTTTGTCATTTAGTTCAAAGAATCTTTTGATTTCCAGTTTTATTTCGTCATTTATGAAGGAATCGTTCAGCAGGGAGTTGTTTAATTTCCAAGACTTTGTGTAGAGATGAGAGTTTCTGTTGGGGTTGATTTCTGTTTTTATTCCACTGTGATCTGAGAAGATGCATGGTATAATTTCTATTTTTTTAAAATTTTTTGAGGCATTCTTTGTGTCCTAGGATATGGTCAATCTTAGAGAATGTCCCATGAGCTGCTGACAAGAACGTATATTCTGTGGTGTTTTAGTAGAATATCCTGTAAATGTCAGTCAGGCCCATTTGTTCTAGGGTTCTGTTTAAGTCCATAATTTTTTTGTTAATTTTCTGTTTGGAGGATCTGTCCTGTGCTGTCAGTGGGGTGTTGAAATCTCTGACTATAATGGTGTTGCTGTTCATCACATTGTTTAGGTTAAGTAAAGTTTGCTTTATGAACCTGGGTGCATCTAGGTTGGGTGCATACATATTTAGAATTGTTATGTCTTCTTGTTGAACTGTGCCTTTCACCATTATATAGTGGTCCTCTTTGTCTTTCATTACTTTTGTTGATTTAAAAGCTAAGTTATCTGAGATCAAAAGTGCTACACCAGCCTTCTTTTGGCTTCCATTTGCTTGAAATATTGATTTCTACCCCTTTACCTTGAGTCTAAATGCATCCTTGCAGGTTAGATGTATTTCCTGAAGACAGCAGATATCTGGCTTCTATTTTTTTATCCATTTGGCCAGCCTATGTCTCTTGAGAGGTGAGTTCAAGCCATTCACATTTATTGAAAGAATTGATAAGTGGGGTAAATTGTTCATCAAATTGTTGAGTTACTTTTTGTTGCTTTGTTTTCGATCTTGAGCCATTGTGGATTCTAGCCTTTGATCTTTAGCTTTTGAGTGGTTTTACATTCGTGAGTGTTTATTGTGCTGGTCCTTGTGTAATTCAGCTTTGAGTACTTCTTGGAGAGCTGGTCGTCTCTTGGTGAATTCCCAGAGACTTTGTTTATCTGAGAATGTCTTTATTTCTCCTTCATATATAAAACTTAATTTTTCAGGGTACAGAACTCTAGGTTGGGCCTTATTCTCTTTCAGAAGAGTGAGAATGGGGCCCCAGGCTCTTCTTGCTTGTAGGGTTTCAGTTGAGAAGTCTGAAGTTATTCTGATGGGCTTTCCTTTGTATGTTACTTGTTTCTTTTGCCTGACAGCTCGTAGAAGGGCCTCCTTAGTTGATATTTTAGCCAATCTGATGACTGCATGACGTGGTGTCTTTCTGTTTGCATTGAATCTCCCTGGGGTCCGCTGTGCTTCTTGTATCTGTATATCTAGATTTTTAGCAAGACCTCGTAAATTCTCCTCTATTAAATCTTCATATAGGTTATCCAGCCCTTGCGTGGTTTCTTCTTCATTTTCCGGAACACCAATCACACTCAGGTTTGGTTTTTTCACATAATCCCACATTTCTGTAAACTTGTTTCTTTTTTCTGTATTTTCTGCTCAATATCTGTGACTGACTTATTTATCCCGAAGGAGCTGTCTTCAATCTCTGAGATTCTTTCTTCTGTTTGATCTACCCTGTTCTTTAGGCTTTCCACAGTGTTTTGAAGTTCCCTGAATATGTCTTTTATTTCTAGGAGTTCGGTTTGATTTTTCTTTAATATTTCAATTTCTTTAGTGAATTTTTCTTCCAAATCCTGGATTTTTTCTGTGGTTTCCTTGTGATGGTTATCCATTTTTCCTTGAATATCATTGAGCTTACTTACAATCCACGTTTGGAATTCTTCTTCTGTCATTTTTGTATTCTGGACCTGGTTAGTGTTCATTGCTAGAGAGCTGGTGTTCTTCTTTGGGGGTGTGTTTTCCATTTGCTTTTTCATACTTCCAGAAATCTTTTGCTGAGTCCCTCCCATTTGGATTCACTGTTACTTTTGTTTTGTTCTGTTGCTAGAGGGAGCCGCTAGTATGTTGTCCAGGGTTCTCTTGATGGGAGGGGTTATTTGGGGAGCTTGTTTTGGTCTCTTGCTGGGGGTTTTGATTCCCTATTTGTGGGTTTCTCTGTTGGTAGCTGACCGGAGGCGGAAATGAAATCCTATCGGATGACCTGAACTGGTCTGGTGAGGAAAGCCACCGGTCTGTCAGCTATTGGTCAGTGCCAAAGCCCCAGGGACTGGCGCTTGTCGCAGAGGGGGAGTGGCTCTTTATGTCTCGCTTCCGCAAGCTCAGAGGCCGTGCAAAAGACACTGGCCAAGGGGAGTGGGATCCTCTCCAAACTGCCCAAGGCCCCAGTGCCTTCAGCTTCCGTAGGCGTCTGCCCCTCACAACTGAGGAGGCACTCAGAATTCACTGCTTAAAGAAAGGGGCCTGGCTAATTGACTTTAGGTCCTGGAAGGGCAGAGTTCGTTGCAAGGGCTCCCAAGCTGGGGGAAGGGATCAGTTCCGCACCGTACCGCGACCTGCTGTGGGCCCTGAGCTGGCGTTAGCCCGCCCCCAGGGTGCTGGCTCCAGAGGGAGGCGCTCAGGGGCTGGGAGGTACCCGATCAGGGAGTCAGTCGAGTCACCAGGGTGCTCCGCCATCTCCTTTATGTCTCCCTCCCCGAATCTCAGGCAAGTCAGGCAATAGCTCTTGCTTCAGTAGAGCAGTCCCAATCGCCAGCAGCAGTTTCCAGGTTAGAATCCTCTACTTAGTAATCACCTCCCCGTTCAGGACCTGCTGGGTGCCAGAGACCAGATTCCTGACTCCTAACTGCCTCCGGAGGTAGCCCAGACCAGCTCCTACTCTGTCCAGTGCAGTCCTGACACGGGGCGGGGAGTTCAAGATGCTTCCTGCTCGTGTCCACTCTCCACTGAGCCGCACATCTCCTGACACAATTCTACATCCACTTCACACCAGCCCCTGACTCTCGGTGGGCTTGTAAGTCAGTGGGGAAGCTAGACTGTCTCATGAGGGACTTATCCAGGTGCACTTACTGGCCAGGCTGGCGCCTCCATCTCACGTTCCACTCTCTATTGTCTGTCCGCGCTTTCCAGGTTTTGCATTCCAATCTCCCGTTCACCTTATTCTTTTTTCTGATTTGTGTGTCTCCCGCTGAATCTCCACCGATTCACCTCGCTGTTTTTGCGGGAGAGCGATCCGATCGTGTGTGGCAGACCGAGATCTACGTCTCTTTCTCTGGAAGCAGGGATCCAGGAGGCTACCTTAACTCTGCCATTTCCCGCCCCCCCAAATTTACATCTTAAAGCATATAGAGAATTTAAGCTTTTTAAAGAAGGAATTTGGGTATGTTAGAGGAAGATGAAAAATGGATGCCAGGTTAACACAAAATCATAAGAATTTTCAACAGGATGTTAGAAGGAGGCTGATTTTATTTAGATAGGTAGTTTCCTATTTGGTCTCTATTTTCCAACTGGACCATTGAACTCAGGGTAGAGCTCATCAAGGAATAGGGCCAATTTGCAGTTTCCAGGGCACAATACTTATATCTGTGAAAAGCAGGTATAGCTGGAACATCTAGATCCCCATAAATCAAGGATCCCATTTTTACACTAAATTCTGAGTCCCAAAAAAGAGGGAAATGTCATGGGACTGAGCTGTGCAACACTTCCATGGTGTACCTCATTGCAAGAGCAACCCAATTCTAATCAGCCCACTCTTTGATCAGCCCATAACCCACAGGAGTCTTATGCCTCAGTGGCGAGTGTTCCCGTTGCCTCCAAGTGTCTAAACATGCAATGAAAAGAGTAGCTCCCTGCATTAATAACCATTTGTTGTAACCAGTGGTCAGCCACCTCCGAAAACACAGCCCTGAGCAAATGACTCAAAACCAACACAAGTAAATACACATGAGACCAAAACCCAACAAACTCTTTCTGGCTTTAACCAAAGTTTTTTAACTCCCCCAAAGAGGGAGTAAAAAAAAATTGCACCCCTTCCAAGATCCAGACCCCTCCCAAGCACAGCTTAAAGAAAGGAAAGTTTTGATAGCTGCAAATGGAGTATAACCCACATTTCTGTTTGGCCATATTTTCTATGCTCTCAGTTTCTCAGCTGTTTATACAGAAAGGCTAATTTTTCCATGTGCCCCATAAACAGAAGGTTAAGACAATAAGACAAGTAATCAAAAGCTATCTATGGAAGAAAAAAGGATTAATAACAAATGGGTACCTTAAAAAGTCAAGTCACACAAATATATATGTAAATCAAATAATATAAACTAATACTTATGAATGTTTCTTCTTTCTCCTGAGTTTGAAGGATTCGCATTTTTACAGATCTTGTTCCTTGATGAGGAACAGGGGCTACAGACCCATGTTCTATCCCATTGTACCCCTCTTTATGACAAAGTGACACAGAAAGGCAAAGACAAAGGAAAAGACTTTCTAGTAGGAACATTATCAGACAAAATGCATATTCATACCAAAAATGCACCAGCATTGATGCACCTAAGACTAGTTTTACAAATGCTTTCATCTCATTAATCTTAAATTTGGAAAGGAAAAAGAGATAAACAGTGATTTTTACTGTACATTCTGACTGGTAAGAAATTCTAACCCTTCTGGCAGATTGTCAGGTCCTAGGTTCCCTTGACTGTGGCTTCCAGAAGAGCAGAGTTGTTTTGGTCACAGTGCCAAAACCTGCTCACAGTGCCAAAACTGTTGGGGCCAAGAGAAAACTTCGTCTTCACCCTCTGAAGGTTCACTGAAAATCAACTGATACAGGGCAGATCAATAGGGGGAAAGT
>NW_012143634.1:3112518-3113044 GCF_000956105.1 Propithecus coquereli | reverse complement strand
GAGATAAATACATTGATCAATGGACCAAAATAGAGTTCCCAGAAACCATCTAATTTATATATGGAAACTTTATATATGACAAAGCTTTTATTGAAAATCAGTGTGGAAGGGCAATAGACATTTCAACAAATGGTGACATGACATTTGGTTATCTAAATGGAAATATATATATATATATATATATATATATGACTTCTATATCACAGAAAACATAACAATCAATTATACTGGAGTTAAGTTTTTACTGTGAAAAGCAATTAATAATACTTTCAGAAGAAAATATAAGAGATTGTCTTTTTGAGCCTTAAGGGGCAAATTTCTTAAACAAAGACACGAAAGTGTAAACAAGGTAAATATTTATAAAGTTGACTATGTTAAATTTGAGACTTTCTAGAGACAATTCAAAAGAATGAAAAGAAAAGCCATAAATTGAGAGAAGATACTTTGAAACAAACAAAACGGACAAAAATATAATATCTAGAATATGTAAAGAACTCCTAGAAATCAATACCAAAAAGACAAATAT
>NW_012143634.1:3075399-3110064 GCF_000956105.1 Propithecus coquereli | reverse complement strand
GCCAGAAATTGATTACTTTAAGACATATCCTAGGGAAATTATGCACATACACTTTAGAGGGCATTTACAAAAATATTAATATTTGTAATGAGCATTGTTTGCAATATCAAAAAACTGGAAACCATCCAGGAGTACATCAACAATAGAACAGAAAAGTAATATTGTGGCATATTCATACTATGGAATAGTACTTAGCAATGAAAATGGATGAAATGGAGTTACATGTAGCAATGTGTATGAATCTTTGAACCAATGCTCTGCCAAAAAAAAAGGTTTAGAAGAATATATACACTATGTTCAAAAGATAAAGTTCAAAAATCATGTAAAATTTAATTTTATTTTTAGGACTATAAATGTATTTGTTAAACTATTAAGAAAATCAAAGAGTTACCTCTGAGGGGGAGGCACTGGGGTTGATATGGAGGTAGTTTTCACAGAGTATATTATATATTTTATTCTTTTTTCTTAAATGGGGTAAAGATATACATGGGTGTTCCTTATGTTATTGTTTTTAATCTGACATATATTTGGTAAGCATTTTTCTACATCTGCTCCATATTTAATAAGAACAATTTTAACAGCACAGGGGAGAATTTGTGTGAGTACGTGTCTGAATTTACATAGGCAAATTACTAGAGTCGACCTTATAGGTAGAGTATAGAGTATGATTTGTGTATATTACAATAAGTCCTCCTCAGTGGACTGTGCCTGAGATTTAAAACTTGAGAGTCATATCTTTGTTCAAGCATCATTTTCTCCATATTTACCTTAGAAATTGCAAAAGGCCACAGTGGAGGTAAATTCTGGACTGTTATTCACAAGGTCAGAATGACTTAAAGAAATCAGCATGTATTCAATCATAATTTTTGTTTCTTAAATCATAGTTTAGTGGAAAGTAACTAAAAAATTGTATGTTCTGAAGGTTCTGGAGCTTTGGAGGAGAAAGTGCTAAAGGTCTAAAAAGAGAACAGCCTTTTGGTGTTAAAAATTTATGAGCTATTGAAACTGTTCCTCAAACACTCACTTTTCTCTCATTACTTCATTCTTATTGTTACTGAATCTCTCATTTTTCTTGTAATCTAATACAAGTTAATGTGTTACTGAAAAATGTCGAGAAAGAAACCAATTTTCCTGAATGTTGACAGTGTTAAAATCAGTAAGGAAAATAGGAATATGTGGATTTGCATTTGAATAATTAATATTTACAAATCACTTTTTGTATTTTTTGTACTATGTCTTCATATGCAATTCAGTTCTTTACTTGCCAAAACTCGCTATGGATAGAAAGAAAAAGGTATGTTAAATTTATTCCAAATATTGAGACAGAGTAGTATTACCTTTGCCAAATTGAGGTATAATCTGAAAGTTTGGGTTTTAAAAAATTAATATATTCTTTTTTTATTTTTTATTTTTTTTTATTTCAGCATGTTATGGGGGTACAGATGATTAGGTTACATATGATGCCCTTACCCTCCCTCCCCCCCAAGTCTGAGCTTCAAGTGTGTCCATTCCCCCGGAGGTGCGCATGGCACTCATTGTTTGTGCATATGCCCGTCCCCTCCTACCCCTCCCCCCTCCCCTTGCCCAACATCCAATACATGTTATTCTTATATGTGCACTTAGATGTTGATCAGCTAATACCAGTTTGATGGTGAGTACATGTGATGTTTGTTTTTCCATTCTTGGGATACCTCACTTAGTAGAATGTGTTCCAGCTGTATCCAGGAGTATACAAGAGGTGCTATATCACCATTGTTTCTTAAAGCTGAATAGTACTCCATGGTATACATATACCACATTTTATTAATCCACTCCTGTATTGATGGACACTTGGGTTGTTTCCACATCTTTGCAATTGTGAATTGTGCTGCTATAAACATTCGGGTGCAGGTGTCTTTCTTATACAGTATCATTTGGTCTTTTGGGTAGATGCCCAGTAATGGGATTGCTGGGTCAAATGGTAGTTCTACTTGTATCTCTTTAAGGTATCTCCATGTTGCTTTCCACAGAGGTTGTACTAGTTTGCAGTCCCACCAGCAGTGTATGAGTGTTCCTATCTCTCCGCATCCACGCTAACATTTATTGTTTTGGGTCTTTTTGATAAAGGCCAGTCTCACTGGAGATAGGTGATATCTCATTGTGGGTTTGATTTGCATTTCCCCGATGATTAGAGATGTTGAGCATTTTTTCATATGTTTTTCGGCCATTATTCTGTCTTCTTTTGCAAAGTTTCTGTTCATATCCTTTGTCCACTTTTTGATAGTGCTGTTTGATTTTTTCTTGCTGATTTTTCTGAGTTCTAAATAGATTCTGGTTATCAGCTCTCTGTCGGATTTGTAGCACGCGAAAATTTTCTCCTATTCTGTGGGTTGCCTGTTTGCTCTTGTCACTGTTCCTTTAGCCGTGCAGAAGCTTTTTAATTTGATCATATACTCTATTCTAAGCCTGAATCAATGTTGACAATTTCAAGTATTCAATACATTTGTTAATATTCAGGAAAATAAAGAATAATTAATGTAAATAAAAACAAAGATTGGATGTTGTTCTTTTATGTGATAATTCTCCTCCAGGGGCTGGGGAGTGGGTAGTGTTTACTGGGGATAAATATGGGAAGAAATGTTCCATTTGAAGAGGAATCTATTGGAAATTGAGAATATGCAAATGCAATGATGGATTTAATTGGGTTATACACCTACAGCAATTGAAGCCCTTATCAGAAATATTCAATGACTGCCTATATAATCACCCACTTTTGCCAAAAATAGGAAATAGTATTTTTAAAAAAAATCGAGGAAGACTTAAGAACCCTGAATTAGGCTTTATGAAATGATACTGGATTTACCCATGACTCCATAGCTAGTGTCCTTTTAAGAGCCTCAATACTGGGCTGCTTAGAACAGAGGACAAGCAGTGCCAACTCTGGAGCTTTGCCTTGTCAATGTGGCAACTCTACCATGTGCTGGCTCTGTTGATAACACATGGCTCTGTGGCACTGTTATGAGCCCATGTAGTGCCCACTCCACAGCACTTGAGAACATTCAAAACAAAAGACACTGTTTGCAGTTAAAGATAAAATGATTACTGAGAATGTTTTGTTTTCCTAATAATTTTGTTTCTCATCAATTTCTTTGAAAGTTATGAATGAAGAAAATGCAAATGACACTGCTAGAAAAAGACGCAACTCTCTCTCTTCCTGACTTTAGAAAGGCTTTCAGCCCAACATGGTCTCATTTAACTCCCACAGCCATCCTTTGTTGTAGCCATTATCATCCCCATTTCACAGATGGGGAAACGCAGGAGGTTGAAGGAGTTGTTCAAGGTTATCCAATTAGCACTTAGCTGAACAGCAACAAGTCCTCTGGCCCCAGTTTCAAGTCCCTTTGAGAAAAACAAACACACACATACTGCTAAATAATCACTGAATTGGAGCTTATCAGACACAGATTGTGAAATAATAGTGATATTTCCTCAGAGTAAAATGCTGCTAATAGAGGTGACACACTGTATAATCAAATTGGTTAACATTTACTGTACATATACTTGGTGTTGTCAAGCTTTGGGTTCAGTGAATTATACACAATTATCTCTATTGGTTTTTAAAAGAATCCTGCAAGGTAGATATGTTATCAATATTTAATAGATGGTGAAAAAAGGCTCAGAGAGAATAAATTGCTTAAGGTCAGCCATCTCCTTTTGGATGGGAGTAGGGATGGTTCCAACCTCGGTCTTGAACTTACATTTGCATTGCTAGCACATGTTTTTACTTAGTTTGCTTATTACAGAAGAATTAAAATGCCAAAGTTTTCCAAAGATGCTTTTATTCATTCACTTTTTGCATAAGACATAAGAGTTCATATGATAGAGTTCTATAACCAGTGGGATATGTGCAGAAGTAATGCAGGCCACTTCCATGCCTGGCCATAAAACTCCCTATCTATCTCACTTTCTTTCTCTCCTGTAGAAACCTTGCAGGCCATATACTGAATATGATGGAATTACTAGAAAGCATTAAAAGATGGAAGAAACCTAAGTCTATTAGGGCCGTGTGAAGAAGCCTTGTCCCTTGCTAAGTGAGTATGATACAATGACAAAGAGAAATATAATTTAATTTTATTAAACCTTTGAGAGTTCAAAAATTATCTGTTACAGTAGCTGTCCTCACCTTCACTATCATCTCTACTAGTTATTCTGGTAGAATAAGAATCCAGTAGAGTCTGATACATGTGGAGTTGAAGCACAGAGGTTTCCCACAAATCTCAGGAATAACCAACGGGATAAAGTAAAGAGGAGAGAAATAATACACAAACTGTTCTAGTGATGACCTTTAAATAAAAAGTGTAAAATTGTTAGGAAAGTGTATTACCATTCCAATGCTGAAGAAAGGGCAATCTACCTCACAAAAAACAAATGAGAAGAGATGGGCTGGGAGTGCATTGTTAAGACCAAGAGCAGAGCTTATCTAATTGGCCCATCACATTGATTTCTGGGAATGGGGAAGAAAGATGTTCTGTGGGATCATCCTTCGAGACTAGCATATTTCCAAAGTGGAGGGAGAAACAGTCCCCTGTACCCTTCACCTCAATCAATATCCTTGACTTCCTTGTGGGTTCAGTGAAGTATGTGTGTGTGTGTGTATTTGGAGGGTGGAGAGTGGAGGGAAGCTCCACTTGAATTCAATAATTGAAAACATTAAAAGTCAGTTCCCTTTGTCTCTTTCCAAATCATATCATGCCAAGGGTCCCTGACTCTGTAATTTTATCATGCTTATCTAGTGAAAGAGAATATAGAAGACACCAAGAAACCAAGTGTACACCAAAATTAAATGATTCATAAGACTTCTTCTTTTTGCTCTTCTGGGAATATACCTTTAATGTATGTTGGACATTTATACCTTTGTCAATACATTGTAAGGAGATACAGGGATAGGTAGATAGAAAGGTAGATCTAGATATAGATACGGGTATTGATCTGGAACATCTAACCAAAGGCAGGAATGGCTACTCTCTTCCACCTTGGAAAGTGCTAGCGCATCCCTTCCAGAATGTTCCTGACAATGTTTTCAGTAGCAGCATTTTCATCACAGGATCAAGGACCTAATGAGACTAGCAAGTTCTAAATTAAATTGCTTTGCACTTTATCTCTGTCTTTCAAATGAAATAGTACTTCCTGATACTTTCTGGTAATCAGAATAAAATTCAAGTATACATCAAGCACTTAGCCTCTAATTTATTCTTACGGTAATTTTATTTGGGATTTGTGGAAGAGCCCATAGTTGAATTACCTATATCTATTCCCACTTTTTCAATGTTTATTTTACTGCTCTGAGGGGGAAGAACTTGAATGTTTGACAAGAGATTTCAATCAGAAATAATTTATTAGCATTCTCATTTTGATGAGGCACAACATCACCCTGGAAATTTAACATTGCAAAGATGGATGCTTGTGTCAACTACAGGCATAGGCCATTGATGGGTTCATATTGCAGAGTCTACTGATCCCCTTCCCATTAGCTGATTTCTAAAACCCAATAAGTTTAAATTATCTCATTTCTGTAAAAATTTTTGAACTCCAAATTAGTTCTGGATATTTTCACACTGTGTAATAAAGAATTAGTCTTACCCGAAGAGAGGCCTGGCCTTTGCCCTTAGCTCCTGATCTTTGAGGCCTTGGAATGTCCTGTCTGATAAGAATGTCATCATTTACCTGTGAGCCTTGGGCCACATTATATAGTCTAATGACATGATTTATGGTGGGGGCTTTGGACCATGCAGTATCAGCTTGACCTCCAGAGGGGCTGGAGACTAAAGATCAGCTATATGTCAGCAGTCAACCATGTCTACATGATTGAGCCCCAAGAAAACTCTGGACACCTAGACTCAGGTGAGCTTCCTTGGTTGGCAGTATTCTGTGTATACTGTCACACATTATTGCCAAGACAAATTAGCACTGCTTATGACTACACTGGGAGAGAAAAACTGGAAGCTTCATACTTAGAAGTTCCATGGACTTTGATTCATATATCTCTTTCCACGGCTAATTTTAATCTGTATCCTTTCACTGCAATAAACTGTAACCATGAGTATGATAGCTTTCACGAGTATTTTGAGTCCTCTAGCAAATTCTTGAACATGAAGGTATTCTTATGTACCTTAAACTTGCAATTGGTTTCAGATGTGAGGTTGCCGTTGGGGGCCCACACACTTGCAGTTAGTGCCAGAAGGAAGGGTGGTCTTGGGGATTTCTGAACTCTGCAGACACAATGCCAAATGTCTCCAGAAAGAACATGAAGCATATTGTACCATAAATAGCAACAATTTTTGGCAAATCTTGATTAACTACAGTGGAAATTCCTATGAGTATTGTGTTCCTAAAAAATTTCTTGCTCTCTGTGTCATTAATTCTTCATAGCAAAATGTCCATGGTCTCACACAAATATATCATAAAACTAGCTTTCAACTAAAATTATGACTCTTAAAGTTTGCTTTTTCAATGTTTTTCATCTTGTAATTGGGGATGGATTCTTGCAAAGAACAATGGCCTTAGGATGTAATTAAATTATACTTAATTGTGCAGCCAGGAACAAGTGTATTATGGTAGCTGTTAGCTAATTGAATCTCATTTTCCCTCCTGTACTTTCTCTATTGATATATTGATAAAGAAAAAACTGTGGAGAAGCATGTAAGTTTGCAATCACACTGGAAATTAATAACTCCTCAACTATAGAAGGGACTTTTGCTAAACAAAAGAAACAGTCTGAGAAATTAAATGGGTTAGTTCTAAGTCAAGAAGCATCTAGAACATCTCTAGGCTTTCCAAAAGGAGGGATTTAATGCAGAGAATTTGTTACATAGGTGATGGAAGAACAAAGAAGCAAAATACAGAACAGTGAGACAACTCAGAATTTGGCAATAGCAAGAAGCTGCTTCCATTTCTAGGAAGGGGCTATATGGTAATGGTGAGGGCTGGAATCAAGGAAGGATATGCAAAGTAAGAATGGATAAGACTGTCAAAATCTGTGACATTAAAGGAACTGGAGCCACGAAGGAGCCACAGTCTCTGCCAGAGGCACTTCCTGAGGCACATAAAGGGGGAGAGAAAACCTGGCTTTTCATTTCCTCTCATATTACAATCTTCCATTAGTGTCTGTCTCTGGCAGAACCCAGGTAGAAGCCAGCTAATATGGAAGTATGGGAAATGCAGCCTGTAAGGGTCTGGCCCCTGCAATCTAAGGCTGAATAGGGTAAAGGTGAAAACTAGAGCTTAAAGAAAATAGGTAAATGACCAGCAGACTACTGGAGGCTCAAGCACACTCTAATTTGTGAATCTAAACATTAAAAATATAAAGGAGAAAAAATATCTACAATTGCCACTAGGTATCCACTCCTTTGTCTCAGAGACCTTCCCCACCAAAAAACAAGGTAGCAGGCACTATGGACATGCATACAAGTTGGTAGGGCTATAGTTCTACCATATATAGTGCCTCTTAAAAAAGAAATAATTTGAAGACTTTAAGTCCCTAGAAATGCAACATAACCAGTGCTCAAATATCAATTTTAAGCTATCAGAGATGCAGTAGGGCTATGCATGGTAGAATCTATGGAGATTTATGCAATAGGTTAGTAAAATAAATAAATATATAATACATATATACATACATGATATAAACACACACAGACAAAAATCCTAAAATGCTTCTACTTATCCAGGAATAAATTATGCTCCATAAAGTGAATTCATAAAATCAGGAGAAAAACGTTTCGTGGTTAGGAGAGGTACAATGAATTAATTGTTTCTATATTCCAGATCCCTGGTTAGGAGCTGTGTATATTAATTGTCATGCAGCTAACTATTACAGAGGGAAATTCTCTTAGCACTCAGTTGGACAGTGAGAAAGAGCAAGGAGAACCTACACTGGGTCTGGATTAATACCTTATCATTTAGTGATAAATAAAAGTAAACCAGCCTCCATTGGGAGCAAGGTGGCCAAAGAGAAACCTCCAGCAATAGTCCCTCCACACAAACACCAAATTCAACAACTATCCACCCAAGGAAGCACCTTCAGAAGAAGCAAAAATCGGGTAAGCAAACACAGTATCTGCTTTTAACATTACATCAAGGAAAAAGGCACTGAAGAGTGCAGAAAAGATAATCTTGCATTGTCTACACCACCCCTCCTCCAGTCCCCAGCAGCACCATGCCAGCACACCAAGTGGAGAGTGAAGTGATTGTGGGACTTTGCTTTGGAACTCAGGGCTGCCCTGTTGCAGGAGAACATAACACAAGGCAGAATTCTGCTGGTACCCACAGAGGGAGCATTTAGACCAGACTGGCCAGAGGGAAATCCACCCCCATCCCTAAAACTCAAGTTTTCTGCTAGCTCCACCACAGCTGACAAAAAGCAGCCTGGGGCCTAGAATAAATTCATAAGGCAGTCAGGCCACAAAGGCTGCAATCCTCAGGCAATTCATGTGGCTGTGCTTGCTTGGAGCCAATGGACTTGTGATGCACATGACCCAGTGAGACACCAGCAGCAACCAAGCCAGTGCCTGTGGCATCCCTCTCCTAACTCCCAGCAATGCAGCTCAGGGAGAGTCTTCTTCCACTTGGGAAAAGGAAAGGGAAGAATTCAGAGGACTTTGTAACTTGGTACCACCTCAGACACAGTAAAACAAAGTACCATGCAGACTTCTGAAGCTCCTGATTCCAGGTCTTAAGTTCCAGAATGGTGTTTCTACACTCAACATGGGCCTGAAGGAAAGATGCTGCCCTGAAGGGAAGGACCCAGTCCTGGCAGGATTCACCACCTGCTATGTAAATAGCTCTTGAGCTTTGAATAAACTTCAGAGGTAGCCAGTCACGACAGGCTTTGCATGAAACTGGGCTTGCTACAGGTGTGACCTGGCACTGGTGACCATGAGGGAGTGCCCACATCGTTCTTCACCCAACTCCAGCAGCCCAGCACAGAGAGAAAGGGAAGAGAATGAGACTTTGTCTCGTAAACCAGGGAATTCTCCCATATCTCACCCAAGTCCACCAGGAGTCTTCAAGAGTCAAGGCATTACTGGGCTTGGGGTACCCTCAGTGCTGATACAGTTGCAGTGACTAAAGACATAGCTCACAACAATCAATTCCCTTTGAATATTTGGAAAGCCTTCTCAAGAAGCATGAGTTCAAACAAGCCCAGACTGTGAAGATTAAAATAACCCTTCAATGCCCAGGCATCAATGAACATCCACAAGCATCAAGAACATCCAGGAAAATATGACCTCATGAAGTGAACTAAATAAAGTACCAGTAACCAATCCTGGAGTGACAGAGATATGTGACTTTTCAAAAAAAGAATTAAAAATAGCTACCCTCAAGAAGCTTGATGAACTTCAAGACAACACAGAGAAGCCTATCAGAGAAATTTAACAAAGAGCTTGAAATAATAATTTAAAAAATCAAGCAGAAATTCTGGAGCTTAAAAATTCAATTGACAAACTGAAAAATGCATCAGAGTCTCTCAACATCAGAATAGATCAAACACAAGAAAGAAATAGTGAGCTGGAAGACAGGCTATTTGAAAATACACAATCAGAAGAGAAAAAGGTAAAAGAAAAAAGATGATATAGCACACCTACAAGATCTAGAAAATACCCTCAAACAGGCAAGTCTAAGAGTTATTTGCCTTAAAGAGGAGTTAGATAGAGAGATTGGGGTAGAAAGTTTATTCAAATAGTAACAGAGAACTTTTAAAATCTAGAGAAAGATATCAATATTCAAGTACAAGAAGGCCATAGAACATCAAGCATATTTAACTCAAACAAGACTACCTCAAGGAATTTAATAATCAAGCTCCCAAAGGTCACAGATAAAGAAAAGATCCTAAGGGAAGCAAGAAAAAAATAACATATAAAGGAGCTCCAATACATCTGGCAGCAGACTTCTCAGCAAAAACTTCGTAGGCCAGGAGAGAGTGGCTTGACATATTCAAAGTGCTGAAGGAAAAAAACCTTAATCCTAGAATATTATAGCCTGCAAAAATATCCTTCAAACATGAAGGAGAAATGAAGACTTTCTCAGACAAATAAAAGCTGAGGGATTTCATCAACACCAGACCTGTTCTATAAGAAATGCTAAAAGGAGTTCTTCAATATGAAAGAAAAGGACATTAATGATCAATAAGAAATCATCCGAAGGTATCAAACTCACTGGTAACAGTAAGTACACAAATAAAAAATACTCTATTTCTGTAATTGTGTTGTATAAACCACTTAAATCTTTAGTAGGAAGGCTAAAAGACAAAACTATGAAAAATAATAACTAGAAAAACTTTTTGAGAGATAGATAGCATAAAGGATATAAATTGAAACAAGAAAAAGTTAAAAAGTGGAGGAGGATAAAGTGTAGAATTTCTTTTATATTTCTCTTTGCTTGTTTATTTGTAAGGAGAGTTAAGTTGTCATATGTTTAAAATAATTGGTTATAAATTTATTTTACAAGACTCATGGTAACCTCAAATCAAAAAACCTACAACAGATACAAAAAAATAACAAGAAATTAAAACACACTACCAGAGAAAGTCACTTTTAACAGAGGAAGACAGAAAGGAAGGAGGAAAGAAAGAGAGGACCACAAAATAACTAGAAATCAGATAACAACATGGCAGTAGTAAGTCCTTACCTATCAATAATGACATTGAATGTGAATAGACTAAATTCACCAATCAAAAGACCTACAGTGATCGAATGGATAAAAAAAACAAGACCGAACTATACATTGTCTACAAGAAACATGCTTAACCTATAAAGACACACATAGACTGAAAATAAAAGGATGGAAAAACATATTCCATGTAAATGAAAACCAAAAAAGAACAGGAGTAGCTGTACTTCTATCAGATAAAATAGATTACTAGACAAAAACTGTAAAAAGAGACAAAGAAGGTCATTATATATATAATGATAAAGGGGCCAATTCAGTAAGAGGATATAAAAATTACATATATATATATTTTTTTAACCTAACACTGGAACACCCAGACATATAAAGGAAATATTATCAGAGCTAAAATGAGAGACAGATTCCAATGCAATAATTGTTGGAGACCTCAACACTCCACTTTCAGCATTGGACAGGTCACCCAGACAGAAAATCAACAAAGAAACACTGGACTTAATTGGCACTATAAACCAAATTGACCTAATAGATATTTACAGAATATTACATCCAATGGCTGGAGAATACATGTTCTTCTAAGCTCATAGATCGTATGTTAGGCCACAAAATAGGTCTTCAAAAGTTGAAATCATTTCAAGTATTTTTTCTGACCAAAATGGAATAAAACTAGAAATCAATAACAAGAGGAAACTACACAAACACATAGAAATTAAATAATATGTTCCTGAATGACCAGTGAGTCAATGAAGAGATTAAGAAGAAAATTTTTAAAATTCCAGAAACAAATGAAAATGAAAACACAAAATATCAAAACCCATGGTATACAACAAAGGCAGTACTAAGAGGAAAGTTTATAGCAATAGATGATTACATCAAAAAAGTAGAAAAGCTTCAAATGAACCACCTGACAATGCATCTTTTTTTTTACATTAAAAAATTACCTTTTAATAAGTTTTCTTTGACATTACAGCTAGGTTTTTACTTATGAAAAGCATATTCATCAAAGCTATAGGGGTGTCATTGATAAAGCCTTGATCTCTGTGTTCTTTATAAAGGCTCCTATGTTACCATATTGTATATATAAAATGCTCTCTGTACAGTATGCAATGCCCTTGAATGGAATAAATTGTCCTTTCCATTGAAGTAGAAGTTATACTGTTCAAAGAAAACTTCTAGAAAGAAACTGTAAATCTTTAAGATGAATTTCGTGTACTATGATAAAATAATCTTTTTTAAATTTCAGAATATTAGGGGGGTACAAATGCTTTGGTCACATAAATTGCCTTTGCACCACCTGAGTCAAAGCTACAAGCATGCCCATACCCCAGACAGTGCACACCTCACCCATTAGGTGTGAATTTACCCATGCCCATCTCCTTCCTCCCACCTGCCCAATCCCCAATGAATGTTACTTCCATATGTGCACATAAGTGTTGATCGATTACTAGCAATTTAATGGTGAGTACATGTGGTGTTTGCTTTTCCATTCTTGTGATACTTCACTTAGAAGAATGGATTCCAGCTCCATCCAGGATAATACAAGAGGTATTAGTTCACCATTTTTTATGGCTGAGTAGTACTCCATGGTATACATATACCACATTTTATTATCCACTCATGTATTGATGGACACTTGGGCTGCTTCCACATCTTTGCAATTATGAATTGTGCTGAACATTCGAGCACAGATGTCTTTTTTATAGAATGTCTTTTTTTCCTTTCGGTAAATACCCAGTACTGGTATTACTGGATCAAATGGCAGTTCTACTTTTAGTTCTTTGAGGTATCTCCATACTACTTTCCATAGAGGTTGTATTAATTTTCAGTCCCACCAGCTGTGTATGAGTGCTCTTATCTGTCTGTATCCACGCCAACATTTGTTGTTTTGGGACCTTTTGATAAAAGCCGTTGTCACTGGACATAAGTGATATCTCATTGTGGTTTTGATTTGCATTTCCCTGATGATTAGAGATGTTGAGCATTTTTTCATATGTTTCTTGGCCATTAGTCTGTCTTGTTTTGAAAAGTTTCTGTTAATGTCCATTGCCCACTTTTTAATGGGGTTGTTTGTTTTTTTTCTTGCTGATTTTCATGAGTTCTTTATAGATTCCAGTTATCAGCCCTTGCGAAAATGGAGAAAATACTGTTTTAAAGAAGCTTGGCTTTGCTGGTTGAATTGGTTTTTAGTGAGTAACTAAAGAGTTCTAATATTTATCATCTTTATCTTCTTGCATCTGTACAGTCATGTGCCTCATAAAGACATTTTCATCAATGACAGACCACATATAAGACAGTGGTCCCATAAGATTATAATGGAGCACGTATATAAACCTCATATATGGCACTTGATATTGGCATTGCAGATCAAGAAGGGGAAATTGTTGATATTCAGTAAAAGTGCTGGGACATTTCGTTTTCCATATAAAAACATATATAAATAAAAATATATATAACATCTAGATTTGTGTAAGTACATTCTATGATATTCACACAATAATGAAATCATCTAATGATGCGTTTTTTCAGAATGTGTCTCTGTTGTTAAGTGACACATGACTGTGTATATATATGTACACACACATACACCCCCATATACAAAGGAATTGATGATACTGTGACCTGCTGACAATACAAAACAATGCAAAAATGAAAACATAACAGGAGTCATACAAAAACATTCCCTAAAATTTCCTTAATTAAAAGGATACCCTAAATTATCCTTTTTTAAAAATTTCCATTTCTTTTATTAAAAGTGACATTTAATGTGTCTTTTTTTCTATTTCAGGAAATTATGGGAGTACAAACATTTTGGTTACATGTTATGACTTTGCCACATCCCAGCCATGATTTGAGATGTGCCCTTTCCCCCCCTACAACGCTCACCGCTTCCATTAGTTGTGAGTTTACCCACCCCCAACCCCCCTACCCCCAAAGAATATTACTATTGTGTAAGCACCTTAGTGTTGATCAGTCAGTGCCAGTTTGATGGCGAGTATATGCTGTGCCTATTCTTCCATTCTTGTGTTACCTCACTTCAGAGGATGGGCTCAAGCTCTATCCAGGAAAATATAAGAGGTGCATGTTAAAGAACTAGAAAAACAAGAGCAAACCAGTGCCAAAATTAGTAGAAGAAAATAAATAATAAAGATAAGAGCAAAAATAAATGAAATGGAAACCAAAAAATACAAAAGATCAACAAAATGAAAAGTTGGTTTTCTGAAAAGATAAAAACAAAATTGGCAAACCTTTAGCCAGACTAACTGAGAAAAAAAAATAGAGAAGAACCAAATAAATAAAATCAGAGATGAAAAAGGAGATACTATAATTGATACTGCAGAAATTCAAAGGATCATTGGAGACTACTATGAATAACTATATGCCATTAACTTGGAAAACCTAGACAAAATGGATAAATTCCTAGATACCTACTACCTACCAAGATAGACAAAACCTGAAAAAAAATAACAGGTAATAAGATAGAAGCAGTAATAAAAAGTCTCCCATCAAAAAAAAAAGCCCAGGGCTGGGCATGGTGGCTCACACCTGTAATCCTAGCACTCTGGGAGGCTGAGGCGGGTGGATTGCTCAAGGTCAGGAGTTCTCAACCAGCCTAAGCAAGAGCGAGACCCCATCTCTACTAAAAAATAGAAAGAAATGATCTGGACAACTAAAAAAAAAAAAATAAAAAAAATTAGCCAGGCATGGTGGCACATGCCTGTAGTCCCAGCTACTTGGGAGGCTGAGGCAGAAGGATCACTTGAGCCCAGGAGTCTGAGGTTGCTGTGAGCTAGGCTGACACCATGGCACTCTAGCCCGGGCAACAGAGCAAGACTCTGTCTCAAAAAAAAAAAAAAAAAGCCCAGGACCTTATGGCTTCAATGCTGATTTCTATCAAGCATTCAAAGAAGAAATAATATCAATCCTACTTAAACTATTCTAAAAAATTGAGGAGGAAGGGATATTCCCAAACTCGTTCTATCAGACATATATCACCGTGATACCAAAACCAGACAGACACTACAAAGGATGAAAACCATAGGCCAGTTTTTCTGATGAATATAGATAAAAAAATCATCAACAAAATAATAGCAAACAGAATTCAACAGCACATTAAAAATATTATTCATCATGATCAAGTGGGATTCATCCCAGAGATGCAAGGATGGTTCAACATATGCACATCTATCAATGTGATACATCATATCACTAGAACGAAGGACAAAAATCATATAATCATTTGAATTGATGCTGAAAAAGCATTTGTTAAAATTAAACATCTTTTTGTGAAAAAAATTCTCAAAAAACTGGGTATAGAAGGAACATACCTCAATAAAATAAATGCCATCTATGATAGACCTACAGCTAGTATCATTGAAAATGCGGAAAAACCGACAACCTTTCCTCTAAGATCTCAAATGAAACAAGGATGTGACTTTCACCACTGTTATTCAACATAGTAATATAAGTTCTAGTTAGATTAATCAGACAAGAGAAAGAAATAAAAGGCATCCAAATTGGAAAGGAAGAAGTCAAATTATCCTTGTGTGCAGATGATATGATCTTATATCTATAGAAACCTAAACCTAAACCCATCTATAGAAATCTATCTAAAGAACCTATCGGTTCTAATAACTGATAAACAAATTCAATATAGTTGCAGGATGCAAAATCAACACACTAAAATCAGTAGCATTTCTATATGCCAACAGTAAACAATTTGAAAAAGAAACTAAGAAAGTAATCCCATTTATGATAGCTACAAATAAAATAAAATACCTAGGAATAAACTTAACCAAAGAAGTAAAAGATCTCTATAATGAAAACTATAAAACACTGATGAAAGAAATTGAAGAGGACAGACACACACGCATACACAATTAGACAGATAGTCTATGCTCATGGATTGGAAGAATCAATATTGTTAAAATGTCTAGACTACCCAAAGCAATGTATAGATTCAATGCAATCCCCATCAAAATACCAATGGTGTTCTTCAAAGACATAGAAAAAAATTATCCTAAAATTTTTATGGAACCACAAAAGACCCATAATAGCCAAAGCCATCCTAGGCAAAAAGAACAAAACTAGAGGAATCACATTACCTTACTTTATATTTTACTACAGAGCTGTAGTAACCAGAACAGCATGGTACTGGAATAAAAACAGACTCATAGACCAATGGAACAGAATAGAGAACCCAGAAATAAATCCACGCATCTATAGTGAAATTATCTGTGACAAAGGTGCCAAGAACATACAGTGGAGAAAGGACAGTCTCTTCAATAATTGGTGCTGGGAAAACTGAATATTCATACACAGAAGAATAAAACTACATCCCTATCTCTCACCATATACAAAAATCAAATCAAAATGGATTAAAGACTTAAATCTAAGACCTAAAACTGTGAAACTACTAAAATAAAACTTTGGAGAAATGTTTCAGGATATTGCTCTGGGCAAGGACTTCTTGAGCAATACTGCCAAAGCACAGGCAACCAAAGCAAAATTGGACAAATGGGATCACATCAAACTAAAAAGCTTCTGTATAGCAAAGTAAACAATGAACAAAATGAAGAGACAATGCACAGAATAGGAGAAAATATTTGCAAAGTATCAATCTTCCAAAGGATTAATAACTAGAACACATAAGGAGCTCCAACAACTCAATAGGAAAAATCAAATAATCTAACTAAAAGTAGGCAAAAGATCTGAATAGACATTTCTCAAAAGAAGACATACAAATGGCCAACAAGTATATGAAAAAATGTTCAACATAATTAGTCATCAGAGAAATGTAAATCAAAATCACGATGAGATATCACCTTACCCCAGTTAAAATGGCTTTTATTAAAAAGACAGGCAACAATGAATGCTGGTGATGGGGAGAAAGGGGAACCCTTGTACACTGTTGGTAGGAACGAAGATTGATGGAACCACTGTGAAAAATAGTATGGAGTTTCCTCAAAAATCTAAAAATAGAACTACCATACAACCCAGCAATCAATCCCACTGCTAGGTATATATCCAAAATAAGGGAATTCAGTATATCAAAAAGATATCTGCACTCCTATGTTTATTGCAGCACTATTCACAATAGCCGAGATATGGAATCAACCTAAGTGTTCATCAATAGATAATTGGATAAAGAAATTGTGGTACATATATACAATGGAATATTACATAGGCACAAAAAAAATGAAATCCTGCCATTTGCAACAAACAACATGGATGGAACTGGAGAACATTATGTTAAGTGAAATAAGCTAAGCACAGAAAGACAAATCATGCATGTTCTCACTCATATGTGGGAGCTAAATATTAAAACAATGGATTTTATATAGACAGAGAATAGAATGATGGTTACCAGGGACTGGGAAGGATAGTGGGGAGGGAGGGATAAAGTGGGGATGGCTAATGGTTGCAAAAATATAGTTAGATAGAATAAACAACATTTGATACCATAACAAAGTGACTGACTATAATCCATAATAAGTTAGCGTATACTTTAAAATAACTAAAAGAGTGGAACTGGAATGTTTCTAGAACAGGGAAATGACAGGTGCCTGAGGTGACAGATACCCTGATTGCCCTGATTAGATTAATACACATTGTGTGCCTGTGTCAAAGCATCACATGTATGCTATAAATATGTACCAATATTATGTACCTATATAATTAAAATTAAATATTTTTTAAAGAAAATAAACCAAAATAAAAAATGGGTCCTAACAAAAAGATTTGATGACATCAGGGAGGGGAGTATTAACTTGAAGATGTAGGAGATAATCATACTTTTTTTAAAGCTGGGCTGCATGTTACAAAAGACAACTTTTAGAAAGAAAGCATCAGTTGTTCTTAAGGAAAATAAAGAAAATATAGATTGTAAGAAGAAAAAAGTTGAGATGAGAGGAAAATTAGCTGATATGCCAAAGGACTTGATGAAATATAGGCTCAGATAAAGAGGGAAGTAGCTGAGAGAGGGAAAATGGCAAAAGATATAAAAATGTAATAATAAAATTTAAATTCAGAGCCCAATCAGGAAAGAACAGATTTAACACTGCAGGAAAGCAATCAGTGATGAGAGGAACAAATCTGAGAAACATTCAATGAAGATAGAAAAAATAGACAAAAGACAATATCAAAGAAATAGAAGAAGGTAGATGTGAAGAAAAAAGCATGGAGACTTTCTTTCCCAAAGAAAATCCATGTTCTTGAAGAAGAAACAAAAGCAATAGTACGGTAATTGGTGGTACAACAGAAGAAAATGGCCTTCAACTGCTGAATACAAAGCATGATTAATGAATAGAAACTCATGTCTGACATATTCTGTGTGAGTTTTGAATTTTGAGAAAAGAGAGAAATGCATCTGGGTAGAAAAACCAGGTTACCAAAAAAAGAATAAGGATCTGACCAGCCTCATATTTCAACTGCACCGTTGAATTCCAGAGAGCAAGTAATAGCATATGGATAATTGTGAAGGGAAAAAGTTTGAGAGAGAAAAATTATTTTTCAGGTAAATTTGCTATTTGTAATAGTTGTTATGGATCTCCCAGTAGAGGACAAAGGCACTCATTCTCCTACCTGCTGGGAGTGCTGGTTGCTAAGGGCTCACAGCTGGATTCCTCTCTAGGAACCTTTAGCAGATAAATCCCAAGATTACACTCCTCCCTGGAGTGTAATCCCAGGGACTGATCCATGTGGAGTTACAAAAGCCTGGTCCCTTTGCCCCAGCTTCAGAGTTTGGGCAACTCTGAAGGGCCATCCCATCCCATCCCCAATCAACCTCCAGCATGTATACTTCTGTCTCAGAGTCTGTTTCCAGGGAACCTGCTTAAGACAATATTCATTTACCAAAAGGGAAATACTTATTCCAGTACCAATTGAGGAATGCAATTGAATAGCTAAAGAAAGAAAAAGTAGTGATATAATACTCTGAATTTAAGCATTGAAACTAGTTAATCATATAGCTATTGTTGAAAGTAGGCTACAAAAGATAATGAAAATATAAAAATAATTTTGAAAGAGATGAGATACAAGTTAAAAATATATTTAGTAACAATCATCTGGCTCTGAAATTTCAGATAACATTTTCTAAAATCAGGAAGTATGGAAGGAAGAGCTATAAAAAAAAAAGAGTTCTACATTTCTTATTTTGCATAGGTAGCAGTTGAGGTTAAAGGACTCAAAAGACACTATATATTGCCTAAATTGAATAACTAAATAACTATAAGGTAATTATAAACTCAAATATGATTCTGAAAGAAGTGTAAAGTTGAAATATTAAAATATCCAATTTTCATGAAGATGATGAGACATTGATTATGTTACACTGTCAGGAGAGGTACACATTGATATAGCCCCTCTGAATATACATTATGTATATATATATATATATATAATATATATAATATATTTATCTTCATAGACACACATGCACTCATATACACACATATATATATTGCATTTCCAGTTGTATGGCAATCTTTCCATATAATCCTTACACTGGAGTATAAAGATGCATGTAAAGTTTATTGAAGCATTTTTATCTGAGTGAAAAATTAGAAGTAACCTAAAACTTATCTCTATTTGAAGTCACTGCTATAGAATGATCTCCATGATGTCAATAAATTAAAAAAAAACTGTTACAGTATAATATGTACTGTACATTTGTGTGTAAACTCCCATATAACAAAATGACATATTTTTCATGTTCATATATGCACCTAAATGCATAGAAAAACTGGAAAGATAAGCATGGAACTGATAAAAGTTTCTTTGGAGGAAAAAATGAAATTGACCATCTATGGGAGATTGAGTGGGGCAATTTTCTTTATCTACATTCTTGGAATTTTTCACAATGGTAATGTACTCATGCATTACTTATATAATTACTTTTCTTGTATAATCCAAAATATATAAAAAGAATAAAATTTTCCTCATAATGGGGAAAGGCTTGATTATTTAATAACCTAATGTTAATAATATTGGCTAAATACTTTAAAACAATTTATAGATTCTTCCTTGGTAAAATATATACAAATAAATTCTTTTTGTTTTTAGGGACAAAATCTTGCTCTGTTGCCCAGGATGGAGTGAAGTGGTGCTATCATAGCTCACCGTAACCTAGAATTCCTGGGCTCAAGCAATCCTCCTACCTCAGCCTCCCTAGTAGTTGGAACTACAGGTGTGTGCCATAGTACCTGGCTAATTTTTTTTTTGTAGAGATGGGGGTCTCACTATGTTGCCCAGGCTGGTCTCAAACTCCTGACCTGAGTGATCCTTCTGCTTCAGCCTCCAAAAGTACTGGGATTACAGGCATCAGCCAATGCACCTGGATCAAAATAAATTCTTGATGGATTAAAGAGTTGGTTGTAAATAATATGGAACCATAAAAATAAAATTTTAAAACAATTTATAAAAATATATGTATCTGAAAAAATGGTAGAATTTAACAAAGGAAAAAATAGCTATCAAAATAAATGGCCAACTCGAGGAATTCAAAATTCTTGCCCACTTACAACAAATAAAAACAATACAACAATTGTAACTGTATCACAATTTTGGTTCTTGACATCCTGGTGATCAAAATAAATGAAAAAAACTGAACAATAACGGTATTAGTAAAATCAAAAATAACCCACTGGAATTGGTTTCATAGTTATCTCGGGGGAAGTGAAACATTTACTCTAAAATATGTTTCTGAGATAGGAGACACTCAAGTTGTTGACAACAAGATGTCAGTCACATCAAGTAATAGGCTCTTATAACATCACTCATCGAAAGCTGAAAAGACAGCAACTCAGTGTTAGCAGCTCCATAGAGAGGACAAGACAGTTCAGTTCAAAGGTGTAGTTTCAGTGGTGTAACTTGAACCAGAGATAAGTCACAGACTATCTAGCAAAATAGAACACTTGAATATCCTTACAACAATTCTCCATAAAGACCATTTTTTTAAATCCAGGTTTTTGATAAACTTTGTAAAGTGGTCCCTTTGTGTCATAGTCTGTTTAGGAATATACATGATGCATATGAGTATCATGTAGGTAGAACCAATAATCAGATCTATAAAATGTAATTCAAAGAATTGAGAAGTCATTTTCCATTGAAATGATGGGGCAAACTATGCAAGAACTATGCTCTGAGTCAGACCTTTAAAGAAATAGGGAAGTTTTCAGGGCTTGCAGTTTAGGTGGATGGAAGTGAGTGAAGGCATGCCCACAAGTGAGACAGCTATATTGGAAAGTACACTAGACTCGAATTAAGAGATGTGGGTGATAAACTGACATTTTATGATAGGCATGAATGAAACAGCTGGGTTGATAAAGTAGAAGGAAAGTTTGATGGAACACTGAATGCAGGTCTGCTGGACTGAAGCAGAGAATTTGTGTAAGGGAACAATAAGAGGTGAGAGTGGATTGGTTTGAACTATGAGGTGGCAGCAATCAATATGCTTTTTTTCACTGTGTGTCTAGATTCTAACTAAGGTTCCTGACAAATAGGCAAGAATGGCATATTCTTTGTAAATAAGCTGCAAAAAGCTTAGAAATCATTTAGTCAACTCCGTGATTTCAGAGACGAAAAATCTGAGGTCCACAGAAGTAAAGCATATCACAACATTTCCTCCTGGAATGTTTCCTTTTTGAAGCCGGAACCATGCTGAAAAGATGCTAAACTATTGGATGATGAGGGAGATCCTGGATGTTCCAGAGCAAGCCCCCGAGCTCTGAGCAGAAATCATTGTTATTTTAAGTCATTCAGTTTTGAGGTTGTTTGTTACATAGCACTAGATAACTGAAACAATGGAGAGAGAAGACTATATATTATCTAGGCTTCTTGCACTTTTCTAGCAAGAACCTGTTTCACCCCATTCCTATCTTCTTCTCTTATCCCAGCAAACGTTTCCTCCAAGTGGCTGATTGTTCCATCACTACTTGATCTCCCCAGAGCATTCTTTACTTCTCTACCCCACTATCTCAAATGCATCTTATCTATATTCTCCTTATCTAGGTTACACATTGTGCAAAAGTGGAAACATGACAAGTAGATGCTATTTCTCACTAATAAGAGCACAGCAGGAAGAAGATTGGCTCTGCTCCATCTCATTACTACAATCATTAGCCAGCACACAGGTGAGTAATTGCCAGATGTTGGATATTTCTCAGATTTCTCCTTTCTCAGAATGTGGAGAAAGAGGATGCTCAGTCATGGGTCACTGGTGGCCTTAGCAAGTGACCCTTCTGACCTTTGCTCCTCTGCCTCCCACCTCACTCCTCTCCCCCATCCATGATGTTCTGTGAGGAGGACCCCTAATCACATCAAATGCTACAGGCAGACCTAGTGCTGCCAAAGTAGTTGTCATCACTTCACCCTGGAACAGAGTTTGTCAAAAGTTCCTTTGGGGTTTGCGGGAGAGAGGGATGGGAAGGCAGAATTCACCTTCCTCCCATTTCATATGGTAGGGTTCCTCTGCTAACAAAGTATCGGAAAAGAATAATCCTAAAGTTTAGTTCCCAAAGCCCTCAAAGACATGAAGAAAACCAAATTTTTAGAAGCAAATCAATCTTTCCTACAGAGCCACACACAGTATCATGGGTCTTGTGGCAACTGAACTTGGACAAGCAAGGGATACTGTCTCACAGAAGCTAGTTCATGTATTACTCTTCTTTCCTTGAGATGGCTTTATATCTTTATTTTTATTTTCTGAGAAGTCGGTTCTGTTGGATATCAATAGGTTTAAATAATGTTATTTCACAGATTACATCAAGTCAAAACATTAACAGTGCCTCTGCTTACACTCTGACAAGGATCTGAAAGAAGTTTAGATGTTCGAGGAGAGGGAAAACGGTGGAGTAAAGGTGACCTCCTGGCTCTCTGCTCCCAGAGAAAGAGGCGAAGAACTTGGTCTGCTATGCACGAGTGGATCACTCCCTCACAAGAACAGCATGGGACATACAACACAGGGGGGAAAAAGGTGAATGGGAGATAGGATCACGAAGTCTGGAGAGTGCAAGATAAACAATAGAGAATAGAGCGTGGGACAGCTGCACCCACCTGGCCAGCTAGTGCGGTGGGATCTGATTCACAGGAGAATGTCCTGCTTCCCCACTGACCTCCACACCCACTCAGATAGGGACGTGCCTGAAGTCAGTGCAAAATCACGGCATGAGAAGGCAGGCTCTGTGGAGAGGGGACAATAGCAGGAAGCATCTTGAACTCCCCAGAGCTCTGTGCAGGACTGCACTGGGTGGGGAGGGACTGGTCTGAGCTACTGTGAAGGAGTTAGGAGACAGGCACCTTGCCTCTGGCGGTCAGCAGGACCAGAATAATGGAGGTGAACAGGGAAAGGGGGGCTTTAACGTAGAAACCAGTGCAGACGATTAGGCCAGCTCAGGGCGGGTAAGAAAGAGCAAGACCTCCTGCAGGACAGGAGCGAGATTGCGGGATGGCGCACACAAGAGACAATGGGCATCCTGTTGACTCAGCTCCCCAACCCGGCAACCGTCAACTCCTGAACAGTCGCCCTGGCACTAGTGCTCTGCAGGTGAGTGGCCGCCAATTTTTGGGGTCCACAACCCAGACGCTGTGGTGCACTACGGTGTCCAGCACCTCCTTTTCTCCAGCCCAGGACTCTTGCAAGAGGCTCCGCCCTTCCACCACCTAGAGTCAGCTAGCCGGCCCGTTTCAATGGCCAAATTTTGAGTGCTTCCCAGTAGTGGGAGGCTATCCCCTGTGGGATTCACAGACGTTGGGGCTCTGGGCTGTCTCGGGCATTACCCCTCCCCCTAGCACAGCGACTTTTGTGCCGAATGTGGTGGGCTCCACCCCTGGAGGTAGGGAGAGGCAAGAAAATCCGCTTTCCCTGTGTGACTGGTGTGAATCTGTGGGGCCTTGGCACAGACCAATAGTTTACAGCCCAGCGATTCTGCCTGTGAGAGAGCCTGATCTCCATGTCTGGGTGGCTGCCAACAGCGGGGTTAGCGGTCAGAGAAGGAAAATCCTGGCCAGAGGCCACAGCAGGTGCACCAAGTAACTCCTCCCATCAAGAGCAGCCTCCCAAGAGTGGTGGAAGAACCCTGAATAATATATTAGCAGCTCCCCTTAGCAGCAGATCAAGCACCCATAGAAGCATACACTTTCAGGCTGATAGGCAGCAGCTGCCATCTGCCTTGCTCCTACCACCACTTTAAGGGGGAATAGGGTCCAAGTAACCCTTGGGAGTGGCAAGATCCTTCCTAAAGATCAGGGCACTAGTATTCGTCACCTGGAGACCAGAAACCAACACAGAGGCATCAGATTACCTCGATAACTGGCTCCTCCACACAATCTGCAGCAAATGACAGAGAGGGTAACCCCATAGCTCAACACAGTGCCCTCCATCTCAAGCTATTAGAGGGCAGTGGAGTTATACACACAGATGTGATTCACCACATGACAGCTTAAGCTGGGAGACAACATTCAATAATCTCTCCACAAGCAAGAGGTGAAGACAACAAGTTGGGTCAGAGATAACCCAACTTGCCAAAATACCTCTAAGGCAATACAAGACCAGCATGCCTCCTCCCACCACTGTTAAAGAGCGTCCCTTGGGGGCTTGAAGTTATGGGCACAAACCAGTCCCAGCACTCCCAGTTCTCAATCAATTACCCTGATGAAAAAGAACCAGAGAAAGAAGACAGGGAATATGAAAGACCAGAGAGAAAAGTCACCCCAAAAGAAATCATGAGACCCTAAAAATCAGATATTAATTTAAATGAAATGATTAAATTTATGGAGGAAGAATTCCAAATATGGATTGCAAGGAAACTCAATGGAATTGAAGAGAAAATAAAAATCCAACACAAAGAAACCATGAGAAAAATACAAGAGATGAATGAAAAATTCTCTAAAGAAGTTGAAATATTATGCAAAAAAAACCAAAAAGAAATCTTGGAAATGAAGGAGGCATTCAAGGACTTCAAAACACAGTGAAAAGCCTTAAAAATAGAATGGATCATGCAGAGGAGAGAATCTCAGAACTTGAAGATAATGCCTATGTGCTAAACAAATCAGATGAAGAAAAAGAACACAGAAGCAAGAGACAAGAGTAGAACATACAAGAAATGTGGGATTATGTAAAGGAACCAAATATAAGAATTATAGGCATTGTGGAGAGAGAAGAAAATACACAAGGGCTGGAAAAACTATATATTGGAATACTGGAGGAAAATACGCCAGGCCTGGCCAGAAACCTAGATATCCAGATACAAGAAGCACACAGAACTCCTGGGAGACTCAACGTGAAGAGGCAAACACCACGTGACATAATTATCAGACTGGCCAAAGTAAACATGAAAGAGAAAAGGCTTTGCACTGTAAGATGAAAGCAACAGATAACCTACAAAGGAAAACCTATCAGACTAACTGCAGACTTCTCAAATGAAACCCTACAAGCCAGAAGGGACTGGGGACCCATCCTCAATCTTCTTAAACAGGACAATGGCCAACCTAGAATTCTTTACCCAGCAAAAGTAAGCTTCATCTGTGAGGGAGAAATAAAGATTCTCCCAGACAAGCAATCATTGATGAAATTTTTGAAGACCAGACCTGCTCTGTAGGAAGTAGTCAGACCTGCATTATACACTGAAAAGCACAATAGACACCCACCAAATTAAAAACACTCAAGAATTAAAGCCCAGAACCCAGATTCCACAATGGCTTGAGAGGTAAAACAAAGCAATAAAAACTTACCCAACAATATGAACAGAAATATACCCCAAATATCAATCCTCTCAATAAATGTGAATGGCTTGAATTGTCCTTTAAAGAGACATAGACTGACTGAATGGATAAAACATTATAAGCCAAGTATCTGCTGTCTCCAGGAAATGCATCTAACCCACAAAGATGCTTTGAGACTCAAGATCGAGGGTTGGAAAACAAACTTTCAGGCAAATGGAAACCAAAAAAGAGCAAGGGTAGCGATTCTGATTTCAGACAGCATAAATTTTAAAATAACAAAAGTAAAGAAAGACAAAGATGGCCCCTATATAATGGCAAAAGGAAAAATCCAACAACAAGGCTTAACAATTCTTAATATCTATGCACTCAACACAGGAGCACCCAGATAAATAAAGCAAACCCTGTATGAGCTAAATAGCATGATAAACAGTAACGCCATAGTAGCGGGAGATTTCAACACCCCACTGTCTGAAATGGACAGATCCTCCAAACAAAAAATAAGCAAAAAAATAATGAACTTAAACAGAGCTCTAGAACAAATGGTTCTAACAGACATCTACAGAACATTCCACCCAAATAAAGCCGAGTATACATTCTTTTCATCAGCTCATGGAACTTTCTCCAAAATTGACCACATCTTAGACCACAAATCAGACCTCAACAAATTTAAAAAAATAGAAATTGAACCACATATCTTCTCAGACCATAGCAGTATAAAACTAGAGATCGATTCCAACAGAAATGCTCACCGCTTCACAAAGTCATGGAAATTAAACAATCTATTGCTGAATGACTGCTGGAGGAAGGAAGAGATTCAGATCGAGATCAAAAAATTCTTTGAATTAAATGATAATGGGGATACAAGCTATCAAAACCTGTGGGATACAGCAAAAGCATTCCTGAGAGGAAAACTGATAGCATTAAATGCTCACATCCAAAAGACAGAAAGCTCACAAATCAACAAACTAATAAACCATCTAAAGGAACTGGAAAAGGAAGAGCAAATTAATTCTAAACCTAGCAGAAGGAAGGAAATCACTAAGATTAGAACAGAATTAAATGAAATTGAAAACAAAAGAACTATACAGAAGATCAATATAAACAAAAGCTGGTTTTTCAAAAAGATAAACAAAATTGATAGCCCTCTTGCTAGATTGAGAAGAACTAGAAAGCAAAGTACTTCAATAAATTCAATCTGAAGTGAAGAAGGAGAGGTCACTACAGATATCATGGAAATAAAAACATTATCTTTGAATGTTATAACAATCTATATGCCCCAAAACTACAAAATGTGGAAGAAATAGACAAACTCTTGGCAACACACAATCTCCCTAAGCTCAATCAGGAGGAAATAGAACTCCTGAACAGACCGATATCAAGCACAGAAATTGGAATGGCAATAAAAAATGTTCCAAAAAAAAAAAAATGGCCCAACCCAGATGGGCTCACACCTGAATTTTACCAAACATACAAAGAAGAACTCATACCTATACTGCAGAAATTATTCCAAAACATTGAGAAGGATGGTATTCTCCCCAACTCATTCTACAAAGCCAATAACACCTTGATACCAAAGCCAGGAAAGGAGACAACAAAAAAAGAAAACTACAGACCAATATCCCTCATGAATATAAATGCAAAAATTCTCGACAAAATTTTCGCTAACCAAATCCAACAGCACACCAAAAAAGTAATTCACCACGATCAAGTGGGCTTTATCCCAGGAATGTTAGGCTGGTTCAACATACACAAATCTATAAATGTAATTCACAACATAAATAAAAGCAAGAACAAAGACTATATGATTCTCTCAATAGACACAGAAAAAGCATTTAATAAAATCCAACACACTTTTATGATAAACACCCTCAACAAAGTAGGCATAGATGGGACATTCCTTAAAATTATTAAAGCCATATATGATAAACCCACAGCCAATATCATATTGAATGGGGAAAAATTGAAAGCACCCCTGCTTAGAACTGGAACCAGACAAGGTTGCCCAATATCTCCACTTCTATTCAACATAGTGCTGGAAGTCCTTGTCAGGGCAATCAAAGAAGGGAAGGGAATTAAGGGTGTCCGAATGGGGGAAGAAGGGGTCAAACTCTCATTCTTTGCTGATGATATGCTATTATACCTAGAAAATCCCAAGGACTCAGCCAAGAGACTCCTGGAATTGATAAATGAATTCAGGAAAGTCTCAGGATAAAAAATTAATGCACACAAATCAGTGGCATTCATATACGCCAGTAACAGTCAAGCCAAAAATCAAATCAAAGACTCAACACCATTCACAATAGCATCAAAGAAAATTAAATATTTAGGAATATATTTAATGAAGGGGGTGAGAGATAGTTATAGGGAGAACTATGAAACACTGAGAAAAGAAATTGTAGATGATGTGCACAGATGGAAATCCCTACCATGCTCATGGATTGGTAGAATCAATATTGTTAAAATGTCCATTCTGCCTAAAGTGATCTACAGAATTATGCAATCCCTATTAAAATTCCACCATCATTCTTTACAGATTTAGAAAAAATAATTCTACGCTTCGTCTGGAACAAGACAAGACCTCACATAGCCAAAGCAATCTTAAGCAAGAAGAAAAAATTGGGAGGCATCAGTCTTCCAGACTCCAATCTTTACTACAAGGCTATAGTAACCAAAAGAACATGGTACTGGCACAAGAACAGAGACATAGACCTTTGGAATAGGATGGAGAACCCAGATATAAAACCATCCTCATATTGTCATATAATCTTTGACAAAGCAGACAAAAGTATACATTGAGGAAAAGAATCTCTATTCAATAAGTGGTTCTGGGAAAACTAGATATCCACATGCAGAAGATTGAAACTAGATCCCCACCTCTCACCTCTCACAAAAATTAACTCACGTTGGATAACAGATGTAAACCTAAGGAGTGAAACCTTAAGAATTCTGGAAAAAAATGTGGAGAAGACTCTTTTAGACATTGGCCTAGGTAAAGAATTTTATGACGAAGACCCCCAAAGCAATCACAGCAGCAAGAAAAATAAACAAATGAGACCCAATCAAATTAAAAAGTTTCTGCACAGCCAAGGAAACTGTCCTTAGAGCAAATAGCCAACCTACAGAAAGGGATAAAATATTTGCTTTCTACACATCCAATGAAGGGCTGATAACAAGAATATATATAGAACTTAACAAAATCAATGAGAAAAAATCAAACAATAACATCAATAAATGGGCAAAGGACATGAACAGAAACTTTTGAAAAGAAGACAGACTAATGGCCTGTAAACACATAAAAAAGCGCTCAACATCTCTAATCTTTAGGGAAATGCAAATCAAAACTACAATCAGATATCACCTAACTCCAGTGAGAATGGCCCTTATCAAAAAGTCCCAAAACAACAAATGCTGATGTGGCTGTGGAGAGACTGGAACACTCTTACACTGCTGGTGGGGCTGCAAATTAGTACAACCCCTGTGGAAAGTAATTTGGAGATACCTGAAAGAGCAAAAATAGAAATACCATTTGATTCAACAATTCCACTACTAGGCATCTATCCAAAGGAAAAAAAGACATTCTATAATAAAGACATCTGCACTCAAATGTTTATAGCAGCACAATTCACAATTGCAAAGATGTGGAATCAACCCAAATGCCCATCAATACCTGAGTGGATTAATAAAATATCGTATATGTAAACCATGGAATAGTGCTCAACTACAAAAAGCAATGGTGAACTAGCACCTCTTATATTATCCTGGATAGAGATTGAGCCCATCCTTCGAGGTGAGGTATCACAAGGATGGAAAAACATGCACCACATGTATCCGCCATCAAATTCTTACTAACTGATCAACACTAAGGTGTTCACATGGTAGTAATGCTCACTGGGTGCCAGTCAGGTCAGGGGGTGGGGGGATCGGGAGTAAACCCACAACTGATGGACTCGGAGTGTACCGTATGGGGGAAGGACATGCTTGTAGCTCTGGCTTGGGTGAGGCAAATGTATTACATGTAACCAAAATGTTTGTACCTCCATAATTTCCTGAATTAAAAAAATAAAAAATAAAAAAAGAATTTGAGAGATTGAATAAGGATTGAGGGAGAGGAAGGGGGAAAGAGAATGTTTAAGAAATGTCATGTGGCTGTTGGATTGGACTGATTGGTTTTACTAATATGTTTTTGGCCTATGCAGTATTTGAAAAATAATTGAAACACATTTCTTCAGTTGAAAGTAAACCCTGGGCCTCTCATAAAGTGAGGAAATGATGTTTCTGTTCCTAATTTCTAGTTTCAATGGAAGCACTAGGATTTTTATAGGTTAGACCTGAGTGTCCCAAACTGCATGGATAAGAGCTGGGAGACATTGTTTTCATTCAGAAGATATTCATTTTTCCTTATCAAATCAATGAGCAGGAGGCTCATATGCATCATCTTTACCCTTTTATTGGTTGTGTAACTGTAGATAAATCAATCGGCTTCTCTAACCTCATTTTCTCATCTGCAGAAATGTAGGAACAACATTATTAACTTTTGTTAAGATTAAAAATTAAAATAAAAATATATAAAAAACTTAGCAAACTATATACCATAAAATAAATGCCAGCAGATGCTTGTTGTCTTTCATTGAATTGTAACGGAAGTAAGGTTCTGAAAAGGGCAAAATGTTTTGAGTTGCCTCTTTAAAACCCCCTACCCTTTTTTAGGAATTAAAACCTGCATTACTGCCCAAAGCTAGTAATCAGAGGGACAGAGGAGTGTTCTTGTTCTTTGTTTTCTAGTGTCTTAAACCACAGGAGATGGCTCAACAGAATTATCCAGACAGAGATCATGAGATCATCTTCACTGGACATGCTACAGTTAAACAGCAACTGCCTGAAGCTGAAAACCCCCTTTAAGAAAACCTGTATTTCTGCATAAGAAGGGAACAATGGTTTGTTAAGACAGGAGTCTGCCAACCTCCTCATTTGCCAGAAAATTAATAAAGTTCTTTTTTCTTTGCCTCAAACCACTTGTCCTTGTTCTTTTTTCTGCCTCGGGGACAAGTAACGAACTTTAGGTAACAGAATGAAGAGAGGACTTTGGTCCCACTGGCCTCCAGGAATACCAGAATATTCTTAGTAAACACTGTTGATCTTGAGCCACCATGGTGGGAGACTTCAGCATAAGCGAGATGAACACCATCCTTCTGTTTCTGGCCTATTAGTGAAGTCCCCTTTAGGTGGGAGGAGTAGGGAGGCTAAAGGGAATACATCTTAGAAAAGTTGTGTTCCATAGTGTGTTTAACATATTCCCCAGATAATTAGAAATCTGACTTGAAAGTCCAGGTATTGACTTTGTGCCCTTTTTCCTTCCTCTTCAGAGGTAGAACAGATTCCCAAGAAAAGTTTATTGCTTTCACTCACCTAATACAATATCCCCAGAGAAAAATTTTCACAGGCTGGAAGTAAACCCATTATTGCACTGCAGTTGAGTTGGGGAGGGGTGGAAGGAAGGAGGGAAGTTCTTTGTCACTAACTGCTTGATTGATTTTAAATGACCATGGTGTACAGCTGTTAGGGTTCCAGGGTGTGTTTATTAAGAAGATGATTATGTTTTTTTATGACAAAGTTAATTTTAGTTTGAATTTTACAATAAAGCATTGATACAACATTATTCCCCCTCAAAACCACCTGAGCTGAGAAGTCTTACTACATTAAGAAACACAAGACTGCTAAAGAAAAGAAGATCTCTAATGTTTAATAATAGGCAGGCTATAGCTTTTAGGCCCATGCTATCATCTTCTCTGAACACAGGACCTATAACCCAGGAGACCAAATAGCACATAGCTGTTAGTATCTCTCCTTTTCTTCATGAAGTATTCTGCAAAAGTGTCTTCATCCTAAGATTCTAGGACACTGCCCAGAAATAAACTGGAGTGGAAGGAGCATGAACTAGAAGTAAAAAGACAAATCTTTAGTCTAGTAATAACCTAACCTTGCAATTTTCATAAATTACTTCTCCCAATATGGTTTTCTAATTTTGAAAGGCTATAATTAGGACTCAAACCCCAAACTACTAACTGCTAACCCCAAATCCTCTCCCCTTTTCAATATGTCACCCTACCACTGTTTTATAAGTATTTTAATTTCTTGCTATTTTTATCCAAAACATTTCATTTTCTCTTCTGTTATAGCTCTAATCATATACAAGTAGTATAATGTTTTACATATGACAAGGATATTCTTAGCCTAATATTTATACCATCTTGTATAGTCTCTGACATTTTGTGGGTGTTCAATTATTGCTCATTGAATTTATGACCATTATGCTCTTAAATATTTTTAAAATATTTTGTATTAAAATTTGTGTTTACTCCTACCAAGAGCATGGAATATTGCAGCTCTCCACACACACTTGCCATATTTGATTCTCAATTGTGACTCCTCAGCCATTTTGACAATGTGTTGTTTGAGTAACTCTTGCTTCTCCAAATCACAGCATGCAAATTTGGGGAGGACTTGCAAATATGGGGAGGTCAAGTATTAGAGTAGTGATAAAAACGAGAATGCTCATTGACTCAGAGCATACCCCAGAAGAGTTGCTTGGACCTCAAGCCACCCTTTCTTCAAATCCCCTCTTTTTCCCTGGCTGAATCAGTCCAGGCTCATGACTTCTTGTTCATTACAATTTTCCTATTGCATCTGATGGTGCCATATCTTTCCGGCTTCATGGGGCTTTAAGTATCAGACATTGCACTAGGGTTTGTCATCATATTCACTGCCAGTATGGACCTGGTGACACTGGGTTCTTTGCTGTCTGTATTCCCTACCCCAACACACACACACACACACACACACACACACACACACACAGACCTGACTGTTCTCTCAATTGGTAGGGCTTTCTACTACCAGTATTACAGCTCTTTTAATTAAGAGCTTATTTTCCAAATTTTATTCACACCTCATACCTTCTATAGACCCATAGATTAGCTCTTTCAGTGTATGTTAGAAGGTTTGAGGCTGCCATCGGATACTTCAACCAAATCTGGTATCCCTTGCCAGTACCCAGGAATAGAACCAGGGTACATGCATTATTCTCTACCCCAAAGTGTGTCAACTGCCCTCCTCAGGACACTCACTTGTCCAGAGGATGAAAGAAATTTTTGCTGCCGTCTTTGTTTGAGTCTTAAATCCAAGGTCCAAGGATGAAGCCATCAGTCCGAAGTCCCTTGAAGTTTCTTTTCCTGTGGCTCATCAGGATTGTACTCAAAAGAACACCTGTTGCCCTGCCTTGGCATGAGCAAATTCTAGAGTTGGGCATGCATATCTGCTCTCCAACCCCACAGTCTCCAGAAACTCTGCAAGAGGTTTTTCCTCTTCCCTAAGTCACCTTACAAAAGAACTGCTATATATACATAGATATAGATATAGATAGTCAAAACGAAAGGTATTATGTGGGTAATTAAATTTTCTTCAGAGAATATTTTAAAAGGTTTTAAACTATTTAGATGCAACCTGAAATGTCAGAAATTTTTCCATGTTTTTAAAAAATACAATGTTCATCTCATTCTAAAAATCAGAACTTTTGTGCTGAATGTTAAAGCTATACAGGCTATTTTTGCCATTTTTCTCTGAAACACATTCTTCTTTTTCTATTCTCCTGAGGTCCTTGGCCTCAGACCATTAGTTTTTGAATTGGAGATTTTAGTATGACCTTCTTCTGGAGTCAGCAAAACCATTGATAAGTCAAAGAAATCTGAATGAGAAACATATAACATGTCCCCATGATTAAGGCTTCTTGCTAATACTGGAGGAAAACCGTGATAAGCAAGATAGGAAAAACTCCAGTCAGTTAAGTACAGGTCCCATTACTGGTCTCACTACAGTCTTACAAACACAACACTTGGGAGTGTTCTCTGACTGTTTTCTGTTCTTTTCCTTCTATTTTCTGTGACATATACCTGCATAGGGTCTGGCCCTAACCAACAGGACTGTACACCAAGTATAGTGGGCTCTATTTCTGCCTCAATGGCAAAGAAGAGGTGAAGAGACAGCTGGTAAAACAAATGGCTCTTCAACTCATGTTGTACCACCTCCCTAGGGAGAAGAGTGGAAAATAAATATGGAGACCAGAGCTTTACCTATATCCAAATGCTTACTGATACAACAGACATCTCTGCCACCCTAAGGCTTTTGGAGAGCAAACCCACACCTTCCCAAGATGCTGATTGCAATGTTTTTCAATGTTGGATGCTTACCAGCTTCTCTGATGTTTTATTCCTGATGTTGGGCTCAACTACATAAATTGTATCTGATTATATATAGGCAATTCTCATTATTCAGGGAAATTATGCTCTGCAAAGTTGTAGTGAGCTCTGAATTAATGAATACTGAGCCATTGCTCCTAGGGGAAATATAGGGTTAGCTTCCTTTGAGCCTCTAATCACAACATTTTTGTCAATGTGTCAATACATAAACTTGTTTTATGTGTGTTTAGTTTAATGACATCTTATTTAATATATAATGTTGATTCCTTAACATTGAGCTCATGGCTAGCAGCACTATAATTCATGCCTGACTAAAGCTTATCTAACACACGTATTTTCTCTGCAAGGCATATCGCAGCCTTCCTGAGCTTAGGAATGCTAGACAGCACTTCAGCATTACATTTGGGGACCACTTTAAACAGCAAAATCACCAATAAAAATCACAAAAATGCTAAAATCGTGGCTTGAAATATATCACAAAAAGGAGACTTGTTTATAGCAGAAGAGCTGTAACAAAACAGCAAAGAGTCCCCTTGTTTGACCTCGACTAGGGACATGAACTTAGGCAGTTTAAATTGTTCACCATCCCATGCCAATCCCCCACCTCCCTCTCCCCAGTCAATCATTGATTTGCTTTCTGTCATTATAGATTAGTTGCATTTTGTAGAGTATTATATAAGTGAAGTCATATAATACTTTTGTTGTCTCTAGCTTTTGTCTATTCTGAATAAAACTGCTAAGAACATTTGTGTACCAGTCTATGTGTGAATGTGTGTCTTATTTTCTCTTGGTTGGATCATACAGTAGGTATAGGTTTAACTTTTCAAGAAACTGTCAAACTGTTTTCCAAAATGGTAGTACTATTTTACATTTTTATCAGCAATTATGAAAGTTCTAGTTGCTCTGCTTTCTCACCAACACTCTATATGATCGGATTTTGTTTTGTTTTGTTAATTTCAGCCACTGTAAAAAGAATTTGGAGATACCTCAAAGAGCCAAAAATAGAAAATCTATTTGATCCAGCAATAACACT